>NW_019154095.1:17735050-17965865 GCF_002288905.1 Enhydra lutris kenyoni | reverse complement strand
TACAGAATAATGTATTCTGTATAATACAGAATAATGTATTCTGTATAATACAGAATAATGTATTCTGTATAATACAGAATAATGTATTCTGTATAATACAGAATAATGTATTCTGTATAATACAGAATAATATATTCTGTATATTACAGAATAATGTATTCTGTATAATACAGAATAATTCCCATTATTCTGTAACCTTTGGAAACGAACCACATGAAACTACAAAATTGGCAAATGTCTTGAAATCTGTATATAAAACACAAATTACTTCTAATTTCAACCCTCATTTATTAGCATACGCCTCAATCTTTAAAAAAAAAAAAAAAAGACAGCTCCAAAGATAGTCTTATACCATTCTTTAAAAAAGTAAACTGTTCCCTTTTAACTTTACACCCACCCCACACCCCAATTTCAAAACACATCATTTCATTGTCTTGGTCATGGAAAATATCCAAGGTGAGATTTTATATTTTGCTCTCAGAGCTTCCGGTTATCAGAAAAACCATGCTTTCCTTTACTGAAGGAGTTTGGTGCTGCTGACATTGGTGTATCCCTTCCAATATTCTTCATCCTTATCTTTGCTTCTGGAGACATTTCCTCTGGCTTACTAGCTTCATCTTCATTAAAACCTGCTGCAACTGAAACGGTTTTTAGAGCAAGCGTTGGAACAGTTCTTTAGGCTTCCTTGATCCAAGTTTGATGGATATGGCTGAGGCTTGCTTTGTCGTCTACCTATGGCAAATCCCAACTTGGAGATCTTTGTAGGTTTTCTTGGGAGGCCCGCAGCTTCTTCTTCAGCTGATTGCATCTCAGCGCTGTGACTGGAACTTTCCCCTCCATGACTGGAAGAAATAGTCTTAATTTTGACAGTTTTTTCTACTTCTTCTTCAGGTTCTCCAGCGGCTCCAGCTCGCTGCGGTTTCTCGGGCTTCTCCTCTCCCTCCTTCCCATCCACCATTTTCCTGGCAGTGGCCTGATACCAACTTCTTTACTTGAATGATGCAGTCTGATGGTAAGCTAAATGGAAACAGGAGACAAGTATGGGGAATGCTTTAGCTGGTTTATGGCTTTATATGTTACAAGAACGTTCCTCCAGTCCTGTGGACACAAGAAATTCTCCCCCACCCCCTAGTTTTTAAACAAGGCATACATTTACAAGGATCCAACAAAGACACAAGAAAACCTCCCCCACCCTTTTCTTTTTGTTTTTTGTCTTTTTTGTTCGTTTGTTTTGTCTCTTTTTATATAAAGTATATGAGGTGGGGGTATATGAGAAAAGAGTTAACCCAGAAGGCCTGAACTTCTATTCTTGGAAAGGCCCTGCTGCAAGATTAGCCCTTGGCTGGCATCTGGGAATTTATATTTCCGGAGTGTTCCCACCACTATGCAAGCAGAAGGGCTCACTGTGTCTCAACTGTACAAACAATATGGTGTATGCTTGTATTAGGGTTCTACAGAGAAACAAAACCAATAGGATATATATATAGATAGATGCATATATAGAGATACAACATATGATACATATGAGATATATATGAGGTACGATATGAGATATGATAGAGACAGAGAAAGAGAGAGAAAAAAAGATTTACTTTAAGGAATTGACTTCCATGATTATGGAAGCTGGCAAGTCCCAAAATTTGCATATCTGCAGGGTGGACCATAGGCCTGAGATCCAGAAAGAGCCAATGTTGCAATTCAAGTTCAAAGAAAATCTGCTGGCAGAATTTCTTTTTGCTTGGGAGCAGTCAGTCTTTTCTTTTTGTCCTTTGCCCTGGCCTTCAAGTGACTAGACAAGACCCACCAATGTTATGGGGAATAGTCTGCTTTACTCAAAGTCCACCAGTTTAAACATAAATCGCAAACAAAACACCCTCACAGAAACATCAGATGTTTGACCAAATATTTGGGCACTGTGGCCCAACCACATTGACACATAAAATTAATCATCACAATGCTGAATGCCTGCTTTCTTTCTCACGGCCTGGATATATGGGACATGCCAGGCAACGAATGCCTCTGTGATCAGCTCTCGGTAAAAACCTCGGGCAGTAAGTCTCTAATGAGCTTCCTTGATAGACAACATTCATTGTCACAACTTGTTGTTGGAAGAATTATGTGGATTCTGCACAATCCACTGGGAGAGGACCCTTGGAAACCTGCATCTGGTCTCCCACAGACTTCATCTCACACACCTTTTCCCTTGGCTAATTGTGCTTTACATCCTTTTAGTGTAATAAATCATAGTTGTCAGTGTGCCTAGATATTGAATCCTGTGGGTCTCCCCAGTGAACCATCAAGTCTGGGGGGGGATCTTGGGGACCCCCAACCCAGGATATTATAAAAGCCCATCTCATTCTATTCTTCTCTTGAAATACATCAAAAGGCATGACAGAAGTAAATCATATATTGTATCAAAAGACCATTATAATAAATGACATAAAAATAGTTCAAGAGGAACTAGTGATTATAGAGTACTTTAGAAATATGAAGTGCTACATAAATACTAAGTAACAATAATAAGACAAATTGTACATTTCCATTAATTCCAAAGGACATTTCCACAGATTTTCACAGAAAATAAACTTAATTATGTATGTCCAGCAAGAACTGTTATAAACCTTTTAAATAGTCCTAGTATATTTTCAGTGAGAAGGATAAGTGCAGAGATCCATTAACCAAAGGGAAAAATGTTTGGGGACTACTGAGTGAAATTTCAAGCCTAATAGGTTTTGAAATCAGTTTATTAGAATTATAGAGAAATATTTCATATATAATGATCTCTGGGTTTTGCTTAATAGTCATACTAATTAACTTCTCAAATTCAATATAGTGCAGGAAATTTACCTATGTTCAGTACTTGACAAATAAATCTTGGTAATTACATATTCACATGGCCAATGATAATTTTTCCAACCTAGTCTAATAAGCAAGAGTTCTTCTAGATAATTATTCTTTCTTTAAAAAAGCCATGTGTATAAAATGACTCCTACTGGTCAGGAGTTTTGAGGGTTCATGCTGATATCCAAACAGTTTCCTAAATCTTTAGGTCAGTAGTAAGAACCTGTCTGTCCCTTTTAGTAAGATGTGTATTTCCGGGGTGTTACAACACATCCAGATAACGATCTCTGGGGGGGTTGAAGGTGTTAGGTGAAAAAGTACTGGGATTTTTAAATTTCAGGTCTGCCTTGACTTCCTCTGTTGCTGCACGGTGAACAAGAGAATATATTAAAACCCCAGAAAATCCACAGAAGATGAATTATCAAAAGCCTGATACCTAAGAAGTAATTAAAACCAGGAACCATGCAAATTTCATCCAACTTCTGTATCACAAATGAGGCTGGTATTTAATCACTTGAGGTATATAACCTTATCTAAAACAGTGATCCTCAGTGTGGGGTTCTCCAATCAGCATCACGTGGAAACTTGGTTAAAATGTGGATTACCGGGGCACCTGGGTGGCTCAGTGGGTTAAAGCCTCTGCCTTCGGCGTAGGTCATGATCCCAGGGTTCTGGGATCGAACCCCACATTGGGCTCTCTGCTCAGCGGGGAGTCTGCTTCCCTTCTTCTCTCTCTGCCTGCCTCTTTGCCTACTTGTGATCTCTGTCAAATAAATAAATAAAATCTTTAAAAAAAAAATGTGGATTACCCAACAACAACAAAAAACCCAAACAACACAATTCAAAAATGGGCATAGGATTTGCATTGACATTTCTCAAAACATATATATACATATATATACATACATATTTTATATATTGTGTATAAAATATTTTTATATATTTTATATATTATATATATGTATATATATTGTGTGGTCAATAAGCACATAAAAAGGTATTCAACATCACCAGCTATGGTGTAATTACCTGACATTAGGCCTTGGTGGCTGAGGTACCCATTTCAAAAGACACCCATCTCTTTCTTGGGGACAGACAGGGGACAGGTGGGGGAAGGTGAAGGAAACTTCACCTTGGTAAATTTCGTATAGCTTCAGATAACCAAGGATACCAAAAATGGCACTATTAAGGTCGTTTCTTTGAAGCCAAGAATCAAAATACATGCCCATAAAATGTCTGGCAAACTCCCTCTGTGGCCAAGGCTTGTCCAATGAAGGTGCTAGTTACCTTTATAAGCAGTTTTTTAAGGAAACTCAAAGAAACTCATATATTTTATCTGTTAGGATCTGCTGTAGGTCTTTCAGATGAAGAGAATTTAATATTGGGAATCAAATACAGAGATTATGGAAGGACAGAGAAAATAACCCAGGTATAACAAAGCACCCCAGAAATTAGGGAATCATTGACCTCTCCTGGGGCTGGAGGGCCAATAGAAGGAGGTGATATTGCCAGAGCCCAGAGGCCCAGGGAGATCTGGATCCAATAAAGAAAGGCCTCTCTGGCAGGAGACAGAGCCACAGAGACCACAGCCCAGGGATGCCACTGGAAGCTTAGAGAGGTAGAGGATTCTGCTGGCTTCTCCCTTCCTCTTCGCCTCCTATAAGTGTCTCCCACTAACTGAGCCCACCAAGGGGCCAAGGACCAAGGGAACCTGGGAAATGTCCCATGTTGTACAGTACAGAGCAAGGGAAGTGACTGAGATCAAAGTAGCAGTCAATGGGCAAATATGGCGTGAAAAAGAAAGCTGCACTTCTTTCTACTAGAAAGAGTACCATACTCAGAACCAAAGTATTTGAATTGGAAGCCAGCTCTATCATGTATGATCTGAAAGAAACTAAGCAAGTCAATTCACCTTCTTTGGCTTTAGGTTCTTTTCTACAAATACATGGTAGCTATATGATCACACTTGCAAGCATGTTGCAGTTATCAAGTAGAGGAATGCATGCGCACATGCTTGTCAACTGTGAGCCATCATATGAATACAGTGGCGTTATTGCTGAGAGTGGAGCCAATGGTTCTGAGGAAGTTTTCATTCATTCTGAGAAAGAATTATGGCACCACCATCAGCCATCCAAAGAAGAACCAGAGTATCTCTTCCCACCTCTCCCCTTCATCATCACTCCATCCCACTTCAAAACGTGAATTTTGGAAAGCCACGCTCCTTTAACAATGGGGTAACTCAAGCACGAAAGACTCTTCAATACTGTCTTCAAAATAGGATTGGCTGGAGATTTGGGGAGATGGTTTCTGAACTGGTATCCTCATGCCTGGGCTCAAGATGTGGACCACTGCTACATGACATGACAGGTAAATATTTTCTCAGCTACAAAATTAGGAGTTTAGACATTATGCCCGAACTTACTGTCAGTTGCAACGTTTCATGTCTTTGCAGTGAATATTATAATTTCTACTTTATTTAGAAAAGCTTTACCATGAATGGAACAAAGCCACCAAGACTATAAAATAAGGATCCTCATGACATTTGCCTCTTGTTACTCTAATGACGACTTTTGAGAAATATTAGCATGGAACTACGTCAAGATGGAAGACAGCTGACAAAATTTCTGTTAACAAACCTTATACATTTTACTGTTTTATTTTGCAAATTGAATAATTACACTCAAGCCCATCAGCAGGTGGTGATTCCTAATCAGGGGCCATCTTTGTAGGACCGCCAAAGCTTGGCTGCAGCAGGGTGAGGGACTTCTGGGAGGCCCTACAGCCGGAGACACCCAAGACAAATGGACCAGAACTTCTCAACATCAGAGGACCGTGGAGTCTGCTCTTCTCAACATTTGTGAGATCTTACTTTTCCAGCAGGCAGTAGCTGGCAGGGAGGGCTGATTCATTTGGCTTAAGCCTCCCTGGGAGTTTTAGAGGGTATTTGGAGAGGGGAAACCTAGGAAAAGCTTGGACTTCTTAATCATTTTGCAAGTGAAAGGGTAGACGTGTGGGTATAAATATGTGACCATATTTCAGTATCACAGATGGGTAAGGTCAAGACTCTTGCATTACGAGGGGAAATAATAGTGAGATGTGATTGTCAGCAAGGGTTTTTTCAACCATCCTCTTACACACGCTTGTTTCCCATGGCACTTACTTGTAATAAATCATAGTGGGAAGAGTCTCTGCTGTTGAGTCAGTAATATCTTAATATCCCTGGCAACCTAGAAGCCAGGCATTCTAAGAACAGTAAGGCAGGAAACAAAATAGGGAGAACCCAAACTTTTAAGTCAGATAAACTGAGGATGGGATGCTCTGAGTGGGTTCCACAGGAGCTCCATAGGCTACGTTTTTTGGGGGTCACTGAGAAGCATTTTAGTATGGACCTGATAAATGAATGTACTGCTAGCATTCTTACTGTGTTATTGCAGTCCACCTTGAAAGAAAGAAGTTCTTTTAGTCTTCAGTAAGCTCTGACTTTCTCAGTATTTACATGTTTTGATTTGACATGATCAGGAAGCCCCTTGAGTGCTCTCAGTTGCTACCAAGAGCCACTGGGTTCCTTGTCTTAACTCATGTCTCTGTCACTCCGAAGCTTCCTGCTCTAACGCTGGCCAGACTTGGTAGCTGTCATCTTTGGCTCCCCTCCCCCTCTCCAGGTCTGAATAGTGATGATTATAAGTTTCCAATGTTAATCAAGGCTTAAGATATTAAGTCAGCCAAATCAATAAAAGCTTTGTATAATTAAAGTTGAGAAAGTGCTTGAGAAAAGCCGTAATGATGCGCTTGCTCTTTAGAAAGGGTTGGCTGAAGTCTAAAGATTTTCAATAAGTTCCACCTTCCTAAGAGCTTTGTTTCTCAGAGAGCCGAAAGAAAAATGGTAGAATGAATTTGAGAGTACTGTAGTGGCAAGAATTGTAAAGATAATTACCCACATTAGCCACATTCCATCCATTTTCTTTGCTTTTTTTTTCTACAAAACTAGAAAGGGAATCCAATAAGACCCATCTGCGATAACAGAACAGATTCCTTTAACCAAGTGTAAGTGCACTTGAGCTATAAATCCAAATGACTGTGCCAAAACTGCCAACTGATGTTCACATATTCTGCCCAAGTCAGGTGCTGAGGGGACATGCTAGAAAGATATGGATCACTAGCATTCATAAGTTCTCCTCGTTGGGAGTCCTTGGGGTGACATGGAGTTCTCCCAAGGAAGACTGTAGTATGATCTTGGGCAGAGCACAACACAGAATACTGCCTTCTGTCTGGCTCTAGAAGCACAGGGGCTGTGGGCCCCCAGGGGGCAGCTCCATCAATGATTGTAATACTATTAATACTACTTATCATTTTTAATGAGATCTTGAGAATCAATGATGGTACTTCATGAATACACACTGCACCTAACGGACTGATTAGTATTTATGGAAAGTCTGTGACATTTCCAGTGTTGTGACAAATAAAAGAGCTATTATTATCGACCATGTGATTCCACGGAGCTTTCAACATAGTGGAGTCGTATGTATTTGCCACTCTCTGCATAGGAGGGCCCATATGCAGAGATGATATTCAAAATATTTAACAACCTCTATGGCCCAGTTACCAACCAGTCAGATAGAGGTCAGTCAGCAACAGTTGATGGAGCCCTACTTCTGCACATTGGCTGAACATCAGTCCTGCTTACGTCGGAGTCTCCAGAATCTGAGTACATTACAGGAGACCTACCAGAAACTGATTGCCAACCTCAGAACGCAAATGAGATGACCAAATCATCTTGAGGACTTTATTCTTAACTGTGGATGGGGGTACAGAAGTAGATGCAGAATAGTCAAAAAAGGGATATAAGAAAGGACTGTAAAATTGTATCTTTAAAGCTCTGTATAGAACTCTGAATTTTTGAAAGGACAGAATCTCTTGTCAAAGAGAGAAGCCCCACACGTGCACCTGAATGTTTATAGCAGCAATGTCCACAATAGCCAAACTATGGAAAGAACCTAGATGTCCGTCAATAGATGAATGGATAAAGAAGATGTGGTATATATATATAATGGAGTACTATGCAGCCATCAAAAGAAATGAAATCTTGCCATTTGCGATGACATGGATGGAACTAGAGGGTATTATGCTTAGCGAAATAAGTTAATGGGAGAAAGACAACTATCATATGATCTCCCTGATATGAGGAAGTGGAGATGCAACGCGGGGGTGGGGTGTGGGGGGGGTAAGAAAAGAATAAATGAAACAAGATGGGATAGGGAGGGAGACAAACCATAAGAGACTCAATCTCACAAAACAAACTGAGGGTTGCCACTGCGGGGGGGGGGCGGGCGGGGTAGGGAGAGGGTGGTGGGGTTATGGACATGGGGGAGGGTATGTGCTATGGTGAGTGCTGTGAGGTATGTAAACCTGGTGATCACAGACCTGTACCCCTGGGGCTAATAATACCTTATATGTTTATAAAAAAATTTAAAAAATATTAAAAAAGAGAGAGAAGCCCCATTGTAATAATTCTGATCATATATACTTTAACTTAGCATATATTTTGGGAGAACAATTTGAATGAAGAGATCAAATTGGATTGCTAGAGAAAGAAACCATTCTTCATCATGCGTACGAGTTTCCAGGATATGAGAGGGCAGAGATCTGCTGATCTCCCAATGGACTAGATTTTATGAGTACTCCTTTCCTTCCTGAGAGCTGAACCAGACCCAGGGTCTGGAGGGTACAGCAGGAAACTGAACAGAGCCCTGCTCATTCTTCCTGTGACTTTATGTAGCAAGAACCTCTCACTCCTCTGTGATACCCATAATTATTCCTATTCAAAGTCAGCTTTGCATGTGTAGTTTGTATAATCTGAATGTCAGGAAGGTGCCGAGGGAAGGAAACTCATCCGTTATGGAATACCATCCAGTACTGAGGCTGGTACACACACTGGAAAAACCGGGAGTAAACAGCGTAGTCAAGATGTGGTAATAGAGAAATCCATTCTGGAGAAGATGTGGGTCCTACCTTCTCAAATGTAAAAGGACAGATAAGATTAAATAGCCCTCCCCCAATCATAAAACAATAAAAACTGGAATTTGTTTGAAAGTTAAAACTGCCCTCTCACCCAGCTTAAGGCTGTTTTAGAAAACTTTTAACTGTTTGGATGAGACCCACCCACAAAAATGGAAGAAAATCTCCTTTACTTAAAATCAGCTGACTGTAGATGCTGAAAACATCTGCAGAACATCTTTATAGCAACACTAGATTATTGTCTGATCAAATACCTGGCACCACAGCCTAGCCAAGAAGACACATGAGACTAAACATCACCCTCCACTTTGTCGCCTAGGCACCCATACACATCTCCTTAAACTACGCTTCCTCTCCAAATACAAACAATCAGAAAGTCATACTTCTGAATGGACATGGGACCCAATTTGAGCCAAGGAGATGCTGGAAGAAACAAAGAAAGTTTTGCCTTTTCTGCTTTCTGTTTCACTGAGAAAATAGAAGCAGTCAAGAATCATTCTCAATCTCCCACAACCATCTGTAACCATTCATTGCACATGTGACCATCTACGCTGCCTTTTCTTTTGTTACTAAAGATGGACTCTCAGTGATTGTCCTCTAGAGCTCAATCAACCCTTTTAATTATCTAAGGACACGTTGCCCAGCAATTCTCAGCTGTATCTCCTGCATCATGAATTCCCCTCTCTACAGGATTCCTCTCATCAGCAGAAAAATATACTTTATTTTTCCCATCTTAAAAACCCTTCTTTTGGGGCACCTGGGTGGCTCAGTGGGTTAAAGCCTCTGCCTTCGGCTCAGGTCATGATCCCAGAGTCCTGGGATAGAGCCCTGCATCCGGCTCTCCACTCCGCGGGGAGCCTGCTTCCTCCTCTCTCTCTGCCTGCCTCTCTGCCTACTTGTGATCTCTGTCTATCAAATAAATAAATAAAATCTTAAAAAAAAAAACCTCCTTTTAAGTGACTGTTAAGGAGCACAATGTTTCTTTTTGGGGCTGCTGGAAATGTTCTAAATCGACTGTGATGATGATAACACAATGCTGAATATACTATCTACTACCTACTAAAAACCACTGACCACTAAAAACTAATCTGATCTACTAAACTGATCTACTAAAAACCACTTTAAATGGTTGAATTGTATGTGAATGTGAAGTGTATCTCAATAGAACTATTATTAAAAAAGAGGATGCTGGCAAATATATCTAAATATTTGAAATTGGGTTGAATAAGTCACAATGATATTTCAACTACTTTAATGGAAGATCTGAAAATATTTGCAAACTTATTCTACAAAAATGATATATCATCTATTCATTAAGAAAAATGTGATGGAATAGAAAACAAAAAGAGGAAATGAAAGTACCTCCATTAAAAAAGCCCTCTCTTGACATCATGCCTCTTTCTGGTTGCTTCTTTATTCCCTCCCTTCCTTTGCACCCGAAGTTTATTTTGAAAATTATCTCTACTCTTTTTCAGCAATCTCTCTTTTCCCACACTTCATTGAACCTGCTCCATTCAAGCCATCACCTCGCCACTTCAATTAACACTACTCTTCAGGGGCACCAGCCAACTCCATGTAGCTACATCTGATAGTCAGTTCTCAATCCTGATCTTTTCTATCGGTCATCGTTGACAGAGTTTGCCTACCATTTCCTTGTCATCCTTGCTACGCAGCTACAATGGTGCTGTGGAACAAATCCACCCCCAAACTCAGTAGTTGAAAGCATTTATTTTGCCCATTCATCTGTGGGTCACATGAGGGGTCTTCTAATCTAGGCTTGGCTTACCAGGGACCGGGCAGCAGGATGGGCTCAGATCTACTACACAGGTTATTCTATCTTGGGCCAGTGAACTCACCAGGCAGGTCACATTTATCTCCTGCAAGAGATCAAGTGGAAACACAGGATGCCTGTAAGGTCTAGATCTGGCACTGGCATTTCCACCAACATTCTATTGGCCAAAGAAAATCATGTCTTTGAGCCCCAAATCAAGGACCCATAAATATGTTCTATTTTTAGGGGCAATACTTACATTGTCATATGGCAAAAAGCATGGACACAGGGAGGGGTGAAGAATGGGGATATTTAATTTAATCTACTGTGCATCCTTGAATCACTTTCTTTATTGGTTTCTAGAATCTACACTCTACATGTTTTACTCTTTCCCTTTGGCTGTTCCTTCCCGGAAGTGGAATTGGAATGCCTCAAGAATCATCCTTGGACTTCTTCTCTAGCTATAGGGATTCTTTGGTGGTATCATCTAGCTTTATGGTTCTAAAAATTGCTTATGTGCTGAAGTCTCCCAGTTTACATCTTCACTATGACCTCTCCCCTGAACTCCAGAATCATACACCCAACTGCCTAGACTTGAATGTCTAACAGTAATTTTAAACTTAACATGTCTAAAAACAAAATCCTGATCATCTTCTTTTTTTTTTTAAGATTTTATTTATTTGACAGAGAGATCACAAGCAGGCAGAGAGGCAGGCAGAGAGAGAGTAGGAAGCAGGCTCCCTGCCGAGCAGAGAGCCCGATGTGGGGCTCAATCCCAGGACCCCGAGACCACAACATGAGCTGAAGGCAGAAGCCCAAACCACTGAGCCACCCAGGCGCCCCCTAATCTTCTTCTTAAAGTATTCCCCATGTATGTCCCCAGAACTCTTGCCCTTTCCTTCCAGATGCTCAGGTAAACCCTTAGTCAGTCTTTCCTTTTTCTTGTCACCATCATCTCTTATATTTTAACAGCCTCTTCCTCCCTAGAATCTGTTTTCAATATAGCAGCTAGAATAAATTTTTAAGGGTATACATCAGATAATGTCATTCTTTTGCTCAAAACCCTTCAATGACCCTTCAACTCACCTACGGACTTTAAAGCCATGTGCAATCTGATATTCTGTTATTCTTTGACCCTATTTCTTCTCCCTTCCTCACTCACTCTACTCCAACCACATGAACTTCCCTGATGTTCCCTGTATGCACGGCCCTTGGAGCATTCACAACATTATGTTGACATTGTCTGTTTATGAATCTATCTTTGCACTCAACCATAAACACCCATAAACACCAAGATAGGACCAGGTCTAACTCATTTTGGGATCGGCCTGGTATGGCATGGGGCACATAGAAAACAGTCCTGTGTCTATAGGGGCCAGTACCTTCCCTGAGTAAAGCCGGCTAGATATAAACTAATAAAAAGAAACACTAGGGAATAATTGCCCTCTGGTTATACCAAGTGGCAGCAACTATGCAAACTTCATCCTATTGTCATGCAGAAAGATGGGCTCCAGGCTTCCTATCAATCCATTTTCCAACACTGCACACTGACAATCTCCTTTTCTGCCACAGATTCTGGGGATTAGGATATGGCTATCTTCGGGGTGCCCTTATTCGGCCTGCTACAAGCCCAAAATATGGATATAAAAATAAATTTTGGATTGCTCTCTTGTTTTCTCTGATATAGGGTTGATTGTTTCTCCTTTCACTTTGTTGGCCCTTCTCACACGCTTGCGGATTTATGGTGATACGCTCATCTTCTGTATGGAAACACCCTGTTTCTCAGTGACCTGAGGACCACGGTTGTTGGGTTCCCTTGAGGTGGTCTCGGCAGCTGTGGTGGTCTGCCACACAATAGCCACAGTGGTTTCTCAGAACTGAGAGGGGGACAGAATCTTTTAAGGGAGAAACCTGCGTACCTCCAGGGTGCTTCGCCCTCTTCTGCAGTCTCCACCCCCCACCCCCACCCCAGTGGCAGCCAGAAGAGACTGTATTTGCATTTTCCCAAATAGAAGACGCCGTTTCAGTTTCCAGGTTTACTAGACCTTCCTTGAAGACACCATAAAGCAAAAGAAGAAGTAGGTGCAAGAGACTGAAAATCATTGTTACTGGGTGAAAAGAAACCTCCATGTTATCAGACAGGCAAAACTAGTCATATTTTCCAGATAACCTTTAACGTCCCATTCCCAGAGGCCTTCCTCAGTTCTTGACGATAAGAAGACCCAACTTTTTTTTTTTTTTTTAACTTTCCAGGAATTTAAAACATTTTTTTTTAAATTTTAGCATCAATGACATACAGTGTTATGTTAGGGTATACAGTATAGTGAGCCAACAATTCTATACATTGCTCAGTGTTCATCCAGATAAATGTACTCTTAATCCCCTTTACCTGTTTCACCCATCACCCCCGCCTCCCCTCTGGTAACCACCAGTTTGTTCTCTATAGTTAATAGTCTGGTTTTGCATTTGTCTCTTTTTCTTTGTTTATTCGCTTTGTTTCTTAAATTCCACATATATGAGTGAAATCATATGGTATTTTTCTTTCTCTGACTGGCTTATTTCACTCAGCATTATACCTTCTGGATCCACCTACGTTGTTGCAAATGGCAAGAGTTCGTCCTTCT
Source organism: Enhydra lutris kenyoni (assembly GCF_002288905.1). NCBI lineage: Eukaryota > Metazoa > Chordata > Mammalia > Carnivora > Mustelidae > Enhydra > Enhydra lutris. The sequence continues at coordinate 17,952,614 of NW_019154095.1, read as the reverse complement.
TCACAGCTGAATAATATTCATATATATATATATATATATATATATATATATATATATATATATTGCATCTTCTTTATCCACTCCATCTATCAACAGATACTTGGGTTGCTTCCATAATTTGACTATTGTAAATAATGCTTCAGTAAGCAGGGAGGTGCATCTATCTTTCTGAATAAGAGCTGAATTTATCACGTGCCAGGAGCTGTTCTAAGCCCTAGACATATATTAACTCATTTATTTCTCACAATAACTCTTCATCTCCTCACCTTGTTGGTGGGTTGGCAGAGAGGTTAAATAACTTCTCCTGGATCACTCAATGTCTTCTTCTGAGCTACAATGTCAAAACAAAGACAAGATACGAAGGAATAGGCAATACCATGAGAAGCTGCACACAAATACCGTTTAACTCAAACAACTTCCATTCATTTATTTCCTTCAATGAGCCCAGTAACAACCGCAAGCAAGCAAGAGATGATAGCTGGTAGAAGGCCCACGCCACTGTTTGGGGATTGACTAGTGTCTTTCAATGTCCCTGTTGCCACTGACTCCCACCATGGATGTGGTGGGCTCTCCTTGCCAAGGTCTTTACTCCAGTCTTCACCAGGGATAAAGTCAGGATCATTATGGGTGGTCCATGACCCCTGATAGTTGGGGATATCTATTCATCATGGCTTGGCTGGCTAGCCCCATGTTCTGAGTGGGGAGGCTGAGTATTCTGGGTGTACCTTAGGATCTACTGGCTTGCACTTGTATCAGCCCTATTCTGATTGGCTACACCCCAACTTACATAAGCCATTGCAGCATTACATATGCATTGTTAGCTAGTTATGCTATTCCTTATCAATACATTCCAGAACTTTCTGGAACTTTTTTTTTTAAAGACTTTATTTATTTATTTGACAGAGATAGATCATAAGTAGGCAGAGAGGCAGGCAGAGAGAGAGGGGAAGCAGGCTCTCTGCTGAGCAGAGAGGCTGAAGTGGGGCTCGATCCCAGGACCCGGAGATCATGACCTGAGCCAAAGGCAGAGGCTTAACCCAATGAGCCACTCAGGCACCCCTGGAACTTTTCTAAACTTGCTTATGATTTTGGGGGATAGCAGGCATTTATAAACTCTTTTGAGGGATGAAGCCATATGCTAATCTGTAATGGAGTGTATATCTACATATATATGATTTTAATTGCTTTTGTAAAAAATGCTTACAAGGAAAAGAATGTTTTGGTGGGAAAGCTTGTTTACCATTTTTCTAAAGCATAGCAAATAAGTTTTGATTTATCTCTGTCAAAATGCAAGTTGTGGCATCCTTTAATCACACATAGCTAGTTAGTGACAAAGCCAGGATTTATGTCCATGCAGTCTAAATGCAGAGTCCACATTCTTTTTTTTTTTTTTTAAAGATTTTATTTATTTATTTGACAGACAGACCACGAGTAGGCAGAGAGGCAGGCAGAGAGAGAGAGAGAGAGAAGGGGGGGGGGAAGCAGGCTCCCTGCTGAGCAGAGAGCCCCATGCGGGGCCCGATCCCAGGACCCTGGGATCATGACCTGAGCGGAGGCAGAGGTTTTAACCCACTGAGCCACCCAGGCGCCCCCAGAGTCCACATTCTTAACTCGTATATTACATTGTCTCTTTTCCTAAAACTGATACTTCACACTGAAGTGACTACTGCCAAGTATACACACCATGCCAGGAGAAAATCGGAGCTATCAGAGGCCAGACTTGGCTACGTAAGAGGTATCTTAAAAAGCAAAAGGTGTGCCTGGGTGGCTCAGTGGGTTAAAGCCTCTGCCTTCAGCTCAGGTCATGATCTCAGGGTCCTGGGATCGAGCCCCGTATTGGGCTCCCAGGGAGCCTGCTTCCCCGCCCTCCCCTCTGCCTGCCTCTCTGCCTACTTGTGATATCTCTCTCTGTCAAATAAATGAAAAATCTTTAAAAAAAGAAAAGCAACTGAAAATGCTAGTAAACTAGTGTATAGGGATCTTTAAATTACTGTACTTTTCTTACATTGTAATAAGTTGTTAAGCCTTTTATTTTAATTAAACTTCCTCAGATACAATATGGCTAGCATGACTGCAGCTGTTGTAAGTTTTGCCCATCTATGGCTTTTCAAGAAAATATTCTCCTGGGTTTCCAGATGGAAATTCAGCTAAAATTTCTCTCGGCTCTGTACCACCTTCAGAGAGAGAAATCTGGGCCATTGGCACAAAGGGCATTTCTGGCATGAGAATAACTTATCTTCTAAGGCCACGGTGAGGAAATGGCACTGCCTCAGCTAAGCTCTAGCCTGTGCTCATGAATTTGCAGAGAAGGCTTTGCTCAGAGCAAGGAAGAAAAAGTGGATTTGGCAGATCTGAGATACTGCTAACCAGTGAACTTGGATCTGGGGCAGACTAATGAGAAGTACATGGATGGAATAACCACACCAAGTCTAATTGAACTATGGACACTGCAAGTTAATGACTGTGTAACTTACAAAGGGCGTTCATATGATCTCCATGGGGAAAAACAAACATTACATCACAGCCCAGAAGGCAAGTGCCCTTTGAGTTGGTGGCTCTTTCTTTTGTGTCAACAGTATGGCTCAAGAGAGAGCTGTGTGCTCACGTTTTTATACCACACGGACATGATTTTTCTGAAAATATTTTTGAAAATGGCAAGATGTCACACGACTATGATCCTCAACAATTCTTGGAGATAGTCAGGGCCTGTATAAAATCTTGAATTTTCAGATAAGGAAACAATTAAACCTGATCTTTCTTTGCTTAAGATTTCTGCTACCTGTAAAATGTTGGATATTTATTCCCAGTTGCTGTCTTTGTCAGAAAGGATGTTGTAGTGGCTATGAATTCCTATTAACATCTGATGTATGCCTCATAAAAGAATGAAACTAACACTCCAGAAGGACTTATAAAACACCCAGGTCTTCTAATCCTCATGACAATGCTACGATAAAATCAGAATTTTAGAATGACAGAGCTGAAGCATATTTACTAAGATTAACCAACTAGTAATGGTCAGAGATATGATTCAAGCTCATCTGACTTCAAGCTTTGCTCTTTTCATTAGGGCATAGTACATCCCTCATGGAATTGCATTTAGCTGTAAAAGATTAAGTAATGATCTCAGCCCTTTCCTGTTTAGAGCTCAGTATTAGCCCATATAAACCTAAACCTTATAAATACTTAATGTTAAGTACATTTACTACTTTCCACTGGAGGGGGAAAAAGCAATTTCCAATTGATCGAATGCATTTTCAGACGTCAACCAGTAGAATAGTTTCAGGCAATTTGGCCTTTTAATCTTTATCCCCCAGAAATTTTCTTATTTATTTGTATTGATAAACAGATGCAGTAGATACATTCGAATTAGGGTAAATATGACACCTTCTCATAATTGGCCATCATGGGACCAGGTGGGATATTTCTCATTCAGGGAGAAGGCCATATAGTCAAGGGGCACAAGGTGAGTTAGGGGCATCTAATGTATTATGTTGATAATACATAATATACTTCTCAATGCTATCCTGTGCTGTGCATTAACTTAAGATTCAAAACCAGAAGAATGTGTATTGTGACAGATTTTAGTTGTACTGATGGAGGTTTTCCTATTCAACCATGTATTTTAAACAACGGTACAAATTTATGAAACAGATGAATATTGGTCAGTTATAATCTGTAATCCCAGATTGATAACAAATGTCACTCATAATATTAATTACATTCTGGACCTTGTTTTATGTTCATGGTAGTCCTAAATAAACCTACTTATTCACTTAGGTGAGAATATTAACATCACAGTAATTACCTTTAATACTGAACATATAAAAGAACGATTTAGGGGCACCTGGGCAGCTCAGTCGTTAAGTATCTGCCTTCGGCTCAGGTCTTGATTCCCACGGCCCGGAATTTAGCCCTATATGGGCTTCTCTGCTCAGCAGGAAGCCTGCTTCTCCCTCTCCCACTCTCCCTGCTTGTGTTCCCTCTCTTGCCATGTCTCTGTCAAATAAATAAATAAAATCTTTTAAAAAATAAACAAAAGAACGATTTGTCACCTGGGTTTAATATTCTGTAGAGACAAATTTCTATTTGACCCATGTAAACCTTGTTTTTTCTTAAGACAGTCTCCATTCATGTCCCCTCTACTGGAATAAGGCTGTTTCTCTAAACTACCACAATGCCTCGTTTACTATTAAATAGGAGGCAGGAAACGGAGACCACCCGAGATTATCCCATGCACGGACACATCTCTTTTGATGGAAGGCCATAAAAGTAGGTACAGGCAGAGGAAAGAGAGAAAAAGGAGTTGCTGAAGAAAGTCATCTGAAGGTGAGTGATGGAGAGTAGTTACGTTTTTATCTTAGTTTGGGAGGGAGAGAGAAGAGAGGTTCAGCTGAAGAGAACTCAAAAGGAAAACATTCATAATTTTTTGAGTCAAACTTAAGGTGAGATATAAAAGTACAGAGAGAACAGAAGAGAAAAAAAGATCATAACTTTAATAGTTAACAATTACTGAACGATTCAATCAATTTGGCAGGGGAGAACATGAGACACAGAATGGTTCAACAGCTTGCCCAAATTTATACAGCTGGAAAAAAAGAGTTTGAATTCCAATCCTGGCAATCGGAACCCTTATTTTTATGGGAGTATTAACAAAGTGGATGGAGAGAGGATACTTCCAGGAACGGACATAGAGACCAAGGGAGTAACGGGGCGGAGGGGGCCAGACCCCATTTTTAAAAATTACCAATGGGCTAAATATGGTTATGTTTTACTAATGGTCAGAGCGATTTCTATACATTAGTTCATTTAATTCTGCTAACAATTCTGTGAGTTACACTCTGTTTTATTTCTTAGACGAGGCCACTTGGGACATGATAAACGTACCCTTCTTGCATTGAGTTACACCTCAGGAGACGCTCTGGAGTAAGACAAGGAAGACTGAAGTGACTTGGCAACAGAACGGAACAGGGCAAAGTAAGCTCCCTGAGAGCGAGAAACGAGGAAAAGTGCCTCATTTAGGGAGTGGTCGGTTCCAACTTTCAAACCTCCGCAGCCGGCCCGCCAAGGCGTCACAAAGCCCGCCCCTCAGGCACAAAGCCACGCCCCCTTCCGTGGCTGTTCTCTGAGCTCCCAATACTTCCCTCCTTCTCTTTGGCTCCTCCCACTCCGCCTAGCATCATTTCCTGTGCGCTGGATGCTAATTGGCCTAGCGGTCGGAAGTGAGGGCGGGCGGTGGGGCCGTTGCCGCAGTGACAGTGCTGGGGGAGTCCGAAGATGGCGGCGTCGCGTCGCTCTCAGCATCATCACCACCATCATCAACAACAGCTTCAGCCCGCCCCAGGGGCTTCGGCGCCGCCGCCACCACCTCCCCCCCCACTCAGCCCCGGCCTGGCCCCGGGGACCACCCCAGCTTCCCCAACGGCGGGTGGCCTGGCCCCCTTCGCCTCCCCGCGGCACGGCCTAGCGCTGCCGGAGGGGGATGGCAGTCGGGATCCACCCGACAGGCCTCGATCCCCGGACCCGGTTGACAGTACCAGCTGTTGCAGTACCACCAGCACAATCTGTACCGTCGCCGCCGCTCCCGCGGCCCCGGCGGTTTCCGCTTCATCTGCCGTCGGGGTCGCTCCCAACCCAGCCGGCGGTGGCAATAACAATTCACCGTCGTCCTCTTCTTCCCCGACTTCTTCCTCATCTTCCTCTCCATCCTCCCCTGGATCGAGTTTGGCGGAGAGCCCCGAGGCGGCAGGAGTTAGCACCACAGCAACATTGGGGCCTGGGGCCGCGGGACCTGGGCCAGGGGTCCCAGCAGTGAGCGGGGCCCTACGGGAACTGTTGGAGGCCTGTCGCAATGGGGACGTGTCCCGGGTAAAGAGGCTGGTGGACGCGGCAAACGTGAATGCTAAGGACATGGCCGGCCGGAAGTCTTCTCCCCTGCATTTCGCTGCAGGTCAGAGACTTTTATTTATCAAGGGGTTTGGTCTTGGGGACGGGGGGTCTGGGTAGGGATAGAAAACAAGTTATGATGGAATAGAATGGGGGCGTGGTTATGGTTCTTCAACACCTCACCGGAAGACTAGAGGTTCCTTTCTTTAGGATGGTGCGTGGATGACGGGGGCGTGGTAGGGGAACGTGTGAATCCGTTCTTAGTGTTTGCTTAGTGATATTTGCGTTTCCAAACTCCTTTAGTGGTAGTCTCCGGATATGGGTATACTTAAACTTTTTCAGTTCCGAGAGTGAAGGAATAAAGTTAGAATCGGGCTGTCTTAAGAGTTTTTTCATTTGTTGGCTAGTTTCTTTCGTTTTTACAACAAGGGTATGTCCCAGGAGAATAGTCTAAACCAAAAGAGGTTTAACTCAACAAGTGTTTAAGGATCTATCGTAGTCTTACTAAGCTAATGAAAGACATAAATGAAATTTGTGAAACTTTTCCCCTTTCTCAAGGAGCTTACAGTTTAACTGGGTAGATTAAAATGTGCCTATATGAAACAGCTGGAGAAGAATATTTGGGTACATTATGTGATGGTAGAAGAAATAAAGGCTTTGAAGTCCTGGACTTCTATTTGTTACTTGTCTGATAGTTTACCTTATCTATATTGCCTCAGTTTTCTCAGGGGAAAAAAATGATATACCAAGTTTGTGTGAGGACTTAGTGAGAAGCCTCTGGCCCATTGGTTCTCCCCCCCAAAAATGCTGGTTCCTAAATCCTGGACCCCACAGGTATAACTAGGTATTTGCTCAAGTGTTGCATATTTTAGATGAAGTAGCATTTCTTTTTCTTTAGGTCACATGGAAGGTCTGAGTCTGATATAATGAATCAGCTGAGGTTTTCTTTACCATACCTTGTTCCAAATTGGACTATTTTAGCCCATGTCACAGATCTTTTTAAAAAAGATTTTATTTATTTATTTGACAGAGAGAGAGCACAAGTAGGCAGAGCAGCAGGCAGAGGGAGAAGCAGGCTCTGTTCTGAGCAAGGAGCCCAGTGTGAGACTGGATCCCAAGACCCTAGGATCACGAGCCAAAGGCAGGCGCTTAACTGATTGAGCCACCCAGGCACCCCCACATGTCACAAATCTTGTATTCCTCAGCATACTGCATTATAAATAATCATTAACGGATGATAGTGATATTTATTTCTGTGCTAATGTACTTATTTAGGTTTAGTCACACATAAAATGGTGCTTGTCTCCCAAATCAACTTTTTCCTGTTTGCCAAATAGTTACTTTTTATTCTGTTTTAGAGGTTTATGTGTGCAGACAGTAAAACACAGTCCTGTAATGATGTTTTAATTATGAAAACTGAGTTTGAACTTTTTTTTTAGAAGATTTTATTTATATATTTGACAGAGATCACAAGTAGGCAGAGAGGCAGGCAGAGAGAGAGAGAGAGAGAGAGGGAAGCAGGCTCCCTGCTGAGCAGAGAGCCTGATGTGGGGCTCGATCCCAGGACCTTGGGATCATGACCTGAGCTGAAGGCAGAGGCTTTAACCATTGAGCCACCCAGGCGCCCCTGAACTCTTTTTTTTTTTTAAAGAAATAAATTTTTTAGTTTTGTTGTGGAAATCATAAAAACAGTAAAACTCTTCATGGCATAAAATTGTAACACTCTGTAGTCATTTTATGATACTTTCATGTTTGTGTGCATAGCACAACAAATTGGTTAAATCTGGTCTTCTGTGTGTAGGATGAGTAGTTAACAGTAATTCTCAGTTGACTCTTAGTTGGTTAGAATTCGAGTAATGGGATTGTCATGGAAAAGCGGTTTTAAAAGAGGAAACTGGAACAATCCCTAGGATGGAAAAGTTTAGAAATTGTAATTCATTTGTTCCACAAATGTTTTGTTACTTGTCAGAGGTCACATGTTAAATACTGACAAAGTTTTGATGTGGCAGATACCTTTGCCCTTATGGAGCTTACAGTCTAATAGGGAAGATTAAAGAAGAACAACAATAATAAAATATCACGTTAGTAACCCAAAGTTATTGTAATAAACTGTTAAGGAGGGGTAATAGGGATTCTTGTCCTGGTTTTGAGCATTTAAGGAAGTCTTTTTAGATGGATAGGGATTTAAAGGATGAGTCCGATCTCCAATGAGATTGGAGAGAAGGAATGTTAACGCCTTAATTTCCACTTAGCAATGATATTATGGTTCCAGAGAATAAATGAAACCATTTAAAAAAATCTCAGAAGTGGTGTGAAGTCATATTTAAATCCTTACAACTTTTAAAAATATTGTAGTTCTTTCCAGCAGCAGAATTAAGAATTTTTTCTATCTCATTTCGGACTGTGATAATACTTGTTTCAAATATGGTTCAGAGACAATAATGGAATCCTTCTATCCACAATTAGAGACATAATCTTCAGTTTCCATTGTTGATGCAGATTCTCAAACTATTTCTAACTCCTTCCTAAGATGGCCATATCAGAGGGACCCAGGCTTTTATTGTTGACTGGAATTTAAAGTTGACTTTCTCTTCTACAGATGAGACCCTTGATCCTGGTTTTCTATCGTTCTAAGGACAGCAGTCAAAGCTTTATAAAAAGTATCAATTAGAGTGGTATTCTCTTTTAAGTTTAGTTCCCAGTAGTGACATATTTTTGTCACAGGGACCAGTATGTATTCATGAGATCGCTTTTTAAAGAAAAGCTTAGATGAGGTGTTTTTTTTTTTCAAAAAAGGCTTTAACAAAATGTTGAATTCCAAGGTTTCATGGTACTCACTTTAAATTGATGAAATTTTGAAATAGGCTTCCTAGGTAGTTAATTAACATAAAGATTAGGATATGTAAAATGAGGCTCTTCAGTATCAAATCTAGCAAAATATGTATGACAGTTTTATGCTTTCTTTTGACTTGAATGGTATCACAACAACACACATTGAACTATGTAAAGTTTGCCCAAGTCATTCCGGACTCTTCAGACTTTTCAGCATGACCATGCTTGTCTTTTTTTTCTTCACCACTGTACAAATGAAGTTCCTACACCTGAAAAAAAAGACACAAATAACACTGTGTCTTCTAAACCCATCCGTGGCTAAGAAAACAGTCAGAGTGCTTCAGCCCTGGCGTGGGAATCTATTTTGTATTTAACATTGTCTGGCAAGCTCATGGATTACACTTTCTAGCAAATGCCCAGCCTTGGGGTAGAAGGCTCTAATTTGGTAAAAGGTATTAGCTTATAAATGTCTTCTCAGTTTCTCTTTTTCTGGTCTTTTCTTAAAACCTTGTGCTTTGTTTAAGGTATCCTTTAAAACAAAAGTTACATTGAACTTTTAGTTAGAAAGGTGTGCTAAGTTTCTCTTACAGTTAATGATATTCTTTGGAGCAAATGATTTAAAGAACAAAATAGCTGTTTGTAAGATACTATGTAGAAGTTGGTAACAAGCAAACTGGTCAACAGAGGAGTGTTTGCATAAATTAAAATACTGTATAATTTCTGTTACATATCTATCTGCTTGTATATTCCTCTATCCATCAGTCTGTCTTATATTTTGAGCATGTCCCTGCTCCAATTTCAAGCATCTGTGCAGCTTCCCCTGACACCACCAGTATATGCATGTTATTATCTAGAGTTCAGTGTTTGTTCACAGATTTGTCTTTTAGTGTAAAGTCTATACAAATCTTATTTGTGCATTCATTGAGTTTTGACAGGTGTGAGCACCTGTGCCACTCAGACCCTTATAGAAAGACCTCATAACCTCAGAAAGTTTCCTCATGCCGTTTTCCGAAGTCCCTGTCCCAGATACAAACACTGTTCTTTTTGTCCACTCTAGATTACGAGTTGCCTGTTTTAGAAGTTCATATAAATGGAATTATATAATTCCATAATTCCAAATATAATTATATAATATTTACTCTTTCTGCAAGATTTATTTGGCTCAGTTAATGTTTTTGATGTTGTAATGTATCAGTAGCTCCTTTTCCCGGCTGGGTAGTATGTCATTATGTAAATATGCTACACCTAGTTTATCCCTTCTCCTATTGATGAACTTTTAGGCTATTTCCAGTTTTGAGCTATTGTGAATAAAGCTGCTGTGAACATTCCTGTAAAAATTTTTTTTGTGGACATAGATTTTCTTTCTCTTGTGCAAATACCTAGTATTGAAACTCTGGGGCTCAGTGTAGGTAAATACTCAGTTTTGTAAGAAACTTCCCAAAGTGGATGCACCATTTTACATTCTTATTAACAATATATGAGAGTTTACTCACCATTTCCTGTTCTTAGATGTTTCAGTTTTAACCCTTCTGGTGGGAATGTGTGGCATCTCATGGTGATTTTATTTTGCATTTCCCTGAAGTCTAATGTTGAAGACTTTTTCATGTGTTCAGTTGCCGTTTATATATCTTTTATGAAGTTTTGTCTTTTTTAAATTGGATAAAGTTTACTTTTATTGGGTTTATCTTTTTATTGTTGAGTTTTAGGAGTCCTTTGCTAGCTACACGTTATACATGTTGTTTTGATACATTTTTAGTAGGTCCTTTGAACAGATGTTTTAAAATTTAAATTTATTAAATGTATGTCATTTATATATTTATTTTGTAGTTATTATTTCCTGTGACCTGTGACCTGGATAAGAACTTTTACCTTTTCCCAAGTAACAAAAATATGTTTCTTACTAAAAACTTTATGGTTTTAGCATTTACATTTAGGTTTGTGATCACCCTTATTTTTATTGTTATCTTTGAGCTTGAGTTGAGGTGGTTTGTTTGTTTGTTTGTTTATCTGTGTGGCTATCCAGTTTTTTTTTTTTTTTTTTTTTTTTTTTAGGACCATTTCTTGAAGAGGTTTTTTCCCCTATTGGATTGCTTTTTTTCCATTGTCAAGAATCAGATGTTTGTATAAGTGGGGGTCTATATCCAGACTTTTTATTCTGTCTTACCTATCTGTCTGTTTTTATGTCAGAATTACATTGCCTGGGTAACTGAAGCTTTGTAGTTAGTTTTCAGTTAGTTAGAAGTTGATAGTGTGAATGTTCCAACTTGGCTCAGCTTTTTCAAGATGCTTTGGATTTCCTAGGTCTGTTGAACTTTCATTGAAATTTTAGCATCACATTGTCAGTTCTACAGCATGGTATGTATGCTGAGCTGATAATTGGGGTTATGTTGAATCTATAGGTCGGTTTGGGAAAAATTGACATCTTAAGAATATCGAATCTTCCAATCCATGACCATTATTTAGCCATTTATTTTCTCTCAGCAGTTTTCATAAATTCTAGTGTGGGGAGCCTTTCATGAGATTTTTTTATTCCAATTTTTTAAAAGAAAATTATTATTTCTAATAGTTCTTTTGTAGATTCTTTAGGATTTTATTAAAGAATCATATCTTCAAATAGAGGCAGTTATGATATATTTGTTCTTCTTGATAATGTTGAAAAAAGTGATGAGGGTGGACATCTTTGTCTTGTTCCAACTCTTAGGGGAAAAATGTTCAGTATTTCACCATTAAGTATGATGTTAGCTTTAAGTTTTTCATAACTATCCTTTATCAAATAGAGGAAGCTCTCTTTCATTTCTGGTTTGTTGAGTGGGTTTATCATAAAAAGGTGTTGAATTTTATCAAATGCCTTTTCTGCATATTTTGAGATAACCATATGGGCTTTCTCCTTTATTCTTTTATTCTTTTAATATATTACATTACATTTATGAAATGTTAAGTCAACCTTGCATTCTTGGGGTAGACACTATTTGGTCATGATGTCTATTCCTTTTTATATATTCCTAGATTTTGTTTGCTAATGTTCTGCTAAAGATTTTTGCTTAGATCTAAGTTTATGAGAAATATTGGTCTGCAATTTTCTTATCTTTTTTTGTTTTTGTTTTTGTAATGCCTTTGTCAGGTTTTGGCATTAGGGTTATGCTACCTTCCAAATAAAGTGTATTTGGAAGTGTTTATTTCTTTTTATTCTGAATGATTTTTTTGGACACTTGCCATCATTCTCCTTAAATATTTGATAGAATCCCCCAGTGAAACTAACTAAACTGTAGTTTTCTTTGTGGGAAGATTTTTGATACTGAATTTAATTTCTTTAATAGGTAGATGGCTAAGATACTCAGTTATTATCCCTCAATTTTGGTGAGTTATATTTTTCAAGGAATTTGTTTATTTTGTCTGAGTTGTTGAATTTGTTTGCATAGGTGTGCTTATAGCATTCTGTTTTATTATTGTTATATTGTCTCTAAAACCTAATGAGATAAACTCCTTTATTATTTTTCATACTGATAATTTTCTTTGATTAGACTAGCCAGAGTGTTTATCAGTTCTCCTGATCTTTTCATAGTACCAACTTTCAGCTGTGTTAATTTTGTCCATTGTTTGTTCTCTTAATTATTTACTCCTTTCTACTTATTTTGACTTTACTGTATTAGTTACTTGTTGCTGTTTTTGAAATACCCCAAAACTTAAGAGCTTAAAGTAACGAACATTTATTATTTCATAGTTGCTTTGGGTCAGGATTCCAGGTGTTGGTTAGGAATCTGAGCATGACTTAGCTATGTCTTCTGGCTCAAGATCTCTCATTTGACTTCAATCAAAATGTGGGTTGGGGCTGTGGTCTTATCTGAAGGCTTGACGGAGGGCAGAGTCTCCTTCCAAACTGTTCATGTGATTGTTAACAGGATTTATTTCATTGGTGGTTGTTAGACTGCAGTCTTTCTCTCAGTTCCATAGAGCAGCTCACGACATGACATTTAAGAGCTGGCTTTCAGAGCCAGCAAGTGAGAGAACAAAAGAGGTCAAGCAAGATGGAAGCTAGAGTCTTTTTAAAATGTAATATTACAAGTATTCCCTCATCAACTTTTGAAGTATTCTGTTAGCTAGAAGTTAATCAGTACGACCAGCCTGTATTAAAAGGGAGAGGATTACACAAGGGCATATATAATGGGAGATGGAGGTCACTGGGAGCCATCTTAGTAACTGTATTGCACATTTACTTTGTTTTTCTCTTATAAATTTCATTTAGTTTTAGTTCTACAAGTAAACATGTGATAGATAGTTCCCAGAGATGACTACCACATATTCTTCCTCTTTATGTTTATGTATACTGTATCACTTATCAAAAGGTGGAGGCTTTTTCCTTCCACCTGTATTTGAGTTGGTTTTGTGATTTGCCAGGATGAATGGAATGTGGCAGTTTTGCTGTGTAACACCTGAGCCTTCAGAGATCTTGTTTTCATTTTCATGCATTGGGAACTTTCTTGAACCCAGCCACCGTGCTTTTAGAAGGACCATGGAGAAGTAAGGCTCATGCCTTGTAGCCAGAATCCACTGCCAGCTGAGTGAATAAACCTTGGGTATTCCAGCCTCATCAAGCCTCCAGATGATTATATCATCAGAATAATAAGTAGTAGTTGTTATTTTAAGCCATAGATTTTAGAATAGTTTGTTATATAGCAATAGATAAGAAATCATTATTTATAGCTATAATTCTAGCCATTTCTGTTGCAAATGCTCACTGCTAGTCCTAGTATTGATGTCTCTAGTTATTTTGGTAGTCTGTCACTTGTTTGCTAGAGTTTACTCAGGAAGGTGTCCTGGAAACAGCCGTGCCTGAAATTTTTTTTTTTTAAGATTTTATTTATTTATTTGACAGACAGAGATCACAGGTAGGCAGAGAGGCAGGCAGAGAAAGAGAGAGAGAGAGGAGGAAGCAGGCTCCCTGCTAAGCAGAGAGCCCGATGCGGGGCTCGATCCCAGGACCCTGGGATCTTGACCTGAGCTGATGGCAGAGGGTTTAAACCACTGAGCCACTCAGGTGCCCCAACCTGAAATTTTTAATGTCAGTAAAAGCCGTTGCCTTATTCTAGGAAGTCAGTTTGACTGTATATAAAATTTTTGGTTCTTATTTTCTTTCCCGAGTATTTAAAAAATTATCCCATTTTTTTCCTGGTAAAAGCTGCTAATGTTGAAAGTCTGATGGTAATCTGATTTTCTTTTCCTTGGTCTCTTCCCCTACATGTCCAAAGGATTTTTTCCTCTTGCATAACGTCAACACATTTTAACAGAATTTATCTTGGTCTTAGTTTCTCTAAGTAGATTTTCTCAGATATATATTGTGTTTTGTTTTGTTTTTTTTTTTTTTTTTTTTTACAATGCTCCAGATCTTGTATTTTAGAAAAGTTTTTTTGAATTTTAGTTTTTAGTTTTTGGGTTTTTTTTCTTTTTATGTATATTAGAACTTTACCTTTCACTAAATTTGCCGCTTGCTCTGTGTGTGTATGTGGTAAAAGAATACATAATATAAAATTTACCATTTTAACCACTTGTAAGTGTTAGTTCATTGTCAGTAAGTATATTCACAGTGTTGTACAACCATCACCACTGTCCCCTTCCAGAACTTTTCATCATCTCAAATATAAACTCTTGTGTCCATTTAAACACTAACTGCTCATTCCCACCTTACCCCAAGCCCTGGGAACTGTCATATACTCTTTTTTTTTTTTCCTTTAAGATTTTATTTATTTATTTGACAGACAGAGATCACAAGTAGGAGAGAGGCAGGCAGAGGGGTGGGGGGACAGGCTCCCCACTGAGCAGAGAGACTGATGCGGGGCTCCATCCCAAGACCCTGGTATCATGACATGAGCCAAAGGCAGAGGCTTTAACCCACTGAGCCACCCAGGCATCCCTGTCACATACTCTTGAATCCTTTTTAAAAAAATATATCTCATTTTTTTTCTTTTGCTTTAAAAAAAAAAAAAAGTTCTCCTTTTATCTGCCATTTTTCTTAAGGCAAGAGTTGGGAAATTTATTCTATAAGTGACTGGACAGTAAATATTTTAGGCTCTGTGCCCTGTGTGGTCTCTGTTTCAGTTGTTTCAACTACTCAGCTCTGCTTTTGTGTCATGAAAGTATCCATAGACAATACATAAATGAATGTGTGTGATTTGCTCCAATAAAGCATTATTTATAAAAGCAAGTGACAGCCATATTTGGTGCATGGGTTGGAGTTTGCTGATTGCCATCACAAGGCATTCACTGGGGTATTTTTATTCTCTGGGGTATTTTTTTCCCTTTTATTTTCCTTCTTGTTTGGTTTTTACTTCTGAAATGATCTTTTAAAAAATTTTGAACTATTTTCTGAGTTCTGTCATCTTATTTTCAATTCAGATATATGCTACTCTTTCATATGTCGCATCATTTTCATGTTGCCTTTTAGCCAGTATTGAAGTAGTAGGTCATAAATTTGTAAGTATTTTCTTCTGGCATGCATTGTCTGTAGGGATGTTAATCTGCTCAAATTCTTCTTATTAGAAACTCTGCATGGGATTTCACCTCATTTTTTTTCCATGGCTCATTTTTATAGAAATTAATAAATAATATCAAGAATAAAAATAGAGGTCTGAGATGTTGAGCATTAACTCCCCTTTTTCTCATGTTGGACATGCAAGTCTTATCTAGGATAGATGAAGTCTCTCTATAAGGTTCATGTCTTGGAGTAGTAGTATTTAAATGATGAAATATCACCATTTTATATCTCAGCTTATATAGCCTCTGTACCACTTTTTAGGAACATTTACCAGAGAGACTATGTTAAGGGCTTTTTTTTTTTTTTATAATAAAATGGTTTCCTCATAGTCTATTTACGTAGATTTTTTGACAAGTTTTGTCTACTCTTCTGTCTTTTCTCTCCCTTGGGGCATCCCCTTCCTTCCAAAGGAGCTGTATAGATCACAGCTAGGTGTTCATTCTTTCCAGACCTCAAGTGATTCTTTGGCAGTTAAAAGGGGAAAGAAATACACCTGGGAGATAGAAGGAGTATCATCAGGGGCCACGTTATGAACATGCATCAATTTAAAAATGGGATCTTAAGTTTAGATCTCAGGAGAAGAAATAATCAAAGAATGTAACTGATGCTAAGAAATACATCGTAGTGCTAGGTTTTGGAAAGGAATAAACATTATCATGAGTCTTGTGATCAGTTGCACAAGACTAGCTTGTTCTTGAATGTCTTTAATAGCCTCCTTTTGCTTCACAACAAAGAAATCTTTTGGGTGGTTCCCTGTAAAATATGCAGTAGATACAATCGAAGAGATCAGTGTCTCTTAAATTTTTATTTTTTCCCACATATCAAGGTCCTTAAAGTTACTTCGACTTACGTTTATTTCTCTGATAGAAATACCCAGGAAGTTGGGATGTAGCCGTAATCATGGGATTTCCATTAAAGTTTAGGTACTTGGGATAATTTTGAGGGTTGTTTTCTAAAAATCATTTTTTGAGTAACTGAGAAAAGGTAGGAGTTTTTGGTTTTGTGTGCTTGCTGGGTTTTCCTTTTAAGGCTTCATCAGATGTCCAAGATTGCTTTTCCTTATAGTGAGTTGCTGGGTTCTTTGTCAACTGGAAACTTGTTTTGCCTGTTTGTTCAGTTATCTGTGGAAAGAATTAAAAATGTGAGTTTAAATCCCACCCCAACAACCACCCCCCTGCCCCGCCTTTTTTTGGAGCGTGTCAGCTCCCTATTCAATTTAAACTAGTGTGCTTTCTAATTGTGAAAAAAAAAAGAGAAAAAATGATGTAAAGTTTTCTCTATCTTCTATGTCTTCTTGATGTAACCAAAAGTACACTAATGGTTGGTGGTCGCTGCTTTTTTTGTTTGTTTGACTTGCAACTTTTTTCTTATATGGTAGATTTATTTTTTTAAAAAGTGAAGAGGCATTTGGTAGATGATTTATATTAACTATAAACTGCATTTACTGATCAACCAAAAATTCTTAAAGCTAAAGTCCTGCATCATCAATTACAGTTTAAAAATAACCTATGTACCCAGTTGTAATGCTTTTGAAAAGCTAGGGTATGCCCAGTTGATGCCTGATACCCAGTTAATTCCCAGTTATAATGCTATAACTAGACACCAAAAAGATCGGATGTCTTCGTTCTGATATATTCACCAGCCGTGGAAACCATTTTGACGTTCTCATCCATCTTGTTAATAAGATGTGCAGTTCTCCCTTTCCAAAAGCTCATGTTGTTCTCATATTGACGACTCTTTTTTTCTTTTTTAAGAAGAAATGACATGGGATTACAGCTAGTGAATAAATGAATACATTTTAGCTATTTTTCCCCCCTAATGTCTTGAGAAGAGATGCCAACCTATGCTTTTCCTCTTTGTAGGAAGATACTCTTATTTGGGGGGAAAAAAAAAAGTTTTGGACTAATATAAAAATTGGTAGCAGGTTATCAAAAACTTGGTTGCCCTCCTCCCCCAAAATACCCCAAAATTTAACAGTAGTAAAGTATAATTGTTACCCTATTAGAATCTTACAAAAGCAGATAAATTTGTAGTATGTAATAAGAGCAGTTCAGTGTTTAATTCATTGAATCGCTTCTAGTATGTGCTTTATAAATATTTGAGCAAGTGAACTTTGTAAGTTAATGCTTCTGATTTCTCATCTTCTTTCTTAAATGTATAAATAATAATCCTTGTATATTAGTCGAGTCCTTTGTCATTAAAGTGCTTTCACTGCTCTGTTGGCATATACATGAATGAACTTAGTTTTATATTACTAAATAATAGTATAAAAACTAATAGAAATAGTAAGAATTGTCTGAGAGTGACTTTTGTGCTTTCCCTGTGTAATTTTATTTAATCCTTACAGCAGCAACCATACAAGGTAGGGTTTTTGTTTTTTTTTTTAAGATGAAGCAACTGAGACTCAGAGAGTTATGTCTTGTCCAAGGTCACAAAGCTCTTAAGTGATGGAGCCAGATACAGTGTTTTTCTTGGAGTGACAGGCTCACTTTGTTCATTCTCAGGAGACTGTCTCCCAGATACACAAGTCAAACAGAGCTCAAGCAGTTGCATAAGTATTGTTCCTCAAGACAACCGTATTTTGGTATCTACAAGTGATTAATGTGTGTTTCTCACTTTGTCACAAGAATATTAAAAAGGTTGTGTACTCTAGGGTTGAGTTTAATAAAATTAATATTTATATTTTCATGACATTTTTAAGTGAAACTGGCTCCCCCCCCCCCCCTTTTTTAAACTGTGAGGACCTGGTGGTAAAGAATACAATGACTATTAGTATAGTTTGGTGCCACTGTCTTGGTTCAAGCCAAGATGTCAGCAGTTTCACCTGCCATCGCCATTGTATCACCAAGAACATCATAAATACATCTTCCAGATGATCAGCATATGATGTTACAAAATCGTGTAGTATCAGTGTGTTGGTATCAAAAACGTCAAAATCGTCTTAGTATTATTTTGTAAATAGTTTTGACTTTTCAGACTCCCAGAAAAGTCTCAGGGACCTCCAGACGTACCCACCACACTCTGAAAGCTGCTGAGCTTATGTAAGTGGTTCTTAATTTTGTTAACACTCTTTTGAGAATCTGATGAAAGCCATGAACATTCTCCCCAGAAAAATGAACAGCAAATTTTACATGTAATTTTCAGAGGATTGCAAACATCTAGAAGCACTAGAGCTATATGGTTCTTAAACTGCATCAGAATCACCTGAAGGGCTTGTTGAAACAGATTTCTAAGACCACACTCCCAAAATTTCTCATTGAGTTGGTCTGGAGTAGAGTCTGAGAATTGCATTTTTAACAAGTCTAATATAACGCTGATGTTGATGTTCACTTTGTGAGTAGTGATTTTTAACCCTAGACCAATTAAGTCAAATCCCAGAAGTAGGAGCAAGGCTTTGCTTTTTACAAATCTCCTCTGGTGATTCTCACATGCAGAGTTGAGAATCACTGTTTGAGGATATGTGTAACATGGATTAAAACTCCCAAATCTAGTGATATTAAGAACATCTAATATTTGTAAAACCTTTTATGTTTTAGGAAGTATTTTGACAATTGTGACTCAGTGACTACTTAAGAGCCTATAACGTAGTTATTACCTCTGAGAAAAACCTGGCTTGGTATTCAAGAAATTGTAGTTTCATGGTTGTTTGGGTTTTGAGTCTAGGAAGTGAACTGAAAGGGTGATCACTGAAAGGTTTTTTTTTTTTTTAATTTTTTTAAAAAGATTTTATTTATGTGTCAGACAGAGATTACAAGTAGGCAGAGAGGCAGGCAGAGAGAGAGGGAGGAAGCATGCTTCCTGCTGAGCAGAGAGCCCGATGAGGGGCTCCATCCCAGGACCCCGAGATCATGACCTGAGCCGAAGGCAGAGCCTTTAACCCACTGAGCCACCCAGCTGCCCCTAACTGAAAGTTTTTAAGACAATGCTATACATATATTCCTAGAGAGTTTTTGTATATAGATACATGTGTTACGAAATTTACTTTACTAAAAGGTTCTACTAATTTATATTACTACAATACCCTTGACAACACCAGCTGAAACCCCTGTCTTGTGTCATTGAGTCACTACCCCTGTACCACCAATAGATTAGTTTTGTTTACTTTTGAACTTGGTATGAATGATATTAGATAGTATATACTATATTGTGCGTGACTCCTCTCTCTTGTATAGTTGTAGTTGGTTCATTTTCACTGTTAGAAGGAATGCCATGGTTTGAATATACTGCTACGTATCTGTTCTGGTGGTAATGATCATGTTCTTGTGAATATTGCTCCTCTGAACATTTTTGTACGTTTCTGAACATCATCATTTAAGACATATTTCTTAACTCTTTGATTAAAAAAACAGTTCATGTTTTAATATGCATTTCTTTGATTATATCTAGAGTACCTGGTTTTACTTTTTAAAATAATTGATACTTCCTTTTTAGTGAATTGTTTTCTTCCCTTACACTTTTTTTTTTAAACCTTTTGATGTTTTTCTTATCATTGCAAATATTTTCCTGGTTTGTTTTTTAATTTTATTTACAACTTTTTCAAACCTGTTGCCTTTAAATTTCTTTTTTTGTTTTCTTCAATTTTGTGTTTAAAAAGGTATTTCCAGGGGCCCCTGGGTAGCTCAGAGGGTTAAGCCTCTGCCTTCGGCTCAGG
The DNA here is from genome assembly GCF_002288905.1 of Enhydra lutris kenyoni. Taxonomy (NCBI): domain Eukaryota; kingdom Metazoa; phylum Chordata; class Mammalia; order Carnivora; family Mustelidae; genus Enhydra; species Enhydra lutris. The sequence goes on along the minus strand of NW_019154095.1, from coordinate 17,932,719 downwards.
TCATGATCAAGCCCCATGTCAGGCTCTCTGCTCAGCAGGGAGCGTGCTTCCCCCTCTCTCTGCCTCTCTGCCTACTTGTGATCTCTCTCTCTGTCAAATAAATAAATAAAATCTTTAAAAAAAAAAAGGTATTTCCATTCTGAAATCATGCAAATGTCCACCTCAGTTTTTTTATGGCTTCATTTTCTTATTTTGTACCTTAATCTGTTTTGAATTTATTTTGCTATATACTAAGAAGTAAGGATTTTAAGTTTTGGGTTTTTTTTTTCCTAAGCAGGTAGCCAGTTTCCTTGAGCCCTTTATTGTATAGTAAGTACAACCATTAAAATAAAAATGAAGATGAAGTCTCTTAATTATAATTGAAAGCAGAGGTACTCATTAGGGCACATTTTGCTTCTTTTTCTTTGAGTCCTCATTAACTGTGTGGTTAATTCATTGTGCTGTATTTGACCTTTCTGTTTCTACTTTTATAGTGAAAGTATCTTCTGCAATAATATATTGAAATAAATGGAAGTAGACTAAAAACTCAGTGGAATTTCAGGAGTCCTTAGCGTTTCTGTCTATCTACTAGCATTGATGTATATTTTGCAGTTTTCTGATACCTAAATTTGCTTGCAGAAATTTTGAATTATGCTGCTTTGATAGGGAACAGTCATAGTCTAACCCCCTGACATACAGAATTTAAAGGATTTTTAATTCTGATACTTTGGTTTTGAAGGATGATCCTGCTTCTCCATGATTTTTGTGGTAGAAAATTAGTTGATTCCATGTTGTTGCCTGTTTCAGAATCTTTATTACTACCTCTCCGAACCATTCTGAACTTATTTTAGGTACTTGAATGTATAAAGCATTTCTCACCTCTTGAGCTTTGGATATACTCTATCTTGTCCTCCTTGGGACATTTATTCCAATCCTTTTTTCTGCTTAACTACTTATTCTGTAGAATTTAGCTCAGGATATCACTTCACTGGGGACGCTTTCCTACCCCTGGCTCAGTTAAGTTTATATGGCTGTGTGCTCTTTGTAGTAACCTACATGTTGCAATTGTTTGCTGGAATGTTCATTGTTCAGTGTTCCTGGAGATTGCATGCACACACACACACACACACACACACACACACACACACCCATCCCTAAATCCATTTTTCATCATGCTGAAGTATTTTGATGAAATCACTTTCAACTAGTATCTTCTTGTATTCAGCTTTGAGATTTTACGTATCTGAGATTAATTTTACTCTTTCATGTAAATGAAAAACTGGCTATATATGAAATTAAGCATCAACATGCTTTTCCTTGAAATTAAGAAGGTTGACTTTAGTCTGAAGTCAAAAAATTTGTCTTTTCTTGCTGAAAGGTTTAGAAATTTCATTGCCTTTAATATTGCCAGATTGCACATAACATGTCCGTCCATTCTGTTTAGTGCTTTATGAACTCTTATTAATCTGAAACTTTACATTTTCCTTTAATTATAAGAAGTACTGTCATTATTTCTATGTATGTATAAATCTTATCTTCCCATCCTCTACCTTTCCTCCTTCTCTTTATCCCTATTAGATAATTATTGGGCTAGTTCTTCAACCTTTTTTTTAAATTAGGAATTTATTTTTTATTTCATTACTATTCAATCAATTCATTATATATTTTTATTTTTCCACTTACATTTTCATGACAATATTTCCATTTGGTTTTACCTGATTAATTTTTGTCTCATGTCATGCTTTCAGTATTCTCCATTATTTTTTCTTGAAGCATTTAATTTGCCAGTTTTAAACGTCTTTTTTTTTTTTTTTTTTTGGTCTATTAATTCTGCTTTTGGTTTATTGTTCTTTCATGGCGCTTGCACTCCTTAGACATGTTATTTTTCACTGTGAGCTTACATTCCCTTAAAACTAACAGTTGGGCCAGTGTTGCATTGTTATGGGAGAATGAGTTTGATAGGGGTCAGGTTTAGAGGTTGTGAAAGCCTGTGTTCTGTTTTGGTCCTCCAGGTGTTTTGGGGTAAATAGCGACATGCCTCAGGGTGGAGAGGATCTAGGTGGGAATTTTTGCTCAATTCCGCCCTGGTCGCACACAGTTTCTTTCACTCCTATCTTTTCAAAGTGTTGTCACCTTCAGTGTATTGCCTAATTGGGAGTCTACCTCTACTTTCCTTCCCACCTCAGCTAAGTTCTACTGTTTTACCTTGGTGTTACTCCTTTTCTGTTGGCTAGAACTGGGCTGGAAATACTGCTTTATATTCCACAGTGGCATAGGGGACAATGTGACTGTGTTGAGGATTTAAAGGACACAATTAGGACATTTTCCTCTTGCTTCTCCTCTGTCCAGGATACGTGATCTATCTCTTAAGCTGATGTTTCTTCTCACAGCGATACCTAAACATTTTCTTTTTCTTCCTCAAGGGATGATTTCTTACACTGTTTTGTTCTTGTTGTTGTTTAGGTTGGAATCTGAGATTTATCTCTTCCCTTATGCTTCTTACTTGGGTTTGGGGAAGGCATACATTCTTGACTATACTTGCTAATTAATACTATTTTATCTAACCATAAATGCTTTTCTAAATCAGTTTCTACAAAGTGGAAAAATTAATTGGTGAGATTCTTCCTTTGACAGATGAAAAACATGGAACTTCATTGACATTGAAGTCATTCTGTAGTTTGTTTTCTAAATTGTTATTTTAGAAACAGCAGGTTGATAATGCTGAAGAAAGTAAGTAGGTTCTTCTTTGTTTTTACAGTCTAATTTTTTCTAATGTTTTTAGATGGAATAATGAACAATTTACATCTGTCATTAAGTACCTTTTTATCCATCACAGCTTAGCTTTTGTGGTTTCCTTTGATAACGAGAAAAACAGTGATATATGTGAGAGTTCATGAGTTATTTCCTAAATATTCTCAAACTTATTTTGCTCTTACTTTGAGTATCTTTTGGGTATAATTAGATCTTTCTACCCTTAAGGAAAAAAATTAAAATAAATAAATATGGGAGATGTAATATAAATTTTCTCATTGAGTATATAAGTGTAGGTCAATGGATTTCATAGTTGAAATGATACATAGTGGTTGTTGCTTTTGTTGACAGTCTAATTAGGTAAAAAATATCTTTAGGCTATAACTTTGTTACCATAAATAATAACATCACTTTAAAATACTCCAAACACCTTAGGTTTCTCATGTTTTATTATGTTTCAAAAATCACAGTTGTTAGTTACAAGATTTAATATTGGTCAGGGTTTTTCCTTGGAAGCTTTAATTTTAGTAGGTTTAAAATATTGAACATAGGGCCACCTGGGTGGCTCATTCGTTAGGGGTCTGCCTTCCGCTCAGGTCATGATCCTAGGGTCCTGGGATTGAGCCCCACATTAGGCTCCCTGCTCAACAGGAAGCCTGCTTCTCCCTCTCTCACCCACCCCCGTTTCTTACTGTGTCTGTCTCTGTCAAATACATAAATAAAATCTTTAATAAAAGAAATGTTGAACATAAGTGAAACAATTTTCTATCTCTAAACTTGGACTTGGTGAATAGATGCCAGATGACCTTACATTTGACATTGAAACGTTTTTGAATGGCCTTAATTTAAACTCTAACATTAGAATAAGGAAAACAGTTAAGTATACGTTTAATGGAACCAACATGAGTTTACCCCATGGTGAGTCACAGAAACTATATCAGGTGAGATGTTGCACAGAGAAAAACTTTATTTGCAGCAAATAAGGAGATCATGTGGAATAGATCCCAAAACTGGGACTCCCCGAGAGGGTGAATGGGTACCTTTTGTTTAGGGTTAGGATGAATGTTTAGATAGGGAAGCCTTGTCAGATATGTGGAGGTTGTAGAAGGTTAAGCATATGCCTTAAGCAAACATTCCTACACATACGTTATATATATGTAAATGAGGCTGAGGCTCTTCCTTGGGTGGAGATTTTAGTATTATAATGAGATGAAGGTAATTTCCTCTCATCCAGTGGTCACTCCACAGTCCATCTGAATAGGCGCATATCAGGGATTTGGGTCCAATGGGTAGTTGCCATCATCTGAGGGGTGGTTTTGGGTTTCATTTGTCTGAGTTAAGAGGTAAGCCAGAGGAGTGCCTGGGTGGCTCAGTGGATTAAAGCCTCTACCTTCCGCTCAGGTCACGATCTCAGGGTCCTGGGAGTTGGGCTCTCTGCTCAGCAGGGAGCCTGCTTCCCTTCCTCTCTCTCTGCCTACTTGTGATCTCTGTCTTTATCAAATAAATAAAATCTTAAAAAAAAAAAAAAAAAGGTAAGCCAGAAAGAAATGCTTAAGGAAAAATGTGAGACAAAGGTTAGTCAGTACAAGTAGGTGGGCAGTACAGGTCAGGTCTTGGCGTCTAACTGGTGACATATTAAGGTAAGGCTTTGTGTTATGAATTTAGGTTTTCCTCACAGAATCAGCACAATGATTTCCACATAGTATATTTTAAAATTTCTTAGAATATATAAAATAATGTAATTATTTCTCACACTTGTTTAGGGGAAAGCATGTGCTGCAGTTTACAAAATAAGTTCACATTACTTAGTTTAGTAGAGAAGAACGATTTCATCTGGGTGAACATTTTATTGCTACCTGCTTGCCTGGACCCTTCCCCGAATGGCGCCTCCATAAACCAAGTTGCTCAGGCTAGAAACCTGGGAGCCAGTCTTTGTTGTCTTTCCTTTTGACCCATCTATACTACTGCTGTCTTATTCCAAGCCACCATCAATTCTTGCCCAGACTATGGCAGATTTTTCTTAGCCTGTTTCTCTGATTTTGCCAGTGACCCTCTCCATTCTGTTTTTCACATAGCCAACTGATAATTCTTTTAAGACTTAAATACAATCAAGTAATTTCTCTCATAATGGACTTCCAACATACTTAAAATCCAAACTTCTTACCCACGACTTAGAAAGCTGGGACAGATACTGTTGGTTATTCACCCAAAAGTTCATTTTCTCCTTTATCTTCAATAACAGATCTTAGATTTTGTAGAAGGCAGCGTGTGCCCAGTTTTAAAAAAAAAACTGACTTTCCAGACTTTGGGGAGCTGGACAGATGACTCATTTTTGGCTAATGAGATATAAATGAAAGTATCTTAGAGAGGCTTCCTTAAAAATAAAGACTATGAGAAAGCCCTTTTCTTCTCCCTTTTCCCTCTTTCTTGTGTGGGAACCTGAATATGTATAACACTCTTTTGTGACCATGAGGGACAAATAAGGAGAAGATAGCTTATGCATGCTATAAGCATGCCAGAGTGGAAGAATGTTTAAAAAGCTCTTGTTAAACTTTTATATGAGACTGAATTGCCTCTGACCGGACAAGTTTAGTGAGATATGTGAAATCTCTACTTTTTTTTTTTTTTTTTTTTTTTTTTTTGAGGTTTCACAAATCAAGTATATCATTATTTGTAGCTGGGTGTGTTCCTCACTGATAAAGGCCCTATACACGATCTGGCTCTTGCCTGTCTTCTGACCTCATTTTACCATTACTGCCTCTGGTCACATTAGCTAGCAGACAAATCTTGGCTGACAAACTCCTTCCTGCTCAGATCCAGACTCCTCATGACTTAAAGGCTCTGTGTCATCTGGTTTTATTGACTGTCCCTAATGTACCACTGCCCTCTCTGTCCCAGGATAAAAAAACAAAAAACAAAAAACAAACCCAAACCCTTAAAATACCCCCAAATCCTTGACAAATATGTGTGAGATACTAATGAGGAAAAAACATAAAATGAAAGCTCTGAATTTGAGGAGAGGTATGTATATGATATACGTGGATATACATGATACATGGTATATCGTTTCCATGGATTAGAAGACTCAGTATCATAAATTTGTCAGCTTTATAGAATTAATTCTAACCAATGAGCTTTTTTTTTTAAATTTTTTTAAATTTTATTTTTTATAAACATATAATATATTTTTATCCCCAGGGGTACCCTCCCCAATGTCCATAACCCCACCCCCCCTCCCAACTCCCCTCCCCCCCATCAATCCTCAGTTTGTTTTGTGAGATTAAGAGTCACTTATGGTCTAACCAATGAGCTTTAAAAACTTTTTTTCTAATACATTTCTTTGTGGAACTTAAAGATAATTCCATTGAACATCAAAAAGCAATAGTAGCCAGGATAATTTTTTAAGAGAAACAAGGGGGATTGACACTGCCCTACTTGGTATTTTAGACTTTCTTTGAAGTTAAACTATTAAACAAACTGACCAACCAAAGAGAAAAGATGTGAAAAGCATAAAATTAGATCTGTAACTCACAGCATATATACAGGTAGATTAAAGATGTAAACGTGGAAAGCAGGGGCACCTGGGTGGCTCAGGTGGGATAGCCTGGACTCCCTTCTCAGTGGGGAGTCTGCTTCTCCCTCTCCTTCTGCCCGTCTCTCTCTGCTCATGCTCTCTTTGTGTCTCTCAAATAAATAAAAGCTTCAAAAAAAAAAAAAAAAAAAAAAGAAGTGGAAAGCAGAATTACAAAAGTAATCTAGGGGAAAATGTATGAACAGTGTAGGAATAGGAAGGATTTCTTATAGATTATGTCGAAGGCACAGTGTAGGGGAAGATTGATATGTTTTATTACGTTCAAGTTTAAAACTTGTCTGAAGTCAAACATAAAGTGTCAAGATAAGCCATAAGCAAAATAATGTGTTTTTTTTTTTTTTTAAAGATTTTATTTATTTATTTGACAGACAGAGATCACAGGTAGGCAGAGAGGCAGGCAGAGAGAGGAAGGGAAGCAGGCTCCCTGCTGAGCAGAGAGCCTGACGCGGGGCTCGATCCCAGGACCCTGAGACCATGACCTGAGCCGAAGGCAGAGGCTTTAACCCACTGAGCCACCCAGGTGCCCCAAAATAATGTGTTTTTAATGCATGTAACCAATATAAGATTAGTGTTTAGAATATATAAAGATCAACAAAATAATAAGAAAAGGCAAAAAAAAATCTGTCTGACAATGAACTGAAGGCTAACAAATGAAACTTGAATGATCAGTAAAGATATAAACAGATATTTGTATCAGTATGCATGGGTTCAGCTCCAAATATTCCAAAATTCAGCTAACAGAAACTTAAGCCTAAGGATGTTTATTTCCTGCTTGGCAAGTCTAGAGGTAGGAAGTTCAAGAGTTGGTTGGATACTCTGAGCACAGTAGGGTTCTATGCTAGGATTTTTGTAATTCTCTTGACCTTCTCATCATGATTATCAGCAGCTCTGAATGTCACAACCTTACTGAGAATTTTCTAGAAGTAGGAAGGGAGAGAGGAGAAAGGGTCCTTTTTCTTCTACATATCTTCTGTTAGCAGGGAGAAAAGTCTTTCCAGAAGCTTCTAGGTTTTCCATTCTGTCTCCTTGCCAGTCATCGCCAAAGAGGAATAAAATCACCTTTCTGGCTTAGAGTAATCAGGACTCATTCCTTGTGGGAAAGGTTTACCTTCTCTTTGCTAATATAGTACATTCTTACCGATTCCTGAGCAATAATTGAGTTTCCGTGGGCCAGCAAGAAGAGGGGATAATTGCCACAACTATTAATTGCACTAATAGAGATTGAAGATCATGTGATAGTGACAATATAATCTGAATATATATAATCTAATAACATGGAATATGAAATATATCATATATAAATATATTAATGTGAAATATGTAAGTATATAAACTTATGTGTTTAAAAACATGTATATGAAAAGTATAAAAATACGGACAAGTATATCAAACACTGAGTTTATGTAATGGGATCTTTGGGGAAGAAAGGAGAAGAGTAGGATTAGGAGAGATTTCAGCTGTATTCATATATTCAATTTTGTAAAAAAAAAAAGTGCAACTATCTGAATCAAGAAAATGTAAATTAAGCAATGCATTTTTTATTTTTGCCTCTTTGTAAAGATTATAAGTATGTGTTCATGTACACAAGGTAGGGAAATGGGTGTACTCAAGCATTTTGGTTAAAAATGAAAATTGATGGATTGAATTAGAGGACAGTTTGGCAACATATGAAATTTTAAACATGTATCCTTTGACCTAATCCTTCTGCTTTAAGAAATTTGTCTTAAAGAACTGGACAGATATATGAAGATATGTATACAAGAATATTTTACCTTTTTTTTTATAATGGCACAATCTCCTTTTTATAATGGTGAAACCACCCAACTAAATAAATTGTGACATATCCATGTATTAGAAATCTAAGTAATTCATAAGAAAATGATGTATACATTTGAAATTTTTACCTGAAAAAATATCCGAGATAGTTGAAAAGCAAAAAGGCAGAGTGAAGATGTTAAAACATGTACACACACAAAAAAAGAAATCTGGAGGTTTAATCATCAAAATGTTCATGCTGGTTATTTCTGGATGATGATGGCATTACAGAAGATTTTCCTTTGTGAAAATTTGGTGTTTTGTTTAAATATTTAAAAATATCTCTGGTATTTTTGTAGTTGGAAGAGCCTTCATATGTTTTCTTTTTGTAAATTAAAAATACAGAATTAAAAGCTACTCACTTGCTCTTTGATTTAATTATGATGAAGTGAGTAACATTATGTATATTCATGTAATCAGCAAATATTTTGCTGAAGCCATACTGTGTATCAGGCACTATTTTTTTTTTTTAAAGATTTTATTTATTTATTTGATAGATTACAAGTAGTCAGAGAGGCAGGCAGGGAGAGTGGAGGAAGCAGGCTCCCCGCTGAGCAGAGAGCCCGAGGCGGGGCTCCATCCCAGGACCCTGAGACCATGATCTGAGCCCAAGGCAGAGGCTTTAACCCACTGAGCCACCCAGGCACCCCCGGGCACTATTTTTGATGCTAAAGACACACACCGGCTCATGAGATAGTTCTTACACAAGAATATCTTTTTTTATGGAACATCTTGAGTGGTGAGTTATATAAAAGGCAAATAGGTAAATGAACAAGGTAATTTCAGGGAGTGGTTATATGCAGAAAGAAAGTAAAACTGAGTGATACTGAAAATAATGATGGAAAAGTATGTGTACATGCATAGGTGACTTTAAATTGAGTCATCAGGCAGAGTCCACCGAGTTGCTTATCTTTGGGCTGATAATTGGATGGCAGAAGGAGCTAGGGGAGTGAAGGTCCCGGGTGCAAGTTCTCAGAGAACAGTGCAAAGTCGCCTAGGCTGAAAGGAGTTTGTCATAATCAGGGAACAGAAAGTGAAAGACAGGGCAAATAAAACTCCATGACGTGGGAGAGAGGTGAGGGGTCAGCTCACATAGAGCCTTGTAGATCCTAAGGAGTTTGTAGTAATATTTTATTGTATGTGTTATGGGAGCCCATTGCAAGATTTTAAGCAGGGAAATGACCTAATCTGATATATGACTTGGAAAGATCACTCGCCTACTGTGTTGACAATGAATTGTAGGGCAGCAGATGTGACAGCAGAGAGACCATTAGAAGGATATGCTGTTAGAAGGCTGTATGCGGAAGTCTAGACAGGAGATTATGGAACTAGAAGCCGAGATGTAGCACTGGGGAGTAGACAGAATTGAGATGTGTATTTAGAAGCAAGGCTCATGAATATCAGCACTGAAGGAAAGAATTACTTAACAAAATGAGGATAATGGTATCGCTCACAGTGTGTTATCATAAGGAGATGATGCATGTCAAGTATTTGGCATACTTTTTGACACATTTAAGAGCTTACTAAATGTTCGTTACTTACCCTTATTGTTATTTTTAGTGTTGTCAAGAATAGAGCATGTACTTTGAGCAAAAAGAGTTTTTCTGTAAAAGCTAAATTATCCCTCTAGTGTAACTCAGTAGCATATGCTGTGTGTTGGTAAAGATCAGGGAATTACAGTCTTACTTTTTAGTGACCTTTGCTGGATCAGAGAGAGAAGGTATATTGGTTTTCCTTCTGTCCTTCCTTACACTGAGCCATAAATACATGGATAAGTAGCAACTGTGTCTAAGTGGCAACATTAAAAAATTGTGATTTAGCTATTTTTTTAATCATGTGGTTGCTTAATGAAATGTGACACTGAAAGTCTTGTCTGCGGTATGTGTCTGTAATGCTTTTACTTTTGGTTGTTTTCCAAAGAGTTAATTAGCGATAAATTACTTCAAATTCTATGCAGTTCTTTGACTGTGATCCTAATTACTATTTTTATTTTGGTTCTTTAGACCCAAATAAGCAATTCGATTATAGGGATAATTATGACTACAAACCTTGTTTGTGAAACAGAGGCCTTGTATAACCATCAGAGATAATGAATTCTCTCTATGTGTGAAAATAGTGTATAAGCATTTAACATTATAGAATGATGAATGACCAGTTATGATTCGTACACAATGGAACAGATAAAATATATGTTCTAACTAAACTATATGTTTTAAATAAGCTTTTCTAAATTACTAAGTACTAAATTTCTAAGCCATTTAAATAGGGGACTGTTGGGTGGATAACAAAACCTCTGATTTAATAATATATTTTATTAATGCAAGACCAAGTTAAAAGAGATAATTCCTTCATTGTCTATTGATTTTGACTGTTTACTTCCATGTTCTTTTATAAGCATGTATGTGTACACAATTAGATAAATTTTATACAAAATTGTGTTTTTATATAATAGGAAAACAGATAAAGAGAAGAAAAGGAAATTCTATAATCCCACTACTTAGTGATTTAATCTTTTTTCTATCTTCAAATATACATGTGTATATATATTTTTCCCCTGTATTTTGTTTTATATATTTTTAATCTAAAAGACTAATTACTCTAAAAACAATTTTCCATGTTTTTGTGTTAACATCCTGTGTTTTCTTGCATTTATGGTTTATACTTTTTAAATTTTTTTAACTAAAGTAAAATATACAAATTTAAAAATTTTAAATTTTATTTAAAAATAAAATTTACCCTTTTAGCCATTTTTAATGTATAATTCAGTGGCATTAAGTATATTCACAATGTTCAAGAGCATCCTTTTAGTACAGGATAATGTCATATGAAAAACCATCGTTTATTTAACAGAGTCTTTATTGTTGGACATCTGAATTGTTTCCATGATTTTCCATAAATAATGCTTTGATAAACATCTTGATGCAGTCTTGGTTCAGATAATGCTAATTTTTTTTTTTTTTAATGTGGTACCAGTTTATACTCATTATCTGTGTGTGAGCATAATTCCATTTCCCTGCACTCTGTTTCATACCAAGCATTTTTTGGTTTGCTTTTTATATTTTAGATCTAAAAGTATTAGTAAAAAGTAAATACACTCTTTTGCCATTTTGCTTCAAATTTGTAATGGATACTTTTTAAAATGCCAGGTGATAAGTTTTTAAAAAAAGGATCTTATTTTAGGTTACTTGTTTATTACTGAAGAAAGGAAATTATCATTCTCAAATATTATCAATGCATTGATTAGGGAAATGTGAGTTTGCCATGCAGACTTTATTCAGATCCATAGAAGGAAAATCATGAAACCTTCATGAGCAAGGAAGGCACCTATGGCCCAATGGAGAGTAAGGTTGTGATAATAGGGTGAAGGACACTGAAGTTAGAGAAATAAACAGAACCTAACATCTGTAAAGTTGTGCAGGTATTAAGAAACAAACAGCAAGATGGGGATAGTTATATTAGCATGTATCCTATACTTTTGGGATTTCAGTTAGTGATACAGAATTGACCTCTTTTCACTGAAAATTTTCAGCTGAATTTGAAGGATATTTTCTGTGGAAACCCAGTTCTGACTTTGTAATATGGATCTGTGGAAAATGTCTTTTACTTGGGAGACTTTTTCTTAGAGCTTGTTTTCCTGGATTGAATGAATTTCTGTAGATAGTATGGAGAACATATCTTGAAACAAATCTTTTTTTTCTATATTCCTCATAGTATTCATTTAGTTTATATGCATAAAATGAAGGAAGATATGACCATTTTATTCTTTTAGTTTTATTTTTGATGCCACTTTCTAACTACATTATACAGTAAGTAATAGCATGCAGGCAGTGATACTTAGACAATAAGACCAAATAAAATTTCAGGTAGGAACGAAAGAATCATTAAGAATGATACTAGCTTCTAAAGATAAAATACTAATCCTTACAGTCTTCTTTCTTCTTAATCCGTTGCAGTATGGCTTGTAATTCATCGCTGTACTATAATTTAAAATTGTCAGTGGCTTTTTTACCCCTCTAAATCCTTATCATGCTGTACTTCGCATAGTGTTGTTGCCCTTTGACTTCCATAATGTACTTTCTTGGTAATTTTTACTTTTCTCAGTGTGTGCCTGGTCCTTCCACTGATTCAGATCCGTTCTTTCCCCCCACTTTTTCTACCTGAAAATTGTTACTACCTATTAGTTTTCTGGTTCTTTCTTTCTTTCTTTCTTTCTTTCTTTCTTTCTTTCTTTCTTTCTTTCTTTTTTTTTAAAGATTTATTTATTTGACAGACAGAGATCACAAGTAGGCAGAAAGGCAGGCAGAGAGAGAGAGGGAAGCAGGCTCCCTGCTGAGCAGAGAGCCTGATGCGGGACTTGATCCCAGGACCCTGAGATCATGACCTGAGCTGAAGGCAGCAGCTTAAACCACTGAGCCACCCAGGCGCCCTTTCTGGTTCTTTCTTAATGCCTGTATTCGCACTTGTTTGTCATATTGTTTCCTCAGACTAACTAAATCCAAGCTTGCCTTGTTTTACTTTTAGTTTGCCCACCAGTCCCAAGGTAGATATTTTGGCATTATCTTTAGTTCTTCCTTTTCAGAGTTCTCATAACCAAACTATTACCACATATTTCTGGTATCCATACGTTCTTCTCTAGTTCTTCTGGTATAATGTTTAGTGTTGTAATTTGTTTTAGATTTGGCTGTCAGCAATATTTAATTAACCTTTATTTCTTAAAATAGATGGATTTTATGCATATAATTTTTTCTTGTGAAGCATGAGGGCAAAGTGAATGCCTTGGATTGGAGTCTTACTCAATTTTGTATTTCTAGCAGAGTTGCCCGGCACATAAAAGGTGTTGAAGAAATGTCCTTTCGAAAAAATAAAAAAAGTCTTTTGTCCAAAGACTTAAGGAAGAGCTTTCTTAGTTCTGAGTTCTGTTAACAGGAGAGAATCCATTTGAATGGTAGCCATTTTTTTAAACTCTTTTTACTATAGAAGACAGTATTGCTAGCATTCCTATTTGGTAATATTATTCAATAAATATTAATGGTTCTTTTTACAAAATTGTTTCAATGTATATTTTTCTTCTTTTTAGGGTTTGGAAGGAAAGATGTCGTAGAACACTTACTGCAGATGGGTGCTAATGTCCATGCTCGTGATGATGGAGGTCTCATTCCACTTCATAATGCCTGTTCTTTCGGCCATGCTGAGGTTGTAAGTCTGTTACTGTGCCAAGGAGCTGATCCAAATGCCCGGGATAACTGGAACTATACCCCTCTGCATGAAGCTGCTATCAAAGGGAAAATCGACGTATGTATTGGTAAGTATTATCTGATGATATCTAAGTTGTTAGATCAACCTGACAGGTATAACATTTTAAATAAAGGTTTACCATTTTTCTTTCCTTTTTCTTTTTATTGTGGTGGAAATCGTGTTCTCTCAGAATAAGAAGGCTTTATTACTTCTTACTCTTAGAAGCAGTTTTTTTCCATCAAAAGGGAAATAGGGAGATGGCAATATAAGTTGGTTAAGAAAAGGATTCACATCATTAACTGTCCAAATGCAAGTCAGATGCTAACTGATGTGGAACTAAATTTTGATGGATTACTATTACAAATTTAGTTAATTTACAGTCTCTTTAAAAGACTGCAATTTTCTGTCCTAGCATCAAATGAGTGCCATTATAAAATATAAGGACTTACTGAATTAGATGACATATTTGGATGCTTTAGGTTGATTCAAGGAAAGTCATCTAGCACTAAGGCAAAATCTTTTTGTTTATGTTGCTAAAAGTGAACACCGGCTGTTAGCACTGGGAAGCTTTCAGTGAGTGGCTCAAATACAGTGGTACAAAGCTTAACATGTTCAACATGTGCCATAACCTAGAAAAAAAGCAGTTTCGAGTAAAACGGAACTTTTCAACCATTTTAAATTTCAAGATGATGTGAAATTGTATTTAGTCAACATTTCTTTCTCTTTTGTATTTATCTAAATTGTATGTGTGTGTGAGTGTGTGTGTATCTAATGTTTTGCTTTACTGTATACCATTCATTTTGAAATCTAAAACAAGCTTCCAGAAGACCACTATAGTTTCTTTTGAGTGTATTTATTTCCTGACCTTCAAGATGGTGGATATTTGTTTAGTCCATGGCAGGTTGATTTGCATAGTTGTTGTCTTCTGGGATGACATCCATTTCAAGTTTAGTCTTTCATGTTTATCTTTATCATAAAACTCAAATGTATAAGTCATTTTTAAAGATGTATGGTGGTATAGTTATTAAGATTTTTCTCTCTCTAAATAGCTATCTTATTCCAGTTTCCGGTATATTTTTTATTTTCCCTCAAATTACTGCAGTGCCTGATGTGCGACTTCTTTATCACATTCTCTGTCATTGTCTTTTGTTACTTCCACATCTGTTGACATGAGCCCTTGGATACCCTGGTCCTTTTTGATCTTTGAGATCTTCCATTTTCATTTTATTCTCCCATTTCCTCCTAAGTCTTTCACTGACCACATCCTAAACTACATTATTACCTAAAACTACCCTGAAAAGCTTGAACTTTTAAGTATCCTCTCTGACCACAAAACCTCTTTAGTTGTGGTTAAGTTACCATGTGATGATTAGTATTTGAACTTGATATGTATTCTTACCTAATCTAGAGTTATAACTTCCCTATCTTCCTTCTTTCTTGCTTTACCTTGTAAAGTATGTTGGATTCTTTTGTCATTAGTCACAGAATTTTATATAGTTATCACCTTCTTGAATTATTATCATTTCTAGGCTTCAGTGTTCTATTTTCTTACCTGTACCCCTCTGAATTTTCCATTCTATCAGTGCTTTTAATATCTTACCGAAATTAATATTCTTTCCTCTTCCTCCTAATCCCCCTTCCAACAGTACATAATGAAAACGCTCCTTTTATCTAGGTTCTGTTGAAATGAAAGACTAGATGTAGGACGTGAATTTTTAGAGAATGGATCTCCATAGTCCCCCAGCCCCATGATCTGTAGTGTACTTTGGCACATACTGTTTTCCTTCTGTTTATCTTCCTGTGTCTTATAAAAGTTGAGGGAAGGGAAAGGGAACCTTCAAATTATAATCAAAATATAATTGAGGATACAGCTGCTATTAAAATAGTTATTATGGGAAACAAGATTGGTTGTAGACCCTTTCGTACATTTAATTAGCTTTTAGGAACCTGTTAGGAAACCAAATATATCAAAACCTCCGATAGTTTATATATCATACCTTCTGAATTTGAGTATAGTTAAGGGATTTTAAAGTGTTACTATAGGCAAATTTCCACTTTGGGACAACTGGTTGAAAGCTTGAGTGTGATGGTTTGGAGAGATTAGTGTGCAGAATTAATTTTTGAAAGGTTTTTGCCTAGATGATGAAATGCTGGCCTGATTTTTTTCATATTAACCATATCTCTATATGTGAGGTAGAATAGAAAATACTTTTGATTTTATAAAGTTAGAGCCAAGACACATTATCACAGGCTTAAGAGAAGCAGCAGGATGGTTGCTTCAAAGCACGTGTTTTGGGAATATACGGTGACCTGACCAGTTACTGGCTATATATGAAACTAGGGGCCACTTAACTACCCTGTTTTGTTATATGTGAAACGGAAATGCTTGGATTCTCAGGAGGATTAGCTGATGACAAATGTAAAGTTCTTAGAGTACTTGATATGGTGAATGTTAAATAATAAATATTGGTTCCTATCTTTTTTTTTTTTTTAAAGATTTTATTTATTTGTCAGAAAGAGAGAGAGAAAGCACACATGCAGGCAGAGAGGCAGGCAGAGGTGGAGAGAGAGGCGGAGCGAGAGGCAGGCTCCCCACTGAGCAAGGAGCCCCACGCGGGACTCGATCCTAGGACCCCGGGCTCATGACCTGAGCCAAAGGCAGCGGCCTAACCCACTGAGCCACCCAGGCGCCCCTGGTTGCTATCTTTCTTAATTGAAATCTAGTTGACGTATGTTATATTAGTTTCAGGTGTACAACATGGTGATTAGACAATTTTATACTTTATGCTGTGCTCACCACAAGTGTAGGAACCATCTGTCATCATACAATGCTACTTATCACAATACTGTTGACTATATTCCCTGTGCTGTACTTTTTTATCCCCATGACCTATCCCTTCCATAGCTGGAAGCCTGTATCTCCCACTCCCCTTCACCCATTTTCCCCATCCCCCCTGTGCCCTCCCCTTTGGCAGCCATCAGTTTGTTCTCTGTATTATGGTTCTGTTTCTGCTTTTCGTTTGTTTGCTTTGTTTTTAGATTGTATAAATAAGTGAAATCATATGGTATTCATCTTTCTCTGTCTGATTATTTCCCTTAGCATAATACCCTCTAGGTTCATCCGTATTGTTGTAAATGGCCAGATCTCATCCTTACTTATGGCTGAGTGATAGTCCATTGTATATATATATATGTATACCACATCTTCTTTATCCATTCATCTTTCATATCTTTCATATCTTGGCTATTGTAAATAATGCTGCAGTAAATATAGGGTGCACATATCTTTTTGAAGTAGCGTTTTCATTTTCTTTGGGTAAATACCCAATGGTAGAGCTATAGAATCATGTGCTATTTCTATTTTTAATTTTTTTTAAAGATTTATTTATTTGAGGGAGAGCAAGTGCGAGCAGGGGGAGGGGCAGAGAGAGAGAAAGAGAGGGGGAGAGAGAAAGAGAGCAAGAGACCTCCTGCTGAGCACAGAGCCCAACATGGGGCTCAATCTTATACCCTGAGACCACGACCTAAGCCAAAATCAAGAGCTGGATGTTTACCAACTGAGTCACCCAGGCGCCCCTTTGTTTTTAATTTCTTGAGGAGCCCCCATACTGATTTCCATAGTAGCTGCACCAATTTACATTGCCACCAGCACAGCCTGAGGGTTCTTTTTTTCCACATCCTCACCAACACTTGTTATTTTCTGTCTTTTTAGGTCTAGCCATTCTGACAGGTGTAATAGCAATTATTAATTGCTGTTATTACTGCTAAGATCTCAGCCTGAATTCTGACTTTAATGTAATGTAGATTCCTGGTTTCTTCTCTTTGCCCATTATTGACTTTTTTTTAAAAGGCCAATTTAAAAGTCTGTCCCAACAAAGCAAATAAATGAAAACAAACAGACTCATAAATATAGGAATAAACTAGTGGTTGTCAGAAGGGAAGGCCGTGGTGGGGGGAGGGGTATGGGCGAAACACATGAAGCGGATTAAGAGGTACAGATTTCCAGTTAAAAAAATAAAAAACACGGAGCCTGGGTGGCTCAGTGGGTTAAGCCTCTGCTTTCAGCTCAGGTCATGATCTCAGGGTCCTGGAATTGAGTCCTGCATTGGGCTCTCTGCTCAGCGGGGAGCCTGCTTCCCCCTCTCTCTTTGCCTGCCTCTCTGCCTACTTGTGATCTCTCTGTCAAATAAATAAATAAAATCTTAAAAAAAAACCAACAAAAAACAAAAAAGAAACAAAAAGTCTATCCCATGTGTTTCTTAGATGCTGTTTAGCTACCATAATAAAGAACAAAATACAGTCTGAGATTATTTTAAAAAATCAAGTTTTAAATGTTTGTATAATTAAACCAACTACTTAAGACAGAGGTCATGTTAATTATATTAATACTGATGATATAATTTTTATATTTAACAAATCTAATTTACTTTAGAAATTAACATTTTTCTACCTTTAGAACTTACTCATTTCTCCCTGTTTCTCCCTACTCCCAGATATAAAGTCACCAAAAATTAAAATAAATGACATCTTCTTTTCTGAATATATGTCACGTGATTTTTTTGAGACTATCCAAGTGTTAGTGCTTTGAAATTCCATTTAAAAAGCCAAGTTGTAGACATATCTTTCACAAAGTTAATTGAAATAAAATCTGGGAGTCATAATAGACATTTGTCTTTTTTTTTTTCCTTTCTTTCTTTTTTTTTTAAATTTTGGCTAGCTAGTATCCAGCTGCTTTTCTTCTTTTGGAGATTTAAAACAATGAGTGATCATTCTATGGAGAAATACAGAAGCTTATGGAGTCAGACCTTTCTTCTTTCTATCTATCCTGGCAGACAGGGATGGCCTTGTTTTGGTCAATCAGACAACCCCTTCTATACTGTTGAATTTTGAGTACAAAGCCTTAGAAATATTAAGGAATAATTCACTGTAGCAGTTTTGTTTCCTGCAGTGTTAGTAGTGGCCCCGCTCCATTAAGGTAGACAGAACTGGTTTCTGTCATTTCCAATTAATGTAACTGCTACAGAGATCTTGAGGAGGTAGCTAGGTGGAAGTTCCGTATGGGGCCTCTAAGATAATAAAGAAATCTCTTAAATCTTTATATAATTTCCATGATCTACACTATTTACATTTAGACCACACTCTCATCTCTTCTTCTTATACTCTGTGATTCTCAAGGGAGAAGGGGACAGAGCTTGTTCCCTTTGGAGACTTCTGGGTTCCTCACCAGTATGGGACAGTGTGCTGACTTCATAGCAGCCGATTTCAGTGATAATGGAGGTGTGTGGTTTTGTAACACCTGTGGGATTCTCACTTATTGGAATATCCAGCATTTAGATCTGAAAGCCCAGTAAACCAAGTGAAAAATTCTCAAAGAGGGGAAGAGTGAACGATCAGAATATACCCAGAATTGCTGTAGGGGTCGGTTAAATACCTGAATAAGAAAATAAAACTAAAAAGATTCCCTTGGGGAAATTAAAGTGTAATCTGGAAGAAGCCTTCCTGAGGCCAAAACAATCTCATATTTTTCTAAGGTAAAAAATTCAATAGATGAATTAAAGAAAAACCACATTAGTAGCCTAAAGATCACATGAGAAATAACCCCCTATACAGAGTAAAATGTTAGCATCATGAAGTCATAAAGAAAAAGGTAAATAGACACAGGAAGTCAATATTATTTTGAATACCTAATGTGGTAGGAGTTTCAGGAGGGAAAAAGAAAGAAGAAAGAAAAAAGTAACTGATAGAAGAGAGCAGTAGTAAACAAATGATAAGCTGGAAACACCCAAGTCTTGAGATTGAAGAGTCACAGAATTCCATGCTGGATTGATGAGAAAAGACACACCGAAGAAGACAGATGTGTCTATACTGACGTTTTCCAGGCAGAAAGAATTAAGTTCCCCTATAAAGGGGGGTGGCGGTTGGAATTAAGCAAAGGACTTTCCATTTACAACACTTAAAGTTTGAAGTCAGTGGAATACCTTCTAAAGACTCCTGGAAGAAAAGAAACAGAAATTCTCTTGATAAAGAGGAGTTCATCAGCTTTTTGGGGATATGAGAGGCTGAATAGAGCAAGTGACATTATTTTAAAGAAACAAAGCTCCTGTCACTTGCTTTCTCTCTCTCTCTCTCTCTCTCTCTCTCTCGGTACTTTCAAATAATGCTTGACTTCATTTGTCTTACATGCAAAGACTAAGAGGATCCTTACTATATAAATATATCTTACTTGGAAACCTCAGATTCAAACTGCTACTTAAGGTCTAACAATTAGCACTTTAAAATATTTTTCAGGCTCAGTGGCATTATATTACACCACTTGGAGTCAAAAAAATGTGGTGGGTCTTTGAGCAAGTTCCTTATTCTCTTTTAGTATTAAAGTGACAGTAAGAACTGTACTTCATATAGTTGTTAAGGGGATTACATGTGAGGATGCAAATAAAGTATCTTCGTGTAATATCTATGCCATATATGCTCAGTAATTAGTAACTGCTCTCATGTTAGTAAAAAAATAACATGATCAGAAATAATATTCCTGCTGTATTATAGAATATTGATTCAGACATTTTTATATTTATTGAAAATGCAAGAAAAAATGGAGCTGTGATGATACTTTTTAGTATTATTTTTAATATTATATATATATATATTTTTTAAAGATTTTATTTATTTATTTGACAGACAGAGATAACAAGCAGGCAGAGAGAGAGGAGGAAGCAGGCTCCCCGCTGAGCAGAGAGCCCGATGCGGGGCTCGATCCCAGGACCCTGAGACCACGACCTGAGCCCAAGGCAGCGGCTTAACCCACTGAGCCACCCAGGCGCCCCTAATATTATATTTTTAATATTATGATATTTTTTAAGCAAATTGGTTTATTAGGAGAGATTAGGTCAGCTATACAGAGTATCACTTAATACCATAATTAAAGTTAACTATTGAAATCAATTAATAAAAATTCTTAGGTACAGTTCTCAATTTTTTCTTATCCAATTTAACATTTCAATTAATTATTTAATATGTAATAGAATTTCTGCCCCCCCCCCCCCTTTATTTTTCTTTTGTATAGTGTTTTTTTTTTTATTTTATCTTTCTTTTTTTATTTTTTTTTTTTTTATGAATAGAATTTTTGCCCCCCCCCCCCCATTATTTACCATTTGGAGAGGCTTCGTTATATAATTGTATCTTATCTGTTCTTTTTCTTTGTCATAGAAAAGGGCATGCCTTAGTTGGTGAGTATTCAACTGCATAAAACTTAAGTTCAGGGTCTCCTGGGTGGCTCAGTGGATTAAAGCCTCTGCCTTCAGCTCAGGTCATGATCCCAGCGTCCTGGGATCGAGTCCCACATCTGGCTCCTTGCTTGGCAGGGAGCCTGCTTCTCCCTCTGCCTCTGCCTGCCACTGTGTCTGCCTGTGCTCGCTCGCTCTCTCCTGTGTCTCTCTGACAAATAAATAAATAAAATCTTTAAAAAAAAAAAACTTAAGTTCATATCCTGGATGAGATTCTAGTTCAGAAAAAAATAAACCAGACATTATTACATTATACAGTTTATGTAATTTTTATATAAACATACGCACATATGTACGTGTGTGTGTGTGTTTGTGTGTGTGTGTGAAATTAGGTGATTAATCACCCAGCTGATCACTTGCTATTGTGGCCTGATAAAAAAAGGAGTTACCAGCAATAGGAAAGATTTTGCTCTTAGAGTCATGAAGACTACTGTGGTCCGCTGCAAGGAACAATAAAATAGCAATCAGGGGACCTGGTGACTACTCTTGGATCTCTCATTAGTAGGCACTTTGACTTGGGACAGATTATGGGGCAGATTACTCTCTGTACTTTAATTACTTTGTTTAGCAAATGGAAATAATGGAACTATTCTTGCTGTTATTTTATAGAAGTATTAGGGGATGGAGGAGGGTCATGTGTGTTATAGTTGTGCTTTTAAAACTTGTAGCTGTAAGAAGGGACATGCTATATGTATTAGGCAAAAATAATAGCCCAAAAATGTCCACATCTCAATTCCTGGAACCTTAGGAATATTTTATTTTATGTGCAAACAAAAATTAAGGGTATATAGATGGAATTATGGTTGCCAATCAGCTAACCTAGAGATGGAGAGATTATCCCAGGTTATTTTGGTGGGCCCCAAGTACCACAAGGTTTCTTCAAATTGGAGAAGAGAAGGAAGTCAGTGGTGCATTGTAAGAAGGATTCAACCAGCCATTACTTGCTTTGAATATGGGGAATGGGGCCATGAGCCTAGAAGCGCAGGGGCCTTTAGAAGATTGAAAAAGCAGAGAAATGGATTCTCTTTGAGAGTTTTCAGTATGGAATGCAGCCCTGCTAACACCTTGATTTTTAGCTTACTGGGACACCTAGGTGTTCAACTTTGAACCTTTAGAACTAAAATAACAAATTTGTGTTGCTGTTTTAAACGATTGGACTTGTGATAATTTATTATAACAGTAATAGAAAGTACTTTTTCAAAGATTTGGCATTTTCTAAAGAGAATAGTAGAATGTTTCTTGATAAAATTAAACTGCTTTCTTGGTAGTACTTAAAGTTTTGGCCACTTAGGGTAAGTAACAGTGTTGGTTGTATGTATTCTTAAAATAAATTCTTAAAATAATTATAAGGTAGATTAATAAATATGTAGTAGATTCATATTTGTACTTAAATTATTGTTTGGAGGTATTTCAAGATTTGGGTTAAATAATGTGACTGACAGCATTTTAAAACAAGAGATTTTTGTATTAAATTCAGCATGAAGAGCCCTTGTCCTTGTACAGACAGATATTCAGATGGAACATTTTCTTCGTCATCATTGTCGTCGAGTGCTGCATAATAAAAATTTGAAAAACAGTGTATAACTTGACAGCCAAATCATTTCTTATATTTAAAAATGGAAATTTTATTGTCTTCGGTGTGTGGTGCTATTGAATATTTAGGTGGAATTGAAGAGTAATGAGAACGTGGAGATTTCATTCTTGTCTACCTCTAAATCACTGTTATTACTGAGGGCAGATCTTCATTTTCTGCACTTGTGATCCATGTGTTTCTAAAATGAGTCAAGTAATCATTGTAAAGGTTCACTGTATGAAGTGCTTTGAGACCCTTCAAACTCTAGTGAGCAGTTTGATATTTATAGTTTATTTGGTGATCCAGAAAGCAAAGGAAAGGTAATGTTGAATTCTCATAGTTGCATTTCACGTTTGAGTAGGAAGATGTGAGGATGTGAGGGAACAGGTTAATGGGGATGGGGAAAAGATGACAAGAATCAGTAGTCATTGGTATTATTGTCATGGAGAACTGAATGCCGGGCAAACTCTTAACTGGTATGGGAATGGGGATTTGTCCTGTTAATGTTTGTTGATAGCTTGATTTGTGTGCTGTAGTTTGCTTTAGCTTTCCTTGAGAAAAGGAAATTTTGTAATTTAGTAGGGGAACCCTTAAATGTTAACTCTGGAAGGAAATGTTTAGTCACTAAATTGCTGGTCATGGCCAGCCACATGGCACTGGCTCTTCTGAGTGTACCTTCCCTTTTGAGTTATTTTATTTCATTTATTGGTCCTTGGGTATCAGTTATAATAAGAGGTTTTATATCAGAAAACCCATTTCTTACCATAAAAATACTAAGATTTGTCATATAACTAAAAATATAGATAAACATTAGAATATAAAACCAAACTCCTAATATAAAGCTGTGTTATAAATACTCCTTTGGGGTCATTTTTCTGCATGTACACAATTGAATTAGGCCTTTCCAATGGTGAGTGCAGTGACTGTATCCACACTACTTTATTTTCCTGGTAAATCTCCCACAGGCAAACATAGGCATTCTTTATTGCCCCAAGAACTTTTTAAGTTCAAAATTAATTTTCTTTTTTTGGGGGGGATATTTTTATTGATGATTATGATTTTCTGATATTATGCTAATAGAGTCTCTTGAAATTATAAGACTATTTTGCCTCCACTGAAAACATCTACTAATACCTCTTTATTGTTAAAAGTTACAGAGGAACTTATCTTTGCTGATGTTAGATGTGTTGGAGACATGCAGATTGGTTTCACCCATTTTTGGATTCAGGAGGCTTTCTTTCAGCCTCCTGAATCAGTAAGTTGTATCTTATTTCCCCCTCCATTGGTTGCAGTGGAGTTAGTTGGTCACCATTAGTCAATGGTGATTGCTAAGACTGTGTGGGACTTATGGTAAAGACATAAATGTGTTTGATACCTGAGTAGGAGGCTTTTAGCTCTTAACTTCTTATAAGCTCACACTGGCTAGGATGGTCTAGGAATCCATCATTGTATACTGTAGAACCTCAAGACTAAATAATAAATAATACAAATAATTGACTAAATAATACAAAATATTCACAAAATTATAAAGTATTTATTAAAGAGAAAATGCATGTTCTCATCTCTTTCTAATACTACTGAATCTATAAATCCACGCATAATGGGTTGATAAAACTTTTACATTGGTTCCTCAAGAAAGCTCTAGTGGGTTGTCTTTGCTAGATTGTTGCAGTAAACCACAGATCTTAAAAATCATATTGCTTTATTGTATTTGACTCTTTGAAACTCTTAAACATAACAAGAAGCATCTATTATATATTTTTCTCTTTTTATTTTGAAATAATTGTAGATTCAGAGGAAGTCACAAGAATAGAACAAGAAGATCCCATGTATCCTTCACCTAGTTTTTCTCATTGGTTACACCTTATGAACTTAAAGTATAATACCAAACAGGAAACTAGGATTGGTACATTGGGCGTATAGTTCTGTGCCATTTTATTACATTTGGAAGTTCATGTAACCACTGCAATCAAAATATGGAACTATTATCACAAAGATCCCTCTCATTCTTTATGGTATACTTTTATGTGGTTGACTCCCCAAAACCCATCCTTAACCCCTACCAGCCACCAATCTGTTTTCTGTCTGTATGATTTTGTCATTTTGAGAATGCCAGACTCATACAGTATGTGATTTTTTTGGACATTGGCTCTTTTTTCCACTCTGTACAATGCCTTTCAGTTTTTGTTTTTGTTTTTGTTTTTGTTTTAATTGCTGACTCGTATTTCCTGGTGTTGATATACCATGATTTAGCCATTCACCAGTTGAGAGACATTTTGGTTGTTTCCAGTTTCTGACTATTATAGATAACTCTTCTACGAACATTTGTGTGCAAGTTTTTCTGTGAATATGAGTATTCATTTCTCTCAGATACATGCTTTGGAGTGTGATTGCTGTGTCACATGTTAAGAGGGAAACAAACTGCGGATTTCAGAGGGGAGGAAGAGGGGATGGGTTAGCCCAGTGATGGGTATTAAGGAGGGCATGTCTTTTAAGGACCACTGTGTGTTATATGCAAACCATGAATCATGGAACGTTACACCAAAAACTAATGAAGTATTTATTGTATGGTGACTAACATTACATAACTTAAAAGAAGACAGAAAGAGTATGTTTAGTTTTCTAAAGAAACTGTCATCTAATTTTCCAGAGTGTTATATCATTTTCCATTCCTACTGCAGTATGTGAGAAGTCTAATTTCTCTGCACCTTTGCCAGCATTTGGTATTGCCACTTTGTTTTGTTTTAGATGTTCTAGTAGGTGTGTAGGGATATCTCAGGATGATTTTAATTTGTACTTCCAGAATGGCTAGTGATATTGAATGTCTTTTTGCATGCTTATTTACTATCTGTATATCCTTTGGTATAAGATGTCTCTTCATGTCTTTTGCCCCTTTTCTAGATTCTCTGTTATCTTGGAAACACTCACTTTCAAATAACAGAATACTTTACCATTAATCACTTGAATAACAAGTACTTACTAACCCATTTCATAGAAAGTCTATATGAGGTTACAGGATTGACTCAAGAGTTTCAGCAATAAGTAGAGGATAGGTCAACATGTTAGCTTTTTCCTCTTGGTTTCAGGGTGGTTGTAGCAGCTCCAAGAATCATATTTTCACATCAATACCCAAAACAGGAAAGAAGGGGATTACAAAAGGAGGCTCTTTTCTTCTTAGGACTTTTTTTTAAGAGGGAAAATCTTTTCCAGAGGACTTTCTCTTAAGAATCCATTTTCAGGGGTGCCAGCGTGCCTCAGTCAGTTGAGCATCCAACTCTCAATTTTGGCTGAAGTAATCATCCTAGTCAGGGTTATGAGATTGAGCTAGGTCAGACTCTGCACTCAGCTGGGAAGTCTGCTTCTCTCCCTCTCCCTCTGCCCATGATCTCCCCTCCCCGCACCCCTGACACTGCTCCTAGGCTCGCTCTCTTTCTCAAACAAATAAATAAATCTAAAAAAAAAAAAGAATCCATTCTTCAGCAGTAAGTTACATGTTCAGCCCTTGATTGGTCACTGGCAAATGGGAATGGGATTATCAGAAATAGGACTGATCACAATTTATCACCTAGGTCTGGGCACCTTGCTTCCCAAATAAAATTGGATCTTCTTAAGTAGGAAGAAGAGGGTATAAGTTTGGGTGGATGGTCAACTGTTTGCACAGGAGGCTAAGACGAGTAAGATAGAAGATTCAGCAAGATCATACCGAATTAAGGTTGTGTAAGGACATAGAGGCAGAGAGAGCACATTTGGGGGAACCAAGAAGATTTCATGGAGAGGGTGGAAATTGAGATGAGCTTTGAAGGATGGAGAATTATTTTCATATATTTGAGTGAGGCGAGTAGAATAAAGGTTAGGAGAAATGAGAAGATGGTTTTTTTTTTTTTTTTTAAGATTTTATTTCTTTATTTGACAGAGACATAGCGAGAGAGGGAACACAAGCAGGGGGAGTGGAAGAGGGAGAAGCAGGCTTCCCACCAAGCAGGGAACCCAATGTGGGGCTTGATTCCAGGACCCTGGTCATAATACCAGGGTCCTGGAATCAAGCCAAAGGCAGACACTTAACAACTGAGCCACCCAGGCACCTCAAGATGGTATCTTTTTAAAAACAGAGTATAGTACAATTTAACCAGAAAGTAAAGTCTTAACAGTAAATTGTAACAAGATAATATTGGAAAGATAAATTAGTTCCATATTGTAGAGCATCAGCCTGGATAGTTTGATTTCAGGTGTTCAGTGAACCATAGAAGATTTTGGAATGAATCCAGTGGTGACATACGATCCAAGGAGGAAATAACTGAATTGAACCTCTCATCATGCTCCCAAATGTGTTATGTCCTTAGAAAACTTGAAAATTCCACTTTTACTTGGAGAACACCTTACCACTCTTCATTTGAGTATTTCTGTTTCACAAAATCCAAATCAAATAGCACATCCTCTGAGAACCTTCTCTCTACTTTGACCTTCACCTATGATGAACTGGCCCCTAAAGTGGATGTTGACTTTTGTTTTTTTATTATTAACTGTTTTTTATATTTAATTCTAATATTACAAACACATAGTGCTTATGAGCTACTACACTAACTCATTCCGTCTTCATAATGATCTTATGAAGTAGTATTATTATTTTATACCTTAAGAAACAGATACCAGGGGTGCCTGGGTGGCTCAGTGGGTTAAAGCTTCTGCCTTCGGCTCAGGTCATGATCCCAGGGTTCTGGGATCGAGCCCCACATCAGGCTCTCTGCTCAGCAGGGAGCCTGCTTCCCCCTCTCTCTCTGCCTGCCTCTCTGCCTACTTGTGATCTCTCTGTCAAATACATAAATAAAACCTTAAAAAAACAATTGAGGTACCATCTTAAATTATAAATGACCTGTTACATATATGTCTCAGTAAACTGAATTTTCTCTTGAGATGTAACTCTTTTTAGAGTCTCTAACTACATGTACAGAACCTTGTACATCATAGTAGGCATTTGGTAATAAATATTGAATGAGTGATTGACTAATGTGGATATGAACCCTGTGGTGACAGTAGGTATGAACAGCATGACATGATCTATTTCCCTTATGGTTTCCAGTGTCGTCTCAGTTTTTTTAGGAAAACATTCAAATTAGAATACTTAGATTTTGACTGCTGAATGTTTTTATTGTGATAACATACTGAATATTTTTTGTCCGTGAAGGCTTATATAGCAAGCATGTTGGGTATCTGTTCCTCTTTATTTATTATCAAACATTTACTCCTTTACTAAGTATTATTTGTGCCTATTTTGTTCCAGGTACTTGCTAGTCATTTAGATTTGTACATTGGTAAATAAAACAGGATTTTAAAATGTTTATAGCATCAAAATAGATGGTGCTATAGTCCCAAAAAATAATGATTTGAAGGTTCATATAAACTGATGAGGTATTTTAACTAATAAAATTGATGTGAATGCCTGAATAGACTCCTCTTAAATGACAAAAAGCTCCATGTTACGTTTTTGGAAATCAAACAGTTGAGTTTTCCATAAGCTTTATAATTTATCCCAAATGACTTAATTTTATTATTTAATTATCATTAATCTGATATTAAATCTTATGGCTAAAATTTTCTGATTAAGAATAGTGATTGAACTCATAGTATTACTTCCCTGTTCTGGTTGAATTCTGTTCATGTGACAGAAAAGTTCTGTAGCCAGTGATTTGAATGTTTGGAAGCCCTCAAACCTGTATTAAAGGAGGCATAATGTACTTTGTGTTGAGTAGATTTGATTGGAGAAGTAGGAAACCGGAAGCAGGATAGGAATTCTAGATCCTGGATGGTGACAGGATCAGCTAGATTAAAAGGTCTGGTATCATTTACATTTCTGCGGACCCTTGTAAAGGGTCAGACAAATACATGAAGTTATAACAATATAAAATTGTCAGAGTGCACATCAAATTGTTGAGTCAGAAACTCAACCATGCAGGAAAACCCAGAATTGAGAACCAGGCCAGCTCTGGGGACTTGAGCAGCACAGGTCTATGAACCTTCACTCTAGAATCCTCCACTCATGTTGATGTGTCCTGGCTTCAAGTTTACTCTGGTTTTTAAACCTGAGATAGAAAGAATCCGACGCCCCAACTTGAGTCAAATGTTGACTCTTAATCAATCATCTTTGGTACCAGAGATGTTTCCTAGTATGGACATGGCTCTTTGGGCCTCATCACTTCGACTGGGTGCCATTCCTGGAGAGGTACTGAGTGGGAGGGTGCAGAGGGTGTGGTGAGTCAGGAAGAGGTGTAAGTAAAAGTGGTTGGGTTTTGAATTTGGATCCCTTCAAATATTGAATAATGATTACCATTCCTTGAGCCATCTTATTATGCCTTTAAAGGATACCTTAATACTGTTTCTGAGGGAAAAAACCCTAATATTATTATAATATCTTTCAACAGCTGACTCTAAACTTTTTTCTTAAACTTCTGATTTTAGTGTGTGTGCATATGCTGCTGCCCAGTGTATCTCTTCTCTCGCAACATGTTCCATTGTCCCATTGGACTTTGTTTATCAAATACATGTTAAACGTTACAATTATTAAGAATTTTAAGATGGTGACAGCAAAGAATTAAACCAAGCATGGAGCCCTGTGCAACTGCACAGGTTATATGCCCTGATCAGATCTCATCATTGGCCTGATTAAAATGCTCCACAAAGAATTCTCATTACACTTAAATGACATCTTAGTTCCTTATCAGGGCCCTACTTGATCTAGGTCAGACTCCCACTGTCTCTGAAATACGCCAAGTTGCTTCTTTATCAGAGTACGTATACTCTTTCCTTTTGCCTGGAACACTTTTTCCCCAGATTTTCACACACAATGTTAATTCCTTGTATTTTTTCTGATGACACTATCATGATTTCTTGCCCTTTCCTGCTTGTCTGGTTCTCTAACCATGTTTCATTTTACAAACCATGTTTCATTTTACATAATAGCACCTATTACCTGAAATTATATATTTGTTTAATCATATATTTGTTCGTCATCTCTGTGTAGTCTTCCCTACTCTGTGCCTGATAGAAACACAGGAACCTTGTCTGCCTTATTTTGCACAATTTCCAAGTGTTGCACACTTCTGTGCCTACTCTGTAACATGCCTGCTCGGTGCCAGAACTTCTTTGTGGTCTTTTTTTTTTTTTTCTTTAAGATTTTATCTATTTGAGAGAGACAGAGAGAGAGAGAGAGAGATCATGAGAGGGGAGAGGATCAGAGGGAGAAGCAGATTCCCTGCTGAGCTGGGAGCCCGATGTGGGACTTGATCCTGGTACTCCTGGATCATGACCTGAGCCAAAGGCAGTCGCTTAACCACCTGAGGCACCCGGGTGCCCCTGCTGTGGCCTTATTTTGCATAGTGTTGAGCATCTTTCATGTGCCCTTTGGCCATTTATATGGTTTTGGAGAAAAGTCCTTTATTTATTTTTAATTGGATTGTCTTTATTATTGAATTGTGAGCGTTTTTTATGTATCTAGATACCAGTTCTGTACCAGAAAGATGATGTGCAAATATTTTCCCTGTTCTGTGCTGTCTTTTCATTTTCTTGATAATGTACTTTAAAGTGGAAAAGGTTTTAATTTTGATGAACATTAAAAAGTCTACTTTTTTTCTTTTGTTGTTTGTGCTCTGGTTTCATATTCTTTGCCAAATCCTAGGTTATGAAGATTTAACCTGTGCTTTCTTCTAAACCTAGGGACTATTCTGTGATTTATAGTTTTAATTCTTTTTTTAGGTCTCTGATCATATGGAGTTAATATTTGTATATGATGTGAGATAAGAGTCCATCTTCATTCTTTGGCACGTGGGTATCTAGTTTTCCCATTTGGCTCCTAATATTTCTTCTTTGTTGTGTAAACTTGGTAGTAATGTACTTCTTTCATGCGTGATTCTGATTATTTGAGTCTTCCTTTTCTTTCTGAGTCTGTTTAGCTAAAAGCTTGGCAGTTGATATTACTGTGCTCATCAGTGGTTCCTTTTTGTTGTTGCATCGTGTTCCAGCACGGATGTAGTACAGTTGGTGGACGTTTAGGGGGTGTCCAGTCTGTGGCTGTTACAAAGAGAACTGTTGTGGATGCAGATGTATAGGTCTTGGGGTGAACATACTGTTTCAGTTCTCTTGGGTAGATGCCTGTGAGTGGGATTGCTAGGTGGAATGGTATGCGTCTGTTGAACTTCATAAAAAGCTGAATTACCCTGTTGGCTGAATGTGTTGAGTGTATTTTCATATACTTATTGGTCATTTGTGTATATTCTTTTTGGAGGCCTCAGCTCAGATCTTTTTTCTTTCTTTCTTTTTTTTTTTTTTTGGTATTCTTATTATTGAGTTGTAAGAATTTTTTTTGCATTATGGATATAGGTCTTATGGTTTGTGTACTGTGAATGCTTTCTCCCAGTCTTTGCCTTACACCTTTCATTTTCTTAATGGTGTTTTTGGACAAGCAAAGGTTTTTAATTTTGGTGAAGTCCAATTAGTAAGTTAAAATAGAATAGTATTTGGTGTCTCAACAGCATTGGAATAAAAAAGGTAAGATATCTGTTAGACAATTATTCTTAGGCTAAAAACAGTTTATGGTGAAATATGATTATAATTTTAATTACATTACAGAAATACAGGAAAGCAGTTGGGTTTAAGGTTTTTTTTCTTGAATTGTATTATAACAATTTGTTTAGGATACATTTTTTTTTTTTTTAAGATTTTATTTATTTATTTGACAGAGAGATCATAAGCAGGCAGAGAGAGAGGAGGAAGCAGGCTCCCTGCTGAGCAGAGAGCCCGATGCGGGGCTCGATCCCAGGATCCTGGGATTATGACCTGAGCCGAAGGCAGCGGCTTAACCCACTGAGCCACCCAGGTGCCCCTAGGATACATTTTTAAAAATCAAAATGAAAGAATAAGCCACTCCATAGTGAAAACAATATATAGGTCAATTTTAAGATTTAAAAGTCAGGTGGACCTTGTTTAAATTAGAAAATAATTATCTAAAATGTGCATGCTTATTTTTGTGATAACATTGTTTGCCCCTGCCATTTGGAAGTATATTTTAGAATTTAGGGAAATGGGTTATGTTTAATAGCTTATTCCCTGAAATCTTTCCATAAAGGAAGGCTCAACAATTCCTTACAATTGAACTTTTTTTTCATTTATGCTTTCCCTCTGCTTTTTTGAGATCAGAGGACACATAGATGTCCTTTGAGCTGTTTCTTCATGTTATTGGCTTGGGTAGAATTTGCATAGTTTTCCATATTTCCATATTTCCACAATATCAACAGAAAATATGAGCTCCAACACTGGTCTTTTTAGTCTGGTGTAGGCTAAACCTCTAGTTCTTGTTGGCATCTAGAAGCAAACAGTCCTCTGTCCACTGAATATATTTACTTTCCTTCTT
This sequence comes from Enhydra lutris kenyoni, assembly GCF_002288905.1. Classification (NCBI taxonomy): domain Eukaryota; kingdom Metazoa; phylum Chordata; class Mammalia; order Carnivora; family Mustelidae; genus Enhydra; species Enhydra lutris. The sequence continues at coordinate 17,901,094 of NW_019154095.1, read as the reverse complement.
TATCCCTCCAATAAAATGTGAATGGGAGCAGAATATACAACCTCTGAGCAGCAGTGTGAAGAACCAGAGCATAGTTTTCCTCTCTCTACCTTGGTTATGAAGATATCACATTTTAACATAGAGCTCTCTTTAGCCTAGACCTGGGAGTAAGGAAACTCTCCTGTTGTCACTTTCCCAACTTGTTTGACTAAGAAATGAACTTCTTTTGCTAAGCCAATGAGATTCTGGAGCACTTTGTTACTGCAGCATAACCTAGACTATCCTGACTGAAAGCACTGCTTATGAAATTGAATTCAAAGTAAAAATAAACAATAAAGAAACGATTATTTAAGAAGAATGACTTGTCTGGATGTCATTATGGAGAAAAATACCTTGGAGCTGTTCCCCAAATACACCAGGGTCATAAACACAGGTATTAAATTAAAATTGCTCTAATCAACATATATTTGCTTTGCAATGCAGCGGTTGGATGAGGGGCCAGTCTCTTAAACTGAATCAGATAAGGTGTGAACTTGAGTATGTTCCAAATATGGTAGTGCCCTGTTGTATGTTTCTGTAGTGTGCCGCTTAGATCTTACTTGGTTCTTGTTGCTTGATAGATTGTTAGTTCCCTGTGGTAAGGAACTGACAATACTCTTTTTATTCATTCTTGTATTCTTATTGCCTATCCCTGGTACTAATTATATACTCAAGAAATGTGTGTGGAATGACAAAGCACTTCATAAGAAGTTGGCATGATTCTGTCTGGCCTTTTTACTTTCAAGTCTGTCTCCTTGGGGATAAGGAAGGCAAGTAATTTTCCACTTCTTGATTAGGTGATATTTTGAAGTGTTTCCATTTTAAAGTTAATGTCCAGCACTCCCATATTTATGTAGAAATACAAAACACATTTTATGGTCAGGTATAAATTATGTTTAGATTATTTATCATTTGCCAAATCATTACTATGCTTCATTAGGGTAGGTCAGTGAATATTGATTCCAGTCATGCACTGATTCTGGTTATAGTGGATTTGATATAAAGAACGGGCAGTCAACAGTTTTTGTTGCTACTTGTGGATTAAACCTTTGAATTGCTGCTGTCAGGAACTGAGGAATTGAGGTAGGGAGGGAGAAGAAAGAAAAAGGTGATGGTGGCAAATGTAGGACAAATTGCTGTGGATGGATGATAAATAATAAAGTGCTTTCCCTTGAGGCAGCTCAGAGTACTGAACCAAATTAATTTCACTAATATTTATGTCTTATGCATGAGGCAGATGATTCACATTACCTGCCATTTTATCAGTGAGGAATAGAAAGCTGTTACTTTCCTACAGTCTGTAGTGCTGATACAAAGTTGCTATAATAGACATGTTTTCTTGATTGAGAACTGAAAGTTCTGCTTAGTGGGATTTATTTAAGAATATATTTTAAGCATAAAAATTAATTTCAATCTTTAAGTGTGTCAAATAAATTCTTCTTTGAGTTTAGCTTTTTAGATCATATAATATTTAGCACATTTAAAGTAGTATTCTTTATCTAGCCTTATTTAAAAAGCCCCAAAACAAAATCTTAAGATAATGTATTTATTAAAACTTAAACCAAGTTTTTGTTACTGTAACTCAGCTCTAAAGTAATATCCCTCTCATAATGCAGGTGACTCCATTTTGCATTATCTGCTATCTAGAAAGAGATATTTTTCCTTGTGTGAGCTCTGTTGTGAATGGAGTTTTACCTGATCAGTTCTGTGGTTACCTGCCCTTTAATGAAGTCAAAAGCCCTGGAACTTGGAATGGCATGCATTGGGGATGGGATTGGGAAGAATGGGATTAGTGCTGGACTGCCTTGGGTACATTCTTACTTCCTGTTATTTTATTTTATCTTATCTTACCTTATTTTATTTGTTTGTTCATTTATTTATTTTACTTCCTGTTATTTTAAACATAGTGTCTCAAAATTAACAACTTTCTTGGTTTTGTCTTATTATTTGTCAGTATTATTAGACGTAATAGGTGTTCATTAAAGAAGATTTAGAAAATATACCCTAACAGCAGTCACACTGTTTTCTGCCCAATATGGTAGCCATTAAATGAAAATAAGCTAAAATTTAACAAATTAAAAATTTAGTTCCTCGGTTGCACTAAGTCACATTTTAAATGCTTAATAACCATATATGACTATTGGCTGTCATATCAGAGTGTGCAGATTATAGTAATTTCCATTACTGTAGGAATTTCTGTTGAACAATATTGTTAGATCCAGTGTTCCTATATATGTAGTCCTTTTTATAATAAAAATAGGATCATTCCATGCATACCGTTTTATTTTTTCACTTTGTGTTGTGAATATATTTCATTATCAATGAATATTTTTATCTTATCTTATTTTTAATGGCTGTCAAGAATTATATGGAAATAACCATTATTTTTATATCACTCACCCATATTAGACCATTTATAATATTTTTGGTTTTTCACTTTTGTTTTATAAACAGTACTATAGAGAATATCCTCTTCATTAAATATATGTGTAAACCTTAATTACTTTAGCATAAATTCCTGGAAAGCCACAACTTTTTAATAAGAACCAAAGAAATGTAGCTGCTGAAGATCTCTAGTAGGATTCTTGATTTAGTCATATTATGTATTTATATGTCATTCATAAATGAGCTAGGTTAAGGAAAGTCATTTCTCACATATTCCTTACTCTTTACAAAAATTCACAGAAGATTCAGTGAAGCCCTTGAGACTATCATTCACTTGATTTTGTTTCATGATTGTCTCTTTTCCTTTTTCCTGCCAGAATACCTCCCGTAGGCATTTTTACCATCAGTTTTCCATATAAATACTGAATTGGGATCTTTTAAACAAGTCTCAATATAGCATTTTCATAAAAAGTAAAAGTTGGCAAAATTCCCCACTTAGTTCCTTAAAAAGGAGTGGAAGAGCCAAGAATAAAAGTAATTTCTCCCTTCTGAAAAAATCCCCATTGACACTGAACACTGTTATCTTGATAGCTTGCCCACTTAGGTTCAACTGCTTTCAAGAAAGTTAGAGTATTTATGCATTTACCTGATAAATTTGGGACTACTTTAGTAGGCATTCTGGTTAATGGTAAATAATATACATACATGCACACGCACAGTTATATGGAGAGTTTTATATATGCTCATTGTGTTTTATTAGAAATTCCATAGTGAATGCCTTAATTCTCCTAATGCCTTAAGAAATAGATCAAAGATGTTTAAATTAGAGGGAAAAAGGTCAAAAACCAAGAGCAACCAAAAAAAGACCTCATGCTTTTTTTAAAGTGATGCAGGGATTTGCATATGATTCAAGTCTGCCCGTTAAAGGAATTAATTTTACATTTGCCTTTACTTTTAGATTAACCATGGTGATCCAAAACAGTCTGGATTTCAGTGAGATGATGCATGGCTTAAGTTTGTGGTTGTATGAAAATGGTATTTGAGGCAAATGGCTCATGTAATCAGTTTTCCCTTTACATGGTTATCGTGTTATCTGAAATGTGTACAAATTAAAGCTGTGTCCTTGCTTTGTATAGTTCTGTGGTAACGGAAATTGCAGAAGCAGGCCCAGATGGGAAAGACATCCAGAGTCCTTTCCAATCCTCATTCTCTGTTGACCAAACTACATAGCAAGTTAAGTGTAGTAATTGCAGTTCCAGGCTTTAAAAAATCTTCGGTACTCTTGTTTTCGTTCCTAAATTATTGGAATGTGTTAATTTTCTCTTAAAGTGGAGGGGGTGTTAGACTTTTCACCCATAAACAGAATCCAGGAATAAGTATGTAAACATTACTGTGAGTTGTTTCATATTTTGCCCTTAGATATGACAGTTACAAATAAGCCATTAAGAAATCCCACAGGGCAAAAAGTGACAAGGCAAGAAACAACAAATGTTGGAGAGGTTGTGGAGAAAAGGGAACCCCCTCACACTGTTGGTGGGACACAAGCTGGTGTAGCCACTTTGGAGAACAGTGTGGAGATTCTTCAAGTTAAAAATAGAGCTACCCTATGACCTGGCAATTGCTCTCCTGGGTATTTACCCCAAAGATAAAGATGTAGAGAAAAGAAGAGCCACATGCACCCCAGTGTTTATAGCAGCAATGGCCACAACAACCAAACTGTGGAAGATGCTGAGATGTCCTTCAACAGATCAGTGGATGAAGATGTGGTCCATATATACGATGGAATATTACTCAGCTATCAGAAAGGATGAATACCCACCATTTGCATCAACATGGATGGAACTGGAGGAGATTATGCTAAGTGAAATAAGTCAAACAGAGAAAGACAGTTATCATATGGCTTCACTTATTTGGGGAACATAAGGAATAGCATAGAGTACATTAAGAGAAGGCAGAAGAAAAATGAAGGTGGGAAATCAGAGGGGGAGATGAACCATGAGAGACTGTGAACTCTGGTAAACAAACAGAGGGTTTTAGAAGGGAAGAGGGTGAGGGGATTGGGTGAGCCCGGTGATGGGTATTAAGGAGGGCATGGATTGCGTGGAGCACTGGGTGTTATATACAAACAATGAATCATGGAACACTACATCAAAAACTAATGATGTGCTTACTGTATGGTGACTAACATAATAAAAAAATTATTTAAAAAAAAAATCCCACAGCGATGGGGCGCCTGTGTTACTGAGTCAGTTAAGTGTTGGACTCTTGATTTCAGCTCAGATCATGATCTCAGGGTCGTTAGATCCAGCTCTGTGTTGGGCTCAGCACTCAGTGCGGAGTCTGCTTGAGATTCTCTCTCGCCCTCTGCCCTCTGCCAACCCCCCCCAACTGTGCATTGTGCACGTGTGCTCTCTCTCTCTCTCTAAATGGATAAATAAAATCTTTTTAAAAAAGGAAATAAGAAATCCCACAGGGTATCCAAATATTTGTTTATTTTGTGTCAAGCCTGAAAATTCCTAAATTAGCTGTGTGGTACAAATAATCGTGGTTAGAGAAAGAGGGTATATATTTTCTTTTGCCTCTTATTTGCTGTGCCTATTTTGGGACACAGTTTTGAGTGTTGATCTTTAGAAGGATTATGCTAGAGCATGAAGTTTGAGGGAGCAAGAGCAGGAAGTATTCTAGTGGGTCTCCTAAAACAGAACCCAAGCTGTCATGGGTGTTATTTCTGTGTCTTGGTGTCATGCTTTTCCACAGGGGGATTGTTTGATGGGATGAGAAAGAGGTCATTGGTCATGGGAATAGCAGATAAGGTATTTAGGACAAATGTGTAGATGTGCCTTTCAGAATTGATCTAAGAAGAAGAAAGCTTGAATTAGAGTTCTGGGGTGATCTTGCCTTGTACTTGTGTGGAATGTTAAGTTAGAAATTAAATGCTTGGCTTTAGTATTAGATATGAATTCTACTTTACTGCTTAAAAACTGTCATCTTGCACAAATAATTTAGTTGCTGTGAACCTCATTCTCTCATTTATAAAACAAGTATCCTACATATTGCATTAGGTTGTTAATGGAAGTTACGTGAAATAATAAAGCAGGTAGAGCCGCAGTAAATGCTTGTTCCCGTCCATTCTCTTTTCCCCCCAGGTGGCAACAGTAAGGTGTTTTGGATTCTGACACTCAATAAAAGCTTAATGATGGACTGGGTGGCAGTTACCGTATGCTGTTCTTTGTTATCATCAATGTGAATTAGTTTATGTCCTTTGTTTCATAGCCTGTGTAATTTTTTAAACTTGAATTGTGATTTAGTAAGATATGAAATCAGTTGTTTTTCTTCAGCCTGGGAGAAAGGAGCTGAGGTGGGATATAAAAATATGATTGAGTAACTGTTTTTAAAAATACTATAATAGGGGCGCCTGGGTGGCTCAGTGGGTTAAAGCCTCTGCCTTCAGCTCAGGTCATGATCTCAGGGTCCTGGGATTGAGCCCCGCATCATGCTCTCTGCTCAGTGGGGAGCCTGCTTCCTCCCCTCTCTCTCTCTGCCTGCTTGTGATCTCTGTCTGTCAAATAAATAAATAAAATCTTTAAAAAAAGAAAGAAAAGATCCTGATTGAAGGGACAGGGTATTATAGTGAGTCCCTATTATGTGCCAAGAGCCACACTAGGTTTATATGTATTGTCTCAATTATAACGGCAGTTCTCTGAGGAGGGTAGTGTTGTATGAAAGAGGAAATTGAGATTGACAGAGGTGAGGTAACTTGCATAAGGTCAGACAATTGTAAAGGACAGAGACAAACCCAGGTTTGTCTGACTCCTGGACAGTACTTTCTTTTAGACTTGACTCTCTGGGGTTTCCAAGTAGAAAGAGATATCCTTTGTTATAATCATTCTTTCTTTCTTTCTTTTTTTTTTTTAAGATTTTATTTTTTTATTTGACAGACAGAGATCACAAGCAGGCAGAGAGGCAGGCAGAGAGAGAGGGGGAAGCAGGCTCCCCGCTGAGCAGAGCGCCCAATGCGGGGCTCCATCCCAGAACCCTGGGATCTTGACCTGAGCTGAAGGCAGAGGCTTAACCCACTGAGCCACCCGGCACCCCTGTTATAATCATTCTTATATTTATTTCAGGGTGCTTTATCTTAAATTGTGGCTTGTGTAAGCAGTTAATGCTGATTTCACAGATGTATTGTGGCCTGGTTTAACTCTATTGCAGAAGGTTATGTCATTGATTTCTGGCTCTAAAAATCTGCTATATATAACAGAATAATCTGTTTCTAAGTGACTTTAGAGCAGTGGGCCTTTTAAAAATTTCTTGACTGTCTATATTTATAGGTAAATTTGACAATGGTAACAAAATCTAAGTGGAGGATTCTTTATTATTATTATAATATTTCATACCAAAATTTGATCATAAAGAACTTCTGTGTGAATTCAGTAAATTTTTATTTACTTGGATTAATTTTCTGAGGGAGTAAATATTTTCTAATGTCTCAGGTGTACATTATGGTGATCTCCATGGTATGTCTAGTTACCATTTGTCACCAAAGTTAGGATATTTTTGAGAATCTACCTCACACTGTACTTCATATCCTCGTGACTTATTTATTTTATCACTGGAAGTTTGTACCTCCTAATCTCCTTTGCCTACTATATGCTGGGCACTGTTCTAAAGACTCCTCAAATATTTATTATTTTTGTTATCTTTTTGTCCTAATTAGGTGCCATGTGTTGGGCACCGTTACTATCTCCTTCTTTTTACAGAAGAGAAAACGGAAGAGCAGAGAGAATGGCGTTCTAGGGCCCCAGAACTGGGAGGTGGCGGAACCAAGTTTCTAACCCCTGCCTTCTAGTTCTTAACCACAGCTGTGTTCTTAATTGGTTAACTAAGATGTTTTGCCATAAGTGAAGCAGACTTATAGAGAATTTGATTTTTTTTGAACTTTTTAAAAAAAAGGAAATGCAGTCTTATTTTTTTTTTCCAGTGAGGTACATGGGAAAAAGTAATAAGTAGGTATCTAATTAGACACGAAAGGCAGGTGAAATTAAGTAATGTATCACAGGCATGCTAATCCCAGATATTGACAGAATTCTGATTTTTTGGTGACTTCTGTATGAAAGGCAAAGACTAAAAAAGTTATTAAAAACTTGGGGCTTTTACACAATAAAAAAGCTATTTCTTGACTATTTTACTTCAGAGTCATTTTTATGGTCTCAGCATTATATAATCTGGATCTGAGTTCTTCACCACATATATTTGTTGCATTTTGGTCTAGTCTGTAGCTTTCCTTTTCATGTTCATAACTGTGTCATTTGAAAAGCAGAAAATCTTAATTTTGATGAAATACAATTGATCAAGATTTTTTTTATGGTTTAGGCCTTTTTATCTTAAAAAATCTTTCTGTCTCAAGGTCATAAACATTTTCTTCAATGTTTTCTTGGGTTTTATTGTTTTATTTTATTTATTTTATTGTTTTAACTTTTATATTTAAGTGTATGTCTCATTTGGAGGTAATTTGTTTGTGTCCTGTGAGGTAAGAGTCAAACTTCGTTTGTGTTTTTCCTTTTTCTTGTCTGTAGATAGCAGTTGTTCCAGCATGATTTGTTCAAAAGATTATTTTTTCTTTCCATCATTGTATTACCTTGCCTTCTCTATAGAAAATCAATTGACCGTACATGTGTTGGTCTGTTTTCTTTTTTGTTGATCTAAATATCTGTTTTTATCCCAGTAATTCACTGTCATAGTTACTGTAGCTTTATAATAAATCTTGAAATTGGGTGGTATGATCCCTTTAACTTTACAAGTGTAGAATTTCCAACTTGATTCTTAGAGTACCTCTCTCTGTTTACTTTTTCATATCATATTTTCCTTTAATTCTTTGAATTCTTGTAATAATTGCTTTAAAGTCCTTGTCTGCTAAGTCCAACATCTAGGCCATCTTGGGTATGATTTCTTTTGACTTTTGTTGTTGTTGTTGTTGTTCTTGATTATGGATCACATTCTTTTTTCCTTATATGTCTAATAATTTTCTTATCCAGTGGTAGATATTGTAGAGGATGCAATGTTATTTTTATCTACCTTGCTCTGAAAATTTTTTATTACTGTTTTTGCAGAGTTTAGTTGCTGGGAAGTCACCCTGAAATTCCAGATGTTTGGGGTTATGCTCTATTAGTGCATTTCTGTGGAAGGTGTTCCCTAAGATCTTCATCTTAGTGGAACTCGGTTTTCATACTGTCTCCTCTGCAGATCTTGTTGAAATTTGGTTTTAGAATTTATTAGGGTGTGTCTAGATTAGGGCTTATTCTAGGGCAGTTTTCAAGTGTTTTGGCCTTTTTGCATTCTGAAGAGCTTTGTTTATATGGATCATATAGAACATTAGAAATCAAAAATACAAAAAGTTAGTAAAACTGGCATTAATGCAAATAGTCTTTATTATCTGGCTTACTCAGAGTCGGCTGGATTGTCATACCTGCTTCTGTGTGCAGTTATGTTCTGATGACGTAGATTCAGATTTTAGTTGGAAGAGGAAATGTATTTAATAACATTTTCAAATAATTATGAATATTCTCCTTTGATATCCCAATCCAAACATGGCAAGTGGTAGTTTCTAAATGAGTAATTGCAGTATGGAAACAAACCATAACAGAAAACTTTTTATATTCTGTAACATCACAGTAAATTAGTCTGTGTTTCACTTTGAAAGAATTTGTACCCAGACATCATTTTTTAACAGTTTCCGTTGGTCACTTTGAAAGTATTGATTCACTCAGACAGAAATTCCAAAATGTTGACACATTTTAAATACCACATCAAAAAATTACATTTGTTACATCAGTGTTAGCAGAAGAGCATAAGTATTTACAGTAAGTTCAAGTTCATTTAGGTAGATTAAAAATTTTACGAAGTTCTAATTTTTGCTTGAGTGCTTAAATTTTATCATTGACATTTAAAAAATGCCTGCCAGATATCCAAGTCTGAATGACCATAGTATTTCTGTTCATATTTCTTTTCATTAAAAAGGATGCATCATGACAAACAGTGGCTAGTTCAGTGTGTAGCCTCAGTAATCACCCAAGTCGTCTGATTGAGACAACTCTTGTGTCTTCCCACTGGTTGCAGTCCTTCAGGCGTGTTCCAGTTCTTCACAGAGAACATTAAAAAGATGTGAATCCAAGGGTCAAGATTTAGTAAAATTAATGATTTTTACTGTCATTAAGGACATTCTAAAATGAAACTGCTTGTTTTTTCTTTTAAGGTGATTGCATGGTCTTGAAGAATGCATTGATCACTAGTATAGTTGGGTGCCACTGCCTTGATTTGTAGCAAGTTACCAGCAATTTTGTTGCTTTTGCACCATGTGCAGATATTACTACCAACAACAAAACAAGGAAATCAGTGACTTTGTAGACCCGGATTCTCTGCTCTGAGGTGGTCTTTTGTTTCTCAGCTCTGCATGGTGTTGAAGAGGTGTTTTTAGGATCTCTGTGCTTTCTTACAGCCAGACTTCCAGTTTCCCTCAGCCCTACTTCCCCCACCAACCCCCAGCACTTTTTGACCTCAAGTAACTCTGTTTTGTGCTCAACCCAATAGCAACTACTGTTAAGTCTCAGATGGCCTTGTCTTATACAAACTATACAGGCCAGCCCACAGCCTTGTTATCAGCAGGAGTCCCCACACAGACATCTGAGCCCTGCTGTCTGTAGAGTCCCTCCTCTCCACTTTGCCATCCGGCAGATTCCAACCAGTTTATCTACTCCAAATTCAGATCACTTGTCTTCTCAGCGCAACATGCCAGCCGTGTTCTGCTCTGATTCTAGCTGTATGCAGGCGGTTGCCACATTGCCACAGGCAGAGTAGTTGAGTGATTATGGTAGCCACCTTTTGAGTTTCCTTTCTTTTGAAGATCACAGTTTAACACTACTGTTCATCACTGCCTTCAATGAGTTGCTTCATATATTTTGTCCAGTTCCGTAATTATTTACATTAGGAAGAGAGGGCTAGTCTGCTGTTACTCCATCTTGGCTGGAAACCAAAGCCTTCATGTGTAATTTCAGTTTATTGTAGTTTTATTTCTAGAGGTTCTTTTGGTTGTTTTACAAATTTGCCTTACCACTTTTTATAGTTTCATATTTCAGCTTGTCTTTTATTTCATTAAACACAATAAACATAGTTCTTTTTATATTGTAACTGGTAGTTCTTTCTGGTATTTGAAGTTTTTATGAGTCTATTTTTTGTGTTGTTTATTGATGTTAGTTGTTGCTTCTGCATTTTAGATTACCTCTGCTTGGTTATCTTGGCTCTGTGCTGGGCGTTTTGCTACAAATTTATTGACAGGACTAACTTTTTGCCCTTTGATGAAGGTACCTTCCCCTGACAGGATGGGCATATATGTTTTCCAGATACCCTGATGTTACTGCCAATCTGGGACCACCTTAGAATCAAATTCGAGGCTTCAGATAGTTTGGACACCCTGTTTTTCCAATCAGATGTGTGGGTCTGTATTAGGGTGAGTTCACATCACTTTATCCTCATCCTGAGGATAGCCTTTTTTGTGTGGGGACAGTCTTCGTTAGAATTTTTACTTTGAGGGGCGCAGCAATGATTGCTCTTCCCTTTGCCCTTTGAGACACTGCAAGGACAGCTTATATTTTTCTGTATTAGTAATTGCTTTCAGAACAAAGGCAGTTTCCATATACATTTATCCTCTGGATTCCCATTTCCTCTTAGTTTTGGGCTAGTAATTCTTTTTCTTTTTTTTTTTTTTTTTAAGATTTTATTTATTTATTTGAAAGACAGAGATCACAAGTGGGCAGAGAGACAAGCAGACGGGGCGGGGGTGGGCAGGCTCCCTGCTGAGCAGAGAGCCCAATATGGGGCTCGATCCCAGGGCCCTGAGATCATGACCTGAGCCGAAAGTAGAGGCTTAACCCACTGAGCCACCCAGGCGCCCCTGGGCTAAGAATTCTTTATCTCATTAGCTCTTAGATGATTTTAAGAAGTTACATTTTTGTTTCAACTCCAGTTTTGTTCACTGTTTACAGCCTAAGGATTGTTCAGCTAATACTGAAAACAGGAAATTGTGTCATGTAAATTCTAATCCAAATTCAGTAAGCCATACTACTATATAGGATCAGACCATATATATATGTGTGTGTTTGTATGTGTATGTATGTGTATATATTCATGTTACTTGAATTTTCATGTTCACTCTTAGTGATAAATAAATTCTTAATGATTTTTTAAAATAAAATACGGTAATTTATGTTTATGCCATGTAAAATGTATCCTGAGTGAAAAAATAAATGGCTTTTCAAATAATATGTACCATATATAAATATGTACAGCATTATAGTGGTATAATACTAGTATTGTACAATTATTGTACATGTTTCTGTGGGAGAGGCAGTCTGCATATGTATCAACCACAGAATATGTCATATATATCACTTAGAAAAAATGTCTTTTAAAAGCATGTGTGTTGGTGAGAGTCCTATACAGTGAAGATTGTAGTTAGTTAAAATTTGATTCCTTGATATTTTGCTCTAAAATTGGGTTTTATTTGCTAAAAATTATAATGCATATAGTCCTTTTGTGACAATTTTGGAAGCTAAGTCAAATGAATATTAAAGAGTAAGATGACTATGAAACACATTTTGACCTAAACATAACTTCTTTAAAAATTGAATGTTCAGGGTGCCTGGGTGGCTCAGATGGTGAAACGTCAGCCTTTGGCTCAGGTCATGATCCCAGGGTCCTGGGATCGAGTCCCACATTGGGCTCGCTGCTCAGTGGGGAGTCTGTTTCTCACTGCTACTCCGTTTCCCCTGCTTGTGCTCTCTCCCTCTCTCTGTCAAATAAATACATAAAAATAAAATCTTAAAAAAAAAAAGTTGAGTGTTCATTTTGAGGAACAGTTTTAGATTATTAATGTAACTCTAAAATTCATGTAACAAAGCATTTATAATATTAATAGAGGGTTTTTACCTTTTATAGTGAAAATTATACTAAACACTTTTTAATCATTTACCTAAAAGTCTTGCTATGTTTTTAACAGTTTATTTTTTTTTTAAGATTTTATTTATTTATTTGACAGAGAGAGAGAGAGAGAGAGAGAGACAGATCACAAGTAGGCAGAGAGGCAGGCAGAGAGGGGAAAGCTGGCTCCCCGCTGAGCAGAGAGCCTGATGTGGGGCTCGGTCCCAAGACCATGAGACCATGACCTGAGCCAAAGGCAGAAGCTTAACCCACTGAGCCACCCAGGCGCCCCTTGCTATGTTTTTAGCTTGGAAAATTCATACTGTTTCTGTTTCTTTTATCTTCTTTTTTTTTTTTTTTTAAGATTTTATTTATTTATTTGACAGAGATCACAAGTAGGCAGAGGGTGGGGGGGGGGGGAAGCAGGCTTCCTGCTGAGCAGAGCCCGATGTGGGGCTCCATCCCAGGACCCTGAGATCATGGTCTGAGCCAAAGGCAGAGGGTTAACCTACTGAGCCACCCAGGCGCCCCTTCTTTTATCTTCTTAAATAAATTAATAATACCTGTAATTAAATATAATTTATCAAAAAAATAAATATGATTTACATAATAGTACTTTTTATTTTTCTAGGAATTTGATAGGCTTTGTGTACATGTAGGAATATTTTCTTTTTTGGAAGAATTAAAATGAAATGAATGCTTAAATTTAGTAGTTTTGAGAAATGAAACAATTTTAGTTCCTACTGTGTTTGCTGGTCACAGGGTAAAGGCATGAATCTGGCTCATTATAGCTGAATACTTGTACCAGAAATAGGAAAATCACATGTCCTTCTTGCCATGAGCTCTTTTGAGAATGACATTTTGAATTTTGTAATCCTACCTTAGTTTTAGCTATCTGTTGTTATGCCAGCTGCTGTATTTTCTCCATCCTCCTAAACTCAAAATGAGATAAACGGATTTGAGATAAAGGAGTTGAACAATTGGATACAGTTAAGTCGTTTGGGATTCCAGATTTGATGATGACCTAATTGGTTAAAGATAGTGCAAGGAGATTTTGAATGGCCACAGTAGTCTTGAATTTTTGTACTGGGTGTTATTCAGATTTTAGTTTCCTTGTTTTTCTTTCAAACCTTACTTTGTATATTGTTTGTATATTTTGGGAACTTTGCTTCAGACATCTGTGCTACTTTTAAAGGGGAATTTGTTTCATATTAGTGTCTTGTCAGTGTATATTGATGTTACAAGATGGATTTCTAATTGCATTATGTATTACAGGTCATATTTTGTTATTGTTTGATAGCTCAGAACTTTGAAAGCAGAATTTAAAGCAGCGAGAATTGAGAGTTGTTCATGTCACCAGGTCAAGTGTAGACTGACATTCTTGAAAGCCATTGTTGTTACCTTTGCCTGATGTATGTGCTGTTCTTCAGATGTTAGAAAATAGGGAAACAGATCCCCATAGAGAATAGTGTAAAACAGCAATTTGATTGGAAGAATTGCTTGGGAGAAGCTTGGGACGTTTTAGTATATACCCCACAACGTCCATTGATGATGGGCTCAACTTCGAGTTTTGTCAAAGTGTTAGGGTAAATCAAAAATGATTTTTTAAATTTTTATTTAGAGGGTAGGGGAGGAAAAGATTCTACTTGAAGTAACTCTTTTTTTTTTTTTTTAATTAAGATTTCAGAACATAATATTTTACGTCTTTGGCTATCAGCTACCTTAGATATCTAGAAATCATCTACCTAGTCCAGCTCCTTCACTTTATAGACCTGGAACTCTGACCCAGAGAATTTTACATGTGCCCTGGCTCATTGCTTCTCAAACTGTATGTGGTAGAGGACCAGTTTTCTTCCTCTCCAGTACATGGCAGGCCAGTAATTTTGTAAAGTATAAAAATGAAATGCGAGAAAATAATTTTAAAAGAACATACACAATTCTAAATGCCGCCTCTTAATTTCTGTGCTTATTTCAATGTCTGTGGATTGCAGAGACACCATACTGTCACTGCCCAGGGTTGGAGTTGGCCAACTCTGACCTATGAGCCAAACACAGCTCACCCCTTGCTTTTCATATGACCTGTAAGCTAAGTATTGTTTTTACATTTGTTAATGATTTTTTAAAATTTACAATACTAGTATTTTGTGACACATGAAAATTATACAAAATTCATACTACATTGTCCATAAATAAAATTTTATTGGAACACAGCCACACACATTCTTTTAAATATTGTCTGTGGCTGCTTTTCCTCTGTAAGGATGAGGTTGAGGCTGGGATGAGTAGTTCAGAGACCGTATGTTCTACAGAGTCTTATATGTATGTACTATCTGTGAAGATCTGAAGAGTTGGCTCTAGGACAGAGCATTGAATTAGTAGTTAGTGGCAGAGTTGAGAGTATAAACAAGGTCTACATTACAGATGCACTTTAAATATTATCATTAGCTGCTGTGTAATATCAGGCTCGGCGCTTAGCGCCTTTGCATGCCGCTCTGTTCTCATGTAATCTTCCCAGCACTGCCCTTTTATACAAGTCAGAGATTAGCTTTCTTCTGGTTGTGGATGGTTTTATTGCCCCCCAAACTCTTGATTCTACTGAGTTTTGTTTTAATTAACTGCTATCCAATTAATTAAAAATGGTTGAGTATTTTCTAATGTGGATTTTGTAGTCAGCATCAGGTTCAGAAAATGCAACTTCTTTTTCCCTGCTGCTGCATTACTCAGCATGGATGTTTCTGCGCATTCAGGTCTGATGGAAGAAATAATGGGACTCAAAATCTTTAGAAAACAGATATTTTTAGTAAAAAGATTACCCTTTAAAAGTCACCCCAAATAAAGCAAAACTGCAGCTGAACTGTAATGGCAGATTTCTATTGTAAAGTAACAGAGAGATAATAGGTAAAATACCAGCTACAACAAAAAAGATTGAGGTTTTGGATGACTTTCGGAGGAACAAGAAGGCTTTCAGATTTTTGCCTCTACCTTGTAAGCTGCACAATAAAAGCTCGCATCGTATTATTGTCAGGTCTTGTTAAATTAAGATACTGCTTTACTTGATTAAAAGCAGGTTCTGAAGTTCTCCAGGTATGCATTAAAAATCTCTGCATTTCAGGGTAGCTGTTACTTCCTTGTTTTCCTGCCCTTTGCATGCGATCAGTCAACAACTCAGTAAAGATAAAGTGATAGCTGTCACCTTTACATTTGATACACGAGTCTGCTTCATGATAAAGACCCTTTACAAGCCAGACCTTCATGTTGGGGTTTCTTCTTGGAATCAAAAACCAAAAACTGGGGCACCTGGGTGGCTCACTGGGTTAAGCCTCTGCCTTTGGCTCAGGTCATGATCCCAGGGTCCTGGGATCAAGCCCCGCATCGGCTTTCTGCACAGCAGGGAGCCTGCTTCCCCCTCCTCCCTGCCTGCCTCTCTGCCTCCTTGTGATCTCTGTCAAATAAATAAATAAAATCTTTTTAAAAAATAAATAAATAATAAAAACAAAAAACCAAAAACAAAACAAAAACCCCACAAAACTGTTGCCATGAAAGCTTATTCTCGCTGATGGAAGAGTAACTACAGTTAGATACTGTGATACTTGCTATTTTATTCTACTTACTGTCGAGTCAGTGTGCAAACATCTGGAAAATAATTATGATTGCTTACATTCCGGGGTGAAATAATATAGAAGCGCTTGGCAAAATCTCTCAGCCACGGCTTGTTTTTACTGTCCCAGATCTGAAAGTAGCAAAGATTTAATGCAAGAGGTGCTGATGTGTACTGTTCCGGCAGGTGTGTCTTAATTCTAGATAAGGCTGATCCTTTGTACGTTATAATAAAGCTATTGACTAGATGGCTTGTGGATAAAAGGAAGGAGAAGAGCTTAATAAACAGTAGGACTTATTCCTTAGTAAAATAGGAGGATTGCCTTCCAAATATTACAAAGGAATGTAGGTACTTGGGATGTCAGTGAATGAAAATTCAGGACTCATCAACAGTAGTAGCTCAGATGTTTTTAGACATTATATAACAGGTCTCGAACTACTTATTTGAATTTAATATTTCTGCTTTGTTTTAAATGTATGTTGTTAGGCTAGCGGTAAGTAGTAACAGCTACTGTTCTTCTCTGGAGTACACAAAATTGTAGCTATCCGAACTGTTAGAATTTCTAACTTGGAATTGAACCTTGCTTGCTTGGACGAGTTTTTAACGTATGTATTAGCTTAACCATTGGTTGGGTAGCATTACAGCAACACCCCTCTCACCCCCGTACACTCACATACCAGATGTGGTTGAGAAATGTTTTGGATTAATAAATTACTCCATCTGGATTTTACTTAAACAAGTGCTTCTGTCTTTTGGGAGCCTCCATGGCTAAGGATTCTCTGTAGCCACTTTCTACTGAATATAGCATGTGCAACACTCATTTCTTAGCATATATTATAGTGATTGAGTTTCTGTTCCTAAACATTTTTTATGGGAAGAATTATTGTGGAAGGCAGTGCTGTTTTGCAGCTCAACTGCAGGGGACTAGAGTTGCATGCATACCCATGTCTGCTAAACTTCTTGGAAGCAAGCCAGTATGTTATGGTGAGTTTCATATGTAAGCAGTGAGCCACTAAAAGGCTTGCACAGTATTACAACTATTCTGAGCAGAGGAAGCGTTAGGAAATTCAGCAGGAAAGCAGCAGCAAGCAACCACAGTGGTAGTAAAGATAGGAAGGTTCACGGGTTGCAGATTTCATGGTGCGAGGCAGTGAGCACACAGCTTCCCATTCTGCTGCCCGAAGGAGGCAAACCCAAACCGTCTAATGCAAGATTTTTCTAGTTTCACGTTTATGATGTTAAGTCATGTGATAATACTGTACCACAAGTTGCCAACTTTGCTTTACTCTAGAGAGGATCCTTTGCTGCAGTGCTTTTTTTCCATCTTTCTGTTGCTTTCTTTCTTCCTTTTTTTTCTTGAAAGAGAAAAAATCGTGCAATGTATGTTTATGCCTACACCATGCCGAGGCGACACTTACCAGTAAATAATCTCTGTATCCCTGAGGTAAGATACTGTTTCTGCTTTCCCTGCACAGTGCTGCTGCAGCACGGAGCTGATCCAAACATTCGGAACACTGATGGGAAATCAGCCCTGGACCTGGCGGATTCTTCAGCAAAAGCTGTCCTTACAGGTAAGCAAACAGAGAGCTACCTAATTATTTTATCTATGGAACTACTGGCTTGATTTGATAAAATTGGTACACGCTGCATTTTATTTTCCTGCTGGTGAAGCTCAACAAATAGATATGCCATTACCTCTACTTTATTAGTGATTTGCTGTATTAACTGTCTCATTAATTTCTATGCCATCCTAAGCAGAAGCAGTAAGACTGTTTATTCATAGGATTTCTGAGAATTACAGCACTAAATGATAACATACAGTGTTCACTCATATTTTAGTCCTTTTTTATGGTTTAGATCGTAATTTTCCTGTGCCTCATCTTCTCAGTGGATTTCTTTTGAAGACCTTCACCACTGAGCAAGCAAGGGCATTTGTCTTACTTTATAAAAGTAGTTTTGATCAAAAGGACAACCTGCTGCCTTATTACTCAGGGGAATGGTTAAGTAAAATATGATGCTGCCCCTCCTTTGCCCTTCTGTTTGTGTTTTTACCCTGTCTCCTCACTTTGCCCGAGATAGCTGAGTACTTTGTAGATGAGGCAATGCAATGTGTTGCCTTTTCATTTCAGATCATGAAAATTTGGGGCTTAAGTATTGGTTTTGATTAAGGCAGATGTCAAGAACCAGCAAAGAGGAAATGCTAGACTAGAAAGGCTGTCTCATAACAATATAGAAAATACTGCTATAAGTAGTACGATGTTGAGTACCTATTTTCATTGATCTTCATTCTCAAAATGCTGCATTGGATCTATTTTTGCTTTTATCCTTAGCATCCGAGTTCTGCCTTTGCCTTCTTTCACTTAACTGACCTTTGTAATTTGGAGCCCTTTTGTCACTGCAGTGCTAACAGTATTGTTTTAGGTTTTGTGAAAGTAAATGACTTTTACCTTCCTTTTAAATTTGCCTGTGTTTGAAGAAAATAAATCTTACCTTCGCTTTTAAGTTTCGAGTACATGCTCTGCATTTTTATCAGAGATTCTGAGGTGAATGGAAAATGTTTATATATAGAAAGCTTTGAAAATACGTGGAATTTTGCTTAATTGATCTCATAGGAAGTCAACGTCCCACTATGTTAAAATTAAGATGATCTCTGCTAAAATAATATGACTTTTCTCAGTTAATTGATGAAGTGATTTGGTCAAGTGAATTTGTTAAGTGATTTGGTTGCTGAATCAAGATAACATCCACTAGAAGAATAAAGCTATTTTAAACCACTGTAGATAAGAAGAAATTTAAATATAATTATACACTTTCAAATAATGAAATTAAAATATGTTGCCCCAGGCCTCCTTGGTTCTGCAGCTCTTTCTTCTCCTCTTTTAGCAAGGCGGTGGGCAACAGTAGCAGCCTTGGAGTGGTCTCTGCCCGACGGAGACACAGCGCTTATTCGCAGTACCAGAGGTGCCTTAGAAATGCTGACCAAGACGGTCTCTGTAGCTGCGTGTCCTCCCTCTGACCTTTCCTTCTCTTCAACCCTCAGAGCCTTCCTCGTCCATTCGTGAGATTCATTTCATGTGACACTGTTTTTAGATCCACTTTCAGTTTTTTGAAAGACAGAGTTTAAATATAAAGTAGTAACAGCAAGAAGCTATCTCCTAATTTGAAACGATTTCTGGGGGGCTATATCAGCTGCTCTTAGTTTGCAGAAGAGCTTTGGCATCATAACTCATGGAGACTAGGTTCCTGGAAGACAGATCCCCTATCTGTTAAACTCGATTTGAAAAGTGTCTTTGCACTGTGCTTTGCTGAGACGGAAGATCTTAACTCTTCTTAGTCATAATACTGAATTCATTAATTGTTCTTTTCACAAATATTTACTTTTTTAGAAATGACGTATAACTTTTCAGATAGGATTTAAAAGGAAAACATCCTGGCAAGAGTGAATTTAGTGGAAAATATTAAGCTAGTGATATTTACACATTCATGTTACATGATATAGAGAATTAATGCTTAAGGGAAATACATTCTAAGATGTTTCTCTGCCATGCAGGTTCTCTTCTAAGCATTTCTTTCGAATGGAATTTATAGAGGAAGTATTTCCAAAGCTAAATTAAAATGATAAGGCATTGATTTAAAGAAAAGTCTTTAGAAAGGAATGCTTTAATTTAGAGTTAGTAGAGATTATTTTGGGTGAAGTGTTGTTCTTTATTTTTATGCCAGGTGTAGTTGTAGCATTGGTACTTACCTTGAGAGTAAACTTTCTGTTCTTAATATTTTTCTTCTTTGGGAATTTAATTCCTGAAGATGACTTTGTAATATCTTTCATGTTACTGCTTTTGTGCATTAGCCAAAACTGTGTACAGGTGTATATGTTTATTCCTTAAAGGAAATTAACAAAGTGAAAGTCTCTTTTTACAGAGTATTTTGAAATATGTAAATGACTAATAACCCCTTCTGCATAAAGAATGCATGGATTTCTGTAAAGCTGTGTAAAACACATACCTTTAGTTTTATAGGTAAGGTACCCCAGCAAGAGCCATTTGCTTTGGATAGTGCACTTAGGTATTTCAAAGAGAATAATTAGTTGGAGAGACTCATCAAACTCTTCGTTGAATTATTGTGCTAAGGTAAATGATACTGCTTAGAAGAAATCTTAGGGCTCTTGTTTTTTGTTAGCCGTTCTGAAGTTTTGGGCAGTAAACTAAAGGATTTGGAGGTGGTTTTTTGTTTGTTTGTTTGTTTTTAGGAAATAAGCATATGAAAAGTCTAAAATAGCCCATGTAAATTTTATTTTAGATCAGTGTGGGTATGTTATGATTTTGGATCTTTAAAAATTTATTTTGGCCGGGGCACCTGGGTGGCTCAGCGGGTTAAGCCTCTGCCTTCAGCTCAGGTCATGATGTCAGGGTCCTGGGATCGAGTCCCGCATCGGGCTCTCTGCTCAGCGGGGAGCCTGCTTCTCCCTCTCTCTCTCTCTCTGCCTGCTTCTCTTCTTGTGATCTCTGTCTGTCAGATAGATAAATAAAATCTTTAAAAAAAAAGAAAAAAAAAAAGAAAAAAAAATTTATTTTGGCCTTTTCCCCCCTACTTGTAAGAAATACATTCTTTGTAAAAATTAAGGAAAACGGGAAAAAGTACAGAAAAGGGAGAAAAATCATTCTTAATTCTACTACCTAGAGAGAACATTTAGGTATATTTTATTTATAAGCACTCTTTTCTGAACACACATACCCCACACTCTTCTTTCTCTTTATTGAAATCAGCCTTATGTATTGCATGCATACTGCTTAATAATAATTTTTTTAAAAACTTAGTTACATGGATATTCCCAAAAAGCATTACGTATTCTTTTGCAATATGAATTTATAATGACTTTATAATACCCTTCTGTGGATCTAGTTTAGTTTTTTGAGCTAATCCTCTAGGGTTTACCTTTTAGGTAGATTGTTTTCATTCTTCATGCTTCACTGTGAATTTTGAGCCCTTTTATCAATTCTGTTGGAATTGTGCTTCTTTATCATATTCAGTCGTAGCATCCGCAGACATGCTCTGTCTCTCCGTTCCTGATGGAAGTATGTGAGGATTTGGAGAATGAGGAGCTTCCCTTTCAAACGGCTGCGTTGCATGTGGTATTACATGGGGAGAGCCATGTTTAAAGTTGGACACAGGACACGTTCATTGAAGAGGTTGAGGATGTCGGGGTATTTGTTAATCCTGTAAAGGAGAGCCTGCGTGCACAGTGGGAAGTTGAGTCAGGAGAAGTGTAATAGCAGACTGAAGCTGAGAGTTCGGGAAAGGATACAGAACCAAAGACGACAGGGATATAAAGCGGGTGAGGTCAGATGCCGAGATTATTAGTTCCAGCAATTTCCTAGCAGGCTTAGGGGTAGGAAAAGTGGGCAAGAAAGATGTATTCACACCAAGGTCTCCCAAGAATAAGCTTTAACCTGGATTCATTGCACTTCTGAAGAAATCCTAATCTGTGATTGAGGGACTGGCTCTCAGTCTTTGCAGAAGGTCTCAGCTGTGACTCAGGCCAGAGGCAGTGTGGAAGGGTCTGGCATTGCTTGCGGAGTGTGGCATGTTAGGTCAACAAAATATATCTGGAATCCTACTCCTTTTTTTTTTCCCTACCCCCACTGCTTCCTGCTGCTTTTCAGATGAAACCCAGATCTTCAGTAAGATCAGTGAGGACTTCATTGAACTGGACCCTGCCCAGATAGGTTTGACCGCAAGGTTTGCTAGAGCCACAATTTAGGATTCCTGTCTTTTTTTTTCATACTTAGCATTCACCCTGTCAGTAATTCAGATCTACTGTCCTTTCAAATCTCCAGTCCAGCCACGTCTCACCAGCTTCACTGCTTTCACCTTGTATATGGCTTCATCGTCATTCTTTCGTGATAGTAGTAACCTTGTAGCAGGTCTCTCTGCCTCCACTTACTCTTCGCTCTCTTTCCACTGTAGCTGGAACTGGCCTTTCTAAAGCCTAGACCAGCCCTATGATTAGAAAATTCCTTTCTGTATTCTCAGTTACCCCTAATAAGTCCAAACTCTTAAGCCATAGCACTCTGTGATCTGGCCCCTGCCTTGCTTATCTCTGATCTTGTTGCTCTGGGTTCTCCTGTGATCTCTTTGCTTCGGCTACTAGCTGGCTCTTTGCCGTTCCTCCCCCAGACGAAGCCCTTGTCCGGTCTGGACTAACACATGCTGTTCACGGAACTGGAACACTCCCCCAAGAACTCCACGTAGTTCAAGTCAAATCTGTGCTCAGATGTTTACTCAGAGAAGTCTTTTTGTCCTCAATCCTATTAGCTTTCTTTATTTTCTTCATAGCTTTATTGATATCTGGAATTGCATTATTTTTCTGTTCTTTGTTTGCCCCAATGGAAAGAAAGCTTTACGAGGATTTGGACTGTTGGGTATCTTGCTCGCTTCATTGTGCCCAGGACTTGTGCAAAAACATGGAATGATTTAACAAATACTTCAGAGATCTGATTACTGGTGACTGAGGGCAGCCTGTTTTCCAGGTTCTTCAGATTGTCATTAACCAGTAATTATTTGATCTCTCATGGCATATTGTAGTAGTCTTATTAAATATTGTGCTTCCTGAAAATTGTTTTGGATTGCTTATAGTCATGTACATCTTTTAAGACAGTGCATTTAAAAGAATAAATTGGGGGGCGCCTGGGTGGCTCAGTGGGTTAAAACCTTTGCCTTCAGCTCAGGTCATGATCTGAGGGTCCTGGGATCGAGCCCCACATCAGACTCTCTGCTTGGCGGGGAGCCTGCTTCCTCCTCTCTCCCTCTTTGCCTGCCTCTCTGCCTACTTGTGATCTCTGCCTGTCAAATAAATAAATAAATAATCTTAAAAAAAAAAAAAAGAATAAATTGGTATGATGGTGAGGTGTGTGCTGAGCCTTTTATCAATAGATTTCTTGGATAGCTCCCTTGATTGAGAACATTCCGGTTCTGGAAAGATCAGACTGCCTGCAGCTGTCAAGTCAGACTTCTAGATGTCAGACTAGGGTCTAATTTGTACTGTTTTCTTTCGGCATTGCTCTGTTACTACGCTGCTTTGCATACTAGCTAATACTACGGTGTGACATGCAAATCAGGTGTAGTACCTTTTTACTGTTGGCCTACATGATTGAAGATTGATTTCTCATATCCTTAATTTGAACTTTAGGAATTATTTTTAATCAGTTATTAAGAAATCTAATAGTGTAATATGCTTTCTAGAAAATAAAACATATGAGGAAATACCTTACTTTTAAAGAAAAGCTATATGTTTATCCACCTCATTTTTATTATTTTTTTTATTTTTTTATTTTTTTTTTTTTAAAGATTTTATTTATTTGAGAGAGAGACAGTGAGAGAGAGCATGAGCGAGGAGAAGGTCAGAGAGAGAAGCAGACTCCCCGCGCAGCCGGGAGCCCGATGCGGGACTCGATCCCGGGACTCCAGGACCATGACCTGAGCCGAAGGCAGTCGTCCAACCAACTGAGCCACCCAGGCGTCCCATCCACCTCATTTTTATTAGGGAAAATTATTGTTATGTTAAGATGAATACCTTTTTTTTTTAAAAAAAAAAGAATTCCCTTTAGTGTGAGAGTAAGAAATTTAAAACATGTTATTGAAATAAATCAGTGTGAACACTCTTTTTAAAGATATGTTAATCCCTTAACTGCATAATTCTTAAGAAAATTTTATTAATGCTTTGATTTGTCTATAATATTGGACATGAGCAGGAAAGTGTAAAATTTTGGTACTAAAAGTGATTGAAACACCTTTTTTTTGAAACTTTAAAAATATGAAAATAATTTAGAAGAGGAATATAAAACTACTACCTTTTAAAAAAGATCTTAGCTGACATACTGATTTAACTTTTAAAGTGTTACACCTTCAATAAACAAGTCAAAGCCTTACTGAATCTAGTTATAATAATAATAATAATAATGATGTTGCTGATGATGTTAATGATTGACAACTCCTGAGTGCTTCTGTGAGCCAAGCACTGTACTAAACACATTGAATCCTCACACCACTAGGAAATAGATATGATTGTACCCATTTTTACAGATAACAGGGGAGTCAGGTTACTTTTATGAGTTCACACATTCATTAAGGGAAATTCCTGGGATTTGAACTCAAGCCATTTGGATCCAGAATCAGTGCTCTTATGCAGAACTGGATTTTTTACAAACTTGTTCATTTAGAAGGATGCAGTATAAACATACTTGAAAAACTAGACTAATCCATAAATTCAGGGCTTAAATCCAGTCGGTTAACATTTTTCTCTACTTTCTTAAAGATTATTCCTTTCAAAAAAGAAAATTTAGGGCGCCTGGGTGGCTCAGTGGGTTAAGCTGCTGTCTTTGGCTCAGGTCATGATCTCAGGGTCCTGGGATCGAGTTCCACATCAGGCTCTCTGCTCAGCAGGGAGCCTGCTTCCCTTTCTCTCTCTCTGCCTGCCTCTCTGTCTGCTTGTGATCTCTCTCTGTCAAATACATAAATAAAATCTTAAAAAAAAATTTACTTGATTAATATTACCTGCATGATTCATCATCATATTATTACAGAATGAATTAATTGGGTAATAAAAATGATTTATCTAATTTATAAAAGCTATTTTTAAGTCTTTGCTCTTTAGTCAATAGGCTTGAATAATATTCACTTAACACATTTTTTAAAAACTAGTATTTTGAAGGAAAGATGTAATTCAAAATCTTTGAGTTCTTCATAGATAAGGGGCAGATAATGTAAGTAAGCCTTATGTGAGTACAGGCAGTTATGTACATACAGGGAGTAAGGGAAATGGAAACTGTCCTTCTGTTCAGATAACCCAGCACTCTAGTATTTCAGACTCTTCCCATCTACCTTTTTGTGTAATTAAAGCCAGCAGGCTTACATCATTAAAACCAGCATGATCTTTCAACTCATCAAAAATGACATATTTGTGAAGCATAATAACTTGTTAGTGTACACCCTGAGAGCAGCTGTCATTTTCCCCAGTGAACTGTAGCAGTCATACAGCATCTTCATTGCATTTTGGATTACAGCTTCAACTTCAGCCAAATCATGGCTATTTTAAATGGTTCTTCTAAAATTTCTGATAATAAAGTGATTACTGTTAACATTTACTTTCTTAAAACAGCACATGTGACATTAGAATTCATTAATGCTTTGGTTTTTTAAGGTTAATAGCCCTATTATTTGAAATTTTTACTAAACTTTTATTTGGACATAATTGTAGATTTTCATACAGTTGTAGGAAATAATACAGAGGTCCCTTGTACCTTCTGTATTATTTTCCCCTACTAGTAACGTTTTACAAAACTATAGTATGGTGGGGGTGCCTGGGTGGTTCATTTGGTTAAGGGTCTGCCTTCAGCTCAGGTCATGATCTCAGGGTCCTGAGATTAAACACCACATCAGGCTTCCTGCTCAGTGGGATGTCTGCTTCTTTCCTCTCATGCTCTCTGTCTCTCTGTTAAAAAACAAACAAACAAACAAAAAACAACAAAAAAAACTGTAGTATGGTATCATAAACAGGATATTGACGTTGATGTAGTCAAGATACACAGCATTTTCATCCCAGAAGATGTTCTATAGTTTCCCTATTCATAATATGTTTATTCTGGTAATGCTGGCTTCCTAGAATGAGGAAGTATTCTTTAGGAAATGTTGAGTGCTTTTATTTTCTGGGAGAGATTATTTCTTTTGGTAGAATTCACCAGTGAAACCATTTGGGCCTGGTGCTTTCTTTTTTGGAAGATTATCGATTCAGTTGCTTTTATAGATACAGAGCTAATTAGGTTATATATTTCTCCTTTTGTGAATTTTGGTAGTTTACATCTTTAAAGGAATTGCTCGGTTTCATCTAAGTTGTCATATTCCTATGGGTAGAGTTGTTTGTAGTTTTCTCTTATCAGGCTTTTGGTGTTTGCAGGATCTATAATGATACCTCCTGTTTCATTTTTGGTGATTGGTCATTTGTCTTTTCTGTGTTATCAGTGTTGCCTAGGAATTTGTTGATTTTGTAGATACTTTCAAAGAGCCAGTTCATTGATTTTGTTCTTTTCTGTTTTCAATTTTATTGATTTCTGTTCTTTAGTATGTTCCCTGCTCTGTTTGGACTGTTTGCTCTCTTTCTAGGTTCTCGAGGTGGTAGCTTAAAATTGATCTGAGATTTTTTTTCTCTTTTCTAATGTATGCATTTAGTGCTATAAACTTACCTTTAAGTACTACTTTAACTGTGTATCACAAATTTTGTTATGTTCTATTTTCATTTTCACTCAGTTCAGTGCATTCTTTTTTTAATTCTCTTGAGACTGCCTCTTTAACCCATGGATTATTTAGAAGAAGTATGTTGTTTAGTTGCTGAATGTTGAGAGATTTTTCTCTTACCTTTCTGATACTACTTTCTAGTTTGATTACATTGCGGTTGGGCAACACTCCTTATGTTTTCATTTCTTTTTATTTTAAAGTTTTTGTTTTATGTCCCAGGATGTGGTCTTTTTTGGTATGTTCATGGGCATATGATAAGAATGTGTTTTGGCTGTTATTGGATGGAGTATTCTGTAAACAAAAATTAGACCCTGATATAGTTGATGGTGTTGAGTTTTACTGTATTCTTGCTGACTTTCTTCACATAACCTCAACTGATATCAGAGGGTAAGAGGTAGGACAGGGTGGCCTCATTCCATGGGATTGTAGTGAAAGTCTGTGGCATTCTGTGATCTCCACTAACACTGTGGTCAGGAGAGGCGAATTATTACCTAGCAGATGTGAAAGTCCTGGCTGCCAGTGAGCTAGTAAATCTAGGCTCATCACTAGGCCTTTGCTTCATGGGTGTGGGTGGAACCACAGTTATTTGGGGTTTGTTTTTTTGTTTTGTTTTGTTTTGTTTTGAGTTTTGCTTTTGTTTCTGTTTTTGTAGGCTGGATTAGGCTGGTTATTATCTAAAGGTTTTCTGTCTTGTTAGGCTATACCTTTACTACTTTGTCCCAGAGGGTGGGCTTTCTTTTGTCTGCATCCATTGTCATTTCTAGATTGCCAACTTCTTCAATTCTTAAGTCTGTGTACAGGGAGCAAAAAGAACTTGAAAATTCACCACCCTGTTGTTCCTTGGATATCAAGATCTCTAATCAGTCTGCCTTTTTCTACCTATGAGTCTTTGAATGTTTATTTTATTTATAAGGTTCACATTTTTTAGGTGTTCTTAATGGGAAGAATAGGGGAAAGTACATCTCCCATTTTCCTAGAAGTCTAGAAATTATTTTTTATTAGTCATTACTATATGGAGTGAGTCATTTGAGGATTTATGCATATAATGAAACTGCATAAATAGTAGGAATTTTTGTGGCATATCTATTTTTCTAAACCTGTCTGCTGATTAGAAGCATAGATTTAAATAATGTGAGTTATGAGAGGTAGTATTGGACCCTCAGTACTGTTCACACAGTATTGCACAGAGTACCATTGCTTGATAAACACTTTTGCTTTTTTAACTGAATAAAAAACAATATTATGATTTTAGGTTTTTTTTAATATATATGTAATTTTTAAATTTTTTTTATAAACATATAAGGTATTATTAGCCCCAGGGGTACAGGTCTGTGAATTGCCACGTTTACACACTTCACAGCACTCACTATAGCACATAGCACATACCCTCCCAATGTACATAACCCCACCACCCTCTCCCTATCCACCCCCCGCCCCCGGCAACCCTCAGTTTGTTTTGTGAGATTAAGAGTCTCTTATGGTTTGTCTCCCTCCCAATCCCATCTTGTTTCACTTATTCTTTTCCTACCTCCCAAACCCCCCATGTTGCTGATTTTAGTTTTATAATTGACATAATTGTGGCAAAAAGCAAAAGTTATCAAGAGCCTGCTACTTATCAGTTGGTAACTGGTTGAAAAACATATAGTCCCCTCTTTTGTGATCTTCTTTCCATGGTGTTCACTAATTTCATTTACTCTTTGGCTCAGCCCTAGGGTTGTTGGGGGTGGATAGCCAGTATTTTCCTAGTTTGCCTCATTCAGAGAGGAATTATATTTGAAACTTTAGAAAGTCACAAACATATGGCATGAGGTTTTTATTATTAAAAAAAAAAAAGTTGTCATTGAATAGTGGAACAAAGGAATAATTGGTCATTTTTTAGCATCACTGAGGCTCCATAATTAAAGTAACCAGTTTAGTGTTGGGGAATTTCTGGTAGAATTTTTACAGAATACCGTCCTTTCCTACTGTACAGTGTCAGTGTCCCTCAGTGTCCCTTACTCATTCATAAGGCTGGGGAAATGAGCATGATATGATGCAAAAGATCTAAGTTGACTTAAAACAAAAAGCTTCTTTGAACAGATACCTGCTTTTATGCCTGGCATTTTCCAGGCAGAACTGTGCTTACACCTACCTGCATTTCATAGTTTCCAACATGCTGTTTAAGCAGATGTCAGTGAGGAACATGAGCTAGCTGAGAGGCAGAGACTAACTAGACGTGTAGACCCATTTGCAAGGGAGCAGTTTAGGGAAGCTTTGGAACCTCAGGAGGATGGTTGATGACCATGGAAGGCACGGTGCTCTTCTCAACCCTGTTTATGCTAGACAGAGGGAAAGACATCACGAACAGCAGGTTCATGGCTGTACTCTAGGACTGCAGCATTGGCTGTACAGCACAGTTATAAGAATTGTGGAATCAAGGGGTGGGAGGGCGATCTGGCTGTGACATCTGTCACCTCATTGATCACCAGGATTGATTCGGCTGATCTGGCTGGCTAGGTGGGTGTCCCCTTCCCCCCTTACCACTCCCACATGTGTCCCTCCCAAAGCTAGGCGCTTGGTCGAAGAGGACGGCCTTCCCCGATTTTACAAAAAAAAAAAAAAAAGGAATTGTGGAATCAAGAAATCTCCATTATCCAGCTTAGATTTTATTGCCCACCACTGTCTTCCCTCCCTTACAAACACAGTCAACTATTCACTGACTAGAGAGCCAGTGTACTCACTGGCGACACTATAGTATTATATTAAGCCCAGCTGTCTGTGTATTTTATACACCTTTACTCAAGAAATGAATGTCGCCGGAAAAAAGAAATATATGTGTGTATATATGTATTGACATATATTTATATATTTTATATATTATATATATTTACATATATTTTTATATTTCTATATTATGTTATATTTATATAGTATATATGTATTTTATGTATGTTCTCTCTATATTTATATATTATATATATTCTTATATTTTATATATATATATATATATATATATATATATATGACCTTAGTATAATAGCCATAAACTTCAAATCAGCTCTTACTCTTATTTTAGCCATTTCTCTCCTCGAATCTTTAGCACACTTTCTACTTCTTTTTTTCAGCTAATTTATTTTCTCATATTTCATTGAAAAAAATAAATACCATCAAACAGGAACTTATTGCTGTGGCCAATTCCATCAACCTAGCTACACCTTAGTCAGCATACTCTACTCTGCCTTCCTTCTCTTACAATGGGAGAAGTATCCTGGGGCATCTGGATGGCTCAGTTGGTTGACTGTCTGACTCTTGATCTCAACTCAGATCTTGATCTCAGGATTGTGAGTTCAAGCCCCGTGTTGGGCTCCATGCTGGGTATGGAGCCTAGTTTAAAAAGGAAAAAAAGAATACAGTGGGGGGAAGTATCCTGCTTCTATCTAAGGCCAGCCTTCTTCTACTTTTGCTTTGGATTCCATTCCATCTCACCTGCTCAAGGACCTTCTGCAGTTACGCTTTTCCTATTCGCTTATAACCATTTGTGTATATATGGATTGTTGTAGCTCCCATCTTTAAAAAATATGATAAAAACAAAATTTTTTCTCCTGATGCCTATATCACCCTCTAGGAACCCATTTTTCTGCTTCCCCATGGAGCATAAGAAGTTATCTGTGGTTACTCTTTCCTTTCTAATTATTCTGGACTAAACTTACCTGGTCTAATTTTTGCCCCTAACCATTATAATAAAATATTCTTTTTTCCAAATTTATCAGTAAATTCAATCTTGTATATCCAGTGATCACTTCCTTATGTGACTTCTTAGCAGTATTCAGCATCATTTAGTATAACTCCCTCTTTGAACTAGTCTTCTTCTTTTTTTTTTTTTTTAAAGATTTTATTTATTTATTTCACAGAGAGAGAGAGAGAGAGATCACAAGCAGGCAGGCAGAGAGAGAGGGGGAAGCAGGCTCCCTGCTGAGCAGAGAGCCCAGTGCTGGAGCCCGATCCCAGGACCCTGAGATCATGACCTGAGCTGAAGGCAGAGGCTTAACCCACTGAGCCACCCAAGCGCCCCTTGAACTAGTCTTCTAATGGCTTCCAGGATACCATACCTTCCTGCTCCCTGCCCCCCCTCCCGACCCCCAAGTTTCACCGATGGGTCCTTCTTGTGCTGATTTTTTCTCCTTTGCTCTACATCTAAATATTAGAAGAGCCCAGATTTACTTTTAGGATTTTCATTTCCTTTCTGACTTTCTGATTGATCTCATCTATTCTGTTACTTTAAATACTATCTATGTGGCTCCTCAAGCCCTGTATCACACCAGTTTATGACTCTAGTGCTGACCTCTCCTTTGAGCTCTAGAAATATGTGTCCTACTACCTATTGACACTTTCAGCTTCATTATCTAATAGACATTTCAAACTTAACATACCCAATACAGAATTCTTTATCTCCCTAACTTATGCCATTGTCAAGGTCATCAAGCTCATCCTTTCAGATTCTTAAGAAATGGCATCAAAATCTACCAAGTTGCTCAGGCCGACTTGATTTCTACTCTTGTCATCATATGTTACATTCAATTCATCACCCAGTTCTGTTGGTTTTACCTCCAAAATCTATTTCAGATTGATATCTCTCAGTCTTTCCTACTGCCATCAAAACTTCTAATTTAGACCAGGGCTAAGCAGTGTGGTCTCTATAGGCTGGTTCTGGTGAGCTGTTTGTTTCTGGCTTATGGTGAGATAAGGGAGTGGTACCAGAATATAAATCAACTACATCAGTAAGTACACTTTTAGCCAACATTTTTTTATATATATATATATAAATAGCAAGTTTCCTTTGATGATAACGCATTGCACTGATTTACATTCTGATGCAAGCTCCTGACCTTCTGGTAAACTTCTTGATTAGTGGTGGTGGAGGCTATTGTTGACAGTGCCCTGTCAGCCTTCCTTTAGTCCACTGTCTATATAGTAGCCAACAAACTTTTTAAAATTTTAATTGGTGTATTTCATTCATTTCTTTAAAAGTATTTCTATTTAGAATAAAATTCAAACTTAAAAAAAAGATTTTATTTATTAATTTGACAGAGAGAGAGACAGTGAGAGAGAGAACACAAGCAACAGGAATAGGAGAGGGGGAAGCAGGATTCCTGCCGAGCAGAGAGCCCGACGTGGGACTTGACCCCAGGACCCTGGGTCCATGACCTGAGCGGAAGGCAGATGCTTAACGACTGAGCCACCTGGGCGCCCCAGAATTCAAACTTTTTTTAACCTATTTCCTACCTGCTTATCTGACTGCATTGTTCAGCAGTTTCCCTGTTGCTTCTTATAGTCCAGCCACATGAACTGCATTTCTCTTAATCATGAACTCCAAGTTGGTTTCTCTATTTCTTTCTCTACCCTCTCCTTTCTCTCTCCTCTCCTCTCCTCTCCTCTCCTCTCCTCTCCTCGGTGTGCTGGTTCCTTTATTGGAATGCTCTTTTCCTCAGGTCTTCTTTTAACTACTTTCTCTTCATATTTAGGTCTCAACTCTCAAAAATCACTTAACCTAAAATAAGTTCCTCCTAACCCCTCAAATACGTTAGTGTCCAGTCCCGCTGATGGTCTCCCTTTACATCACTGACCAGTCACTGTCTGAAGTGATTTTATTTATTTACTTTTTGGTTATTTATTGTTTAACTCCCAGTCTCTGAATTCCAGTACTGGCTTCTTGAGATTTGGGATTTTCTCTTTTTTGTTCATTGTTTATAGTGTCAGCATTCTCTAAATATGTGTTAAATGATCATTTAGTTAATTGGTGCTTCATACACTAGAACTGTTTTACTATAACACTGTAACATGGTAATATCAAAGTAGCATTCCAGAACTATAAAATTACAAGAAATGCTACATCAGTCAGGCAAGATGCCGTTGACAATAAGAAAATGCAGAAAGGGATCTTTGATAAGTTTTCCAGTCTAGTGTTTGTTCATTAAATCTGTGTTGATCTGTTGATGGCGGCATCTGCAAGTGCCATTTCCAGCTGTTCTTAAATAAACTAACAAATTTGCTCCTTAGAATGTTTAAAAAAGAATCCTCATCACATTAACAAAAGAAACAAAAATAAAAAGCACCTCTTGTGTAAAAATTCATGCTATATAAAATTTTCCATTATCACCAATGCAGTATCTGGCCCATGCTAGGACCCCAATAATAATAGCTTTGTTATTGAAGGACAATTACAGATGATTAGTTGATTAATTTGTATAGTTTGTATATAATATCATAATCCCAAATGTATAAAATAACCAATGAAGAAGGAGATTCTGAAGCTCTTCAACTGATTTTTATTGATTTTTTTATGTTCTAATATACCTTCAGGTTTTTAAAAATATTTCATAATTTCATCCAGAAATTCTTTGTCCAGAGTAGAGCCTTCTTTTATTGTCTTATTTTTCTCCTTGATGAAGCAATATTTGCTTCCTCATGAGGTTTTTTCAATCTTCATACAGTTATATAAGACCACTATTGATTTGATCTTACTTTTAAAGAAAACAGCTTTTGATTCTGTTGATTCTTATGAGGCCGTTTTGGTTAGATACTCTTGCTAGGTTTAGAAACTTTATATCTATCAGTGTGTTGATTTCAAACATTTAATTTTATTTTTTAAAAAATTTTAAAAGATTTTATTTATTTGAGAGAGAGTAAGAGAGAGTCAGAGGAAGATGCAGACTCCCTGCTGAGCAGGGAGCCCAATGTGGGACTTGATCCTGGGACTCCAGGATCATGACCTGAGCTGAAGGCAAATGTTTAACTGACTGAGCTGCCCAGGTGCCCTCAAACATTTCTTTTTAGTAATTAGCTTGTTCTTAAAGCAGTTTCCATAACACTGTTGATACTTAAAATTTTTACTTAGCAAGAATCCTCTTGTTTTTGAAGAGTGTTAACAGGGATGTTCCATGACAGAACTCCTGACACCAGCTATGGCATTGTCGTAGTCAAGAGCCATTTTAGGGCATTTTAGGGTAGACAAAAAATTGAGAACCTTTCATGACAGAACAATCCTACTCCAGTGTGATATGATTTTTGTGGGTGTATTTTTATGTATTTGCTTAGAGGTCATAAAATATACTGGTGAAAAAGAAGCCATTGGTAATTATTTTATAAAGTTAGGTTGCTATCTGGTGTCATGGAAGGAAATTTACTAAAAACTAACCTAATTTGGAATTTTTATCATATGAATAAACAACCTTATCTTTTTTTTTTTTTTTTGGTAGACTTAATTAGATCCCACAATCAAAAGGTCTGCTTCAAAATTTCTCATTTATTCCAGTCTATGAAATCTTGGTTTTTGTATTTGTAATCCCTTGATTTTTGCTTTTTCTCTTTTTGGTTTTTCATCTTCTTCAATTTATAAGAGACTTTTCCAAAGCAGAGCTAAAACAGGATCTGACATGGTTAGTTGATTTTTTTCCCAAGAAACAGGTGACAAGTTTTTAGGAAATTTTAACGTGAACCCATCTCTGGAATGCAGATGTAGTTCTCATAAAATGGCAGTTGCAGTGGCAGTGCTGCATGCTTCATTGGTTGACTCATTTATAAGTCTTCTAGAAGGAGAGGAGATGAACTTTGTGTTGTATGTTTAAAAGTAATCAAATTTTACATTTTACATTAAAATCTTTGAAAAAAGCTTTGGGTAGATCATTAGTGGCAATTTTAGGTATTACTATTATTTATATCTGTGGAGAACTTAATAATATTCATAGTTGAAACTTGTAATTAGACCTTCAATAAGTAGAAAGACGGTAGATTTCATATACTAAAATACAGTGAAACTTTTACTGTTTAGTACAAATGCAACTGCCATTCTGCCTCAAAATTGCATTATCCATTGGATTAGCAGTCGAGCTGTTGAACTGCATGATTCATATGGCATTGCTAATGTCAAGCTTCCCTACTGCTATTTCCCCAACGTGTTTTAAAAATATTTCCAGCTTATAGAGAAGTTAAAGGAATAGTAAAATGAATATTTTATACATTCTTCCCATATATTCACCAGTTAACATTCTCCAGATTTACTTTATATCTTCTCTCTCTCTCTCTACATATATATATATACGTATATATATACGTATATATATACATACATACATATACATATATACACACACACATATATATGTATATGGGTTTTTTTTTTCTTCTCTGAACTTTTAGAGTTACTTGGAGACACTGTGGTGCTTCACACCTAAGCACTTCAGCATGTATCTCCTAAGAACCAGAATAAATACAGTTATACTTGAGAAATTAAGCATTAATAGAATTCTGCCTTCTAATATACAATTCATCTTCCCACTATTTTATGAAAATATTTCTTGGCCTATGACCTTTCTCATCAGTACCAGGTAACTCCATTTCTTCAAGGAGCTTTTGAGTCCTTTGAACTCTTTGATGGATACTTAGAGATCAGTATATCATTTCACTTCTACTTCACTGTCGCCCCTTTGTAGTGAAGCTGTTAATATTCACTGAAACATTTACCTTTTTTCTTTCGTATCTTACTTTTTGGTTTAATGATGTTACTGCTGCCTGTGTTTGTGTCATTCTTTTACAGGGATATTTGGATGTAGCTAGTGATTGTGGAACATGATGCATTACCACTTACATTAAGCTCTTAAGAAATATATGTAAAACTGTTTTAAAAATCAAATTAAGGAGCACCTGGGTGCTCAGTCAGTTAAGTGTCAGACTCTTAATTTCAGCTCACATCATGATGTTGGGATTGTGGGATCGAGCCCTGCATAGGGCTCTGTGCTCAGCAGGGAGTTTGAGATTCTCTCCCTTTCCCTTTCTCTCCCTGCCACGTGCTTGTGCTCTCTCTCTCTCTCTCTCTTTCAAATAAATAAATCTTTAAAAAAAAAATTAAATTAAGACTTTTTAATCTCCCTTCAAAAATTATATTACTGATCTTCTCAGGGGAGTTTAATGCATTGGTAATCCAGACTGGATTTTCTAAGAATTTATGATTTTTAGCAATAAAGATATATAGACAAAAGGTTATTTATAGTTGCAAAATATCGGAACCTTCCTAAATTTCCACTTAGAGGGAAATGGTTGAATGATGTGGTATATAAATATAATAGGGCGCCTGGGTGGCTCAGTGGGTTAAAGGCTCAGGTCATGATCTCAGGGTCCTGGGATTGAGCCCAGCGTCGGGCTGTCTGCTCAGCAGGGAGCCTGCTTCCCTCTCTCTCTCTCTGCCTGCCTCTCTGCCTACTTGTGATCTCTCTCTGTCAAATGAATAAATAAAATCTTAAAAAAAATAATAAAGATTTCACACCTATAAAATAATGAAGTTCTGTATAAACTGAGGATGTAATTCCCTAAGAAATACTGTTTCCTGGAACAAAATATGAAAGCGTACTTACAGTATGCTGTCCTTTTTATAAGAAACATAAACATAAGTGGTGTCTAATCCCCAGTCACCTCGCCTGTCCTTCTTCACACCTACACTGTGTCCGTCCCACCCACACTGTGTCCGAGTTATTCTATGTGACCAATAGCATAGTGGCTGAGCTGATGGTATGTCACTTTTGGGACGGGTCATAGAAGATTGTGGCTTTTGTCCTGGGCTTTTTTCTTGTACTCTTGGATCACTTGCTCTGGAGGAAGCAAGCAGCCATGCTGTGAGCTACCCTATAAAGAAGCTTCTGTGAAGAGGTGCTGAATTCTCCGGCCAACAACTAGTGAGAAACTGAGGCCTGCCAAGAGCCACCAGAGAGTACTTGGTAGCAGATTCTCAAGCTTAGCTGCCGCTTTGTTAAGAGACGTTAAGTCAGAATCATCCAGCTAACCACTCCTAGATGCCCGACCCTCAGAATTATGTGACATATCTGTTCTTTCAAGATGCCAAGTCTTGAGGTAATTTGTTAAGCAGAAATAGATTACTGGTACACAAGGGAAAATTTAAAAAAATATATTGTTATTATTGTTACAAAATGAAATACAGGAAGGCTAAACCAGAAAACATTGAAATTAGTTATGTTCAAGGGTGTGGAGACTTCACTGGCAAAGGAGACGGTAACAGATTTTCTATAGTATACCTTTTGAGAGAGGTATTGTATACCAGAGAGTATACAATTTTAATTTCTGGAAGCATGTCGATGTTTTACATGTTCAAAAAATAAAATTAAAATTAAATCAAGAATGGAGGGGACCCTAAAATTTTAATTCAAACAGAAACAAATGAACCATCTGCATTTCAAAGAAATAACCACATTGAGAGAAACAAGTACTGATCCAAGTAACTTTTTTTTTTTTTTAAAGATTTTATTTATTTATTTGACAGAGAGATCACAAGTAGGCAGAGAAGCAGGCAGAGAGAGAGAGGGAAGCAGGCTCCCTGCTGAGCAGAGAGCCCGATGTGGGGCTTGATCCCAGGACTCTGGGATCATGAACTGAGCCGAAGGCAGAGGCTTTAACCCACTGAGCCACCCAGGCGCCCCCTGATCCAAGTAACTTTTGAACATAGCTTTGACTTTATACCTTTAGAAGGGAGGAAAAGGGTAATTTCAAAGAGACCTTGAGTTCTTTCTATTAGGTGGTTTTGCAGTGATGTGGGGTAGTAATTCAGAAACTATGTATAATTTAATATTGAATAAATGTGTTGCGAACCAGGGTTCTTACTGTAGCATAAGAAACTTACAAATGTTGAATGTGGAAAGACAAAGGAGAACCTTATGCAGTTGGATTGAAGGTGTAGGTTTCAGAATCATGGGTAGTGCCTAGGGGAGGGGAACGTCTTAGGTCGGCTGCAGAAAAGGCCTACAGGCGGTATGTCGCCCGCAGCAATGGAGAACCCCTGCTTTCCATGCTATTTCCTTACATGCTATTAAAAGAGCTCTTTGAAAAAAAATAACAGATTTCAAGGCTAGTACAGGAAGGTATAAGATGAACCTGGAGCATCTTAATTGTGCTACAAAGTAAGGAAATTCTCAAAAAAAAAATGGGGGGCATGTCAAAAGGACACAGGGGACCTCTCAAAGGACTCCCACCAACCAGATTTGGGACAATTTGACCATGAAAATAGATAGTGATAGTAATGGATTATAACCCATTAGATTAAAATAGGAATAGATATATTCATCAGTGATAATAAATGAGTGAATGAATGAATGGGGAGAGGTTCTTTCTTACTGGTAGATTGCTGGTAGATAAATGATAGGTAGATTTATCTACCAGGTTACTGGTAGATAAATGTGGTGGGACTGTTGGATTTGGAAAATCACTGTTGGCAGCCATCAGAGTGAAGACTGGTTAGGACAAGAAAGAGCGGGTGTTAAATCTCAAAGACCAGATTTGATGAGCAGTATGTTTGCTGCTGGTTCTCAGCATATCTGCCCACAGATTATTACTTGGAAAAACAGTAGCTATACAGTGGAGAAATCTGACAATATCTTTTTAGGGAAAGCAAAATTAGTATCACCAGTGAGAGTCAAATAAACTTTGTGTGCTGGCTCATATAATAATTAGGAAGGACATGGCATATCTTATGTTCTCTTCTAGCCAGGGATGTATAAGTAAGTCTCATGAAAAGACATTAGACGAATACAAATTTAGGCACATACTACCAAATAATTGGCCTGTATTTTTCAAAAATGTCAATGTTTTGAAAGACAAAGACTGAAGAATTCTTCAAAATTGAAAGAGATGAAAGAGACATGACCACTAAATGCAAAATACGTGATCCTGGACTGGAGGGGGAAAATGGTATAAAGGATATTATTGGAAAAATACCAGAATTGGAATACTTACTCTCTATTAGATAAAAGTGTTGTACCAGTGTTTAGTTTCCTGAATTTAATTACTTTGCAATGCTTACATAAGAAAATATCCTCGTTTTTTAGGAAACAGATGCTGAAATGTAATAAAAGGCAAAGAGACACAATGTATTGCAACTTTCTGCAGTGGTTCAAAAAAATTATTTGTTACCTATACAGACATACACAGAGATAGGGAGGGCGGAGGGAAGAAAAACAAGTTTTTCTCTGCCCTTCAAGGTCTCTTCCTTGAAGAGAAAAAAGAAATTTATGTGAGACAGATTACCAGGCAGACCATTCTTATACATTTTAGACAGAGAGACAAAAAAATTTGTGGGGAATTGATAGGATAAAGAAAACAGGTGTTTGGGAGCTCTAATTAGTAGGGAATTCTAAGCAGAATTTAGGCTCAATTAGTAGATTAGAAAAAAAGATGAGTTTTATTCCTATAGCTTTCAAGTCCCTATCTCTGGTGATAAGGATATCTTTGTACTTCTCAGTACAAAGAGAGTATTTTTCATATGGAAGATTTGTTTTGCTTTCGGGAAGACAGAGGAGGGTCTCAGTGTCCTTCCACTGGCATTTAAGTAACTTATTTAAAATAATCAGTTTGTCAAAATGACACATTTTGGGGTGACCTACCCTTGGCCCCTGCAGGGAAAAAAGACGGAATGTAAAGCACACAGGTGAAAAATTAAAAATTTGGTGATTCTGGGCAAAGAGTATTGAGGAATCCTTCTGTACTGATTTTGCCATTTTTCTATATGTTTGAAATTATTTCAAATAAAAAGGTTTATCAAGTTATTACTGTAGGCAAAAAAAAGTGACAGAGTTTGGTTAATAAATTATTTAGTCCCTCTATACTATTTTCTACCTTTCAACCCCAGATCTCGGTGTAATTTTTTTCTAATTACTCATGTTGAGGAAAAGCTCAACCTTTTTTCCTTCTAACTGCATTTGTGTTCCATTCTGTTTATTATTCCCTCAGAATTAAATGTTTATTTCTATTCTGTGAGTAGAGGTGCAAGCTGCATGCCTTGCTTTGGATCAGAATACCGTTTTACAAGCATTGTTGTGATTGTTAACTGTCTTTGTTTTCTTTTTCTGAAGAAAACTCTTGGGCATTAAATTTGTTGAGGTTATTTTGAATCCAATAATATCTCTATCCTTTTCTCTTTTCTCTGCTTCAAGAACTCAATAGAATCAATATTCTTCTTTGGGTGAGAATGTATTCACTTCGTTCTTTGAGGATGCATCGCCTTGGTGGGCGCTAGGTAGGGCCTAGTGCCCCAGAAGCTTTTTCACCCTATTAGCCTTCTTAGTTTTGTGCACCTGTTATTGGTAGGTGAGTAGGATTTTCTCTTCTCAGGGAATGATTGAGCTTACTTACAGTGTGAATAATTTAGAGTGTCTTAAAATCGTGCATTTGATTATCAGCCTCTGACATGTTAAAATGCTTGACTTTTTTTTTTTTTTTTTGACGTGAGCATTGAAATCATCTGAACTGACAGCTTGACTAGGCACGAAGAGGAATACAGTGAATCATATGCTCAAGTCTTTCTGAATGAAAGAGGAAAATGTGTAATTATCCGAAATGACAATGAGTATTGTTTTATATGTGGGTATTTCTTTTGAATTAGTTTTTAGGCGATTAATTAGACAGGAAATCAGTGCTTTACAAATAGACCGTCCGTTGATTTGTGGATTATCAGAACTTCATCATCTCTAGGTTAGGTTATAATTCTTTTCTTTCTGAACAGGAATAACACTGTGTATCAGTTTTTATTTATGTTCTTCTCCTCTGGTTTTTTCTTTGTGGGGAGAAATTCATTGCTCTTAATTTTAGTTATATGTATTTGGCGTCAGTGTTTTGAAATAGGCCCCAGGTGAGTGAAAAAGAATCTTTTTCTCTGTTGATGTTCTAATCTTTCTGTGTTGGTTTTCTATTATTCTCTTACCCTCCATTGCACTGAAAGTGAATGATATATTGCTTATGACAGGACATAAAAATGACTCTTATTTTTAAGAAGTCATTAGAATGCCGGTGGCAATAACAGACAGATATGAGAGAGGTATTCTTTTCTCCAGAAGAGCGACAATTCTGTGGACTTGTTTGAAAAATAAGCCTTCTTTCATTTTTAAAAACCTAATAAGGGAGTATAAAATAACTGCTTGTCTGTACTCTTTATACAGCAAAAAGAAAAACATGCCAAGTAGAAATATTAATGATTATTTATAGAAGAGAAGGGTAACCAAGAATACAAAAGGGAAAGAAATTCAATTAAGAATGAAAGCAATATTTAAATGCTTTATGCTTAGTATCATCATACCAAAAGTTTGTGATTTTATTCATTCCTTTTTCTAAGGATATATTTTTATACATACCTTTCTTGATATTTTAATTCTTAATTAGGGGACATTTGACAACTTAAAGGACTAGGATTTCAGAGAAAGTTCTTGGATACTTTAAATTTCTCTATAGTAACTTAATCCTGGCTTTCATGTCACTGTTACCCCATTCATTATTTAAAATACATTTTGGGCCAAATGTCATGTATAAATGTTGTGGGTGATGCTTTGAATTATGACAGGGTTTGAGCCTAAACATCTAATCTCTTGGAGAAGAAACTAGCCATGATCATATAGCCACATCTGTGTGTGTGAACGCACACATGTGTGTATATATCTGTTTTATATGATTATTATTTTTTCTTTCAGAACAAAGACATGTTATTGAATGATAATTTGTATATTTTATTTCTTAAAGAAAAGAGAATGGGAAATATTCCAGATATTTTTTTACTTTAAGTCCTTGTGTGATACTTTTCAGAGAAAAATGGTTAGACAGAAGTTGATACATTTTTGAACATGATTTGACCAAGGAATTAAGGTAAAGATAGTCTCCCCTAAGAAATATTTAAAAATATGAAGTAGAAATATTTTTTTAAGTTTCTTTTTTTTTTTCTTTAAGATTTTATTTATTTATTTGACAAAGAGAGCGCTATCACAAGTAGGCAGAGAGGCAGGCGGGGGTGGGGGGGAAGCAGGCTCCCCACTGAGCAGAGAGCCCGATGCGGGACTTGATCCCAGGATCCTGAGATCATGACCTGAGCCAAAGGCAGAGGCTTAACCCAGTGAGCCACCCAGGTGCCCCAAAGTAGAAATATTTTTTTAAATGTGTTAATAACCATGTCTGCTCATATAAAAAGGAGAATGGCACATTTTGGGGGAACAGAAAAAAGGAAGATGATGTACATAAAGCCCTACAGAAGAAGTGCATGTACATACATGGCACAGCTGGTGCCCGGATCATAGAGCTGAAGAACGCTTAGAGGAACGAATAACTGGAAAGCTTTCTACAAACTGAAGAAGAAAGGGAGTTTGGTTGAAGATCTCCTGAAAATTTTACCCATAGAGAACAGAATGAGCAAAGTCCTTAGGAGGCTACAAAGATTGCAAAAAGACTTAAATTTATGAAATGCCTGACTTCTAACAGTTTTCCCTCAAAACAAGTGGTTGTCTTACCCACTTTTATTATTAAGTTAACTTTCTTTCTGTGAACCTGAATTGAAAAATATTGCTACTGTTATCATCACACTTTGCCCATAGGTTTGCCATTGTCCAGTAGTGTGATGTAATAAATCTGAGTGTTCTCAATGTTATTTAAAACAAACGGGAACGCTACCTTATAGGTTCTTTGAGGTTAAAATTCAGCAACACCGGTGTGTTTTTTTAAAATAGATCTATCTTTAATTGGTATGAAAACCAATTAAGCTTTCAAGTTGCCCACATTTACAAACTGTAAGTTGTTTCAACATAAGGAGAACAGCTTAGGAAAAGTTTTTATCTGTAGGATGTAAGAGTGGCTTTCTTTTGATTTTGACCAAACCTTTTTCTGTGGGCTAAAACAAATGAATTTTATTTGTTAATCAAAATGATAAAGCACATATGATTGCTTTAAGATATATTGCATAACCTTTATTTTTCTTATCTACTGTATAATCTTGTACAAATAATTAAGCCCTTTTTCCCCTAAGTATTCAGTGAAAGACCTTGTATCTTTTCATCATGTGGGATAACACTACATATATTTACTATGTATTCTGTATTTAATGCAGTTAAATAACTTTTGTATTTATCTCTGATTTAATGAAATGGGCTTAAGTGCTGAAGCCATTCCTCCAAAATGTTGGTGAATTCTTAGTGTCATGTTAGTTTTGGTTTGTGCTGTGAGTCTGTTGCAGTGACGAGGTGAATCGAAGAGTGTACAGAAACGAAAGGCCTTCTTTGTGTACTTTGGAATACTTAGAATCTTTTATTCATTTTCCCTTAAGACACTCATTTCTACAAATGTCTTCTGGCAAACTGTGTAAAGCTTGGTGTTCCAACACATTCAGGAAAGTTCAAGAGCAATGAGCGGTGTGCTTTTATTTACTCAACAAAGGATAATTGCAGATGAGTATCACAGACCTCCGTAAATCTTCCCACTGTATCTGAACTCTTGAGCTGGAAAATACTTATACAGGGAACATATGAAAAGGCCTCAGTGGTAATTTTGATATTCTTGCATCTCGATCATGTCAGTGTTAGGTTTATCCTTCAATTCAAGGCTGCATACTATTTGAGTGACGTATTGGAGAATTGTTCACTCTTATCCAGTTTTAGTTACACTATAATATTAGAAAATCAAGCACTGTCTGACTAGGTCCATTATATTCAAGAATTTGTCTTATGTTAAATGGATGGCAATGATTGAGAATGAAATTTGTCATAGTAAGAGTCCTCCAAAATTAGATTCATTTTCTTTTAATTTGTAAATTTGTGCTCAGCTGATCAGTAGAAGTAATGTTTTCATTACCAATTAAATGCTCCTTTTGAGAAAGAAAATAGCACCTCATATTCATGAACTGTTGTGACACATCTAGGCCACAGACAAAAGCAAGGTCATTGAGAACCCACAACTTACCAAACATCCTCCTCACACGGCTGATAGGAGTGAC
This sequence comes from Enhydra lutris kenyoni, assembly GCF_002288905.1. NCBI lineage: Eukaryota > Metazoa > Chordata > Mammalia > Carnivora > Mustelidae > Enhydra > Enhydra lutris. The sequence continues at coordinate 17,858,060 of NW_019154095.1, read as the reverse complement.
AGCTGCCTTTTGAGCTAGCCATACAGTTGCCCCCATTTTCTAGCAAGATACAAACCTCTGCTTCCTTAGACCCTCCTTACAAGTTTCCCAACAAAGCTCAAATGCAGTAATAGATTCTTTCCAACACTCTCTCACTGAAATGCCCACTGTTTCCTGTTGCTTGTGTTCCCCCTCAGGGTAACAAATGACAGACCCAGCTTGTTCAACTGTAGCTGTGTTCCTGGTCATCTTTGGTTAGAAGGCATTGACACTAAAACATATTTCAGAAGATGCAAATTATTCTCCCAGCATTTAGGAGGTTGAATGTTTTGTTAACTTTTTGTTAGGTATATTTTCAATTCACGTGTTTCTTAGCACTTACATATCAGTCATTTTGATATTTGCTAAGTGTATAAGGATACCGTCTCTGCCTTCTAGGGAGTTTCAAACTGAGAACTGATGTATTTTCATGTAGTAAAAAGGAATCTGATTTATTTATAAATCTCTTTCCTTTATAGATTGTACTCATTTTTACTATATTCAACTGAAGGCAAAGAAAAATGCTTGAAAAGTTGTTACTTTTTTATAGGGTATGGAATTTTGGTTACCTTTATCTAATACCTTGACAAGGGCTCACTTTTTGGAACTTATTCACAAAAACTCTAGTGTCATGGAATATTTAAACATTATAAAATAATCTCTCTCAGAATGTTTTGTGTGTGTGTGTGTGAGAGAGAGAGAGAGAGAGAGAGAGAGACATTTACTTTGTAACTCAGTCACAATAATTTACACAAAGCCACCTGATGGCCGGTTACGATGATCTGTCCAGTGCCTTCCTGAAAGAACTGGAATTACTTACTGTTAGTTCCAGCATCTGCCCCAGGAGATCTGTCTCCACAAATTGTTTTCTGTAAAATATGAAAGTTTCTCAGTTCAGTGTCAATTGTGAAGACTGTAAGTCTTCATTTCACACAAAGCAGAGAATGAATCTTAAAGCATTTCTTAGTTTCGCTCTTCAGCAGATAACCTCAGCAAATCTTCTTATATTTCAAGGCAAATCAGCGAACCCCTGGGACTTAAGATTTTACACCTCCAAGCAGTTACAGATAATTCTTTATACACTTGTAGATGTGTTTGCCTTAAATCTTTTAAGGTTATCAAGATGAGAAGACGTGAGGCTGTCAAGAATCAGAAAATAGCTTGCTGAAATTTTGAACTAACTCACTCTTTAGGTAGTCCTTGTTACTACTCCTGTGTAATTATTTGCAGAAGCCATTATAGAAATGGCTGGCTCTATCAATTAAACCACATTTACTCAAAATGAATGCATAGTATTTTTTGCTAGCACAGAATGAGAGATTATGTAAAAGAAGAATCATTTTCAGCATTTGCATGGTTCTGGCTGCTGTTAATTATAGCTTTCTCTAAAATCTGTGGCTGTTATTACCTAATCACAACTTAGAAATGTGAATTTATTTGAAACAATTACCCACTTTTGTCACACTAAGATTTCCACAAACATAATTTAAATTTTGTTTGTGTCTATATTCTCTTTGGGCTGGGGACAAATAATTGGAGATGTGGCAAATGGGCCAGAATAATGTCATCCTTCATAAGCATGACCAGCCACGAGCTATCTCGCTATAATTTGTCAGACTGTTCTTTTTATGTATAAAATCCTTTAATGTTGTCCTTGAAATAAGACTCAATTCCATTTAGTTTAGCATATTGGATACCATTTTTTCCCTTTTCCTTTTCTTTTAGCCCTTTCTCTTCAAGTCTTTTCTAGAGATACTTTACTTCTCTATTTAAAATGAATAATAGTACCTTTTGTAGAAATGGGTTAATTCTTTCCTGGTTTATACCTGCAAAGAAAATACTGTTAAATAAATGCACATACTTTAGTATCTCGTAAAAATTCATGTAAATTTAAACTGAAACATAGAAAATTCATTATTTTACCTCTTTTGGAAGACTATCATAGTAACTGCCTGACTGCAAGTGTATAAATACTACACTTCTTTATACCCTGTTGTCATAAAGCAGCTGATTATGCTATACTACCATAATCGTATGAAAAGATGAATATTTATCTGATTTATTTTTATATAAATTTTAAGTCTGTGAAAGGAAAAGACAGATCGAGTGAAAACCCAGATCTGCTTTATTAAATGTCATTTAATATGAGAAATTATCCAGAGAAGTTTGCTTTTTTTACTCATATTTTGGGAACCATTTATATATATCTTAGACAGTGAGTTTTTATTAAAAATGTATTCATTAGGAGAGCCTGGGTTGCTCAGTTGGTTAAGCATCTGCCTTCGGCTCAGGTCATGATCCCAGGTCCTGGGATTGAGTCCCTTATCAGGCTCCTTGCTCAGTGGGGGCCCTGCTTCTCTCTCTGTCTGCTGCTCCCCCTGCTTGTGCTGTCTCTCTGTCAAATAAATAAATAAAATCTTTTTAAAAAATTTATGCATTAGCCGTAGTCTTGAAAAGTAATATAAAATAAATCTGGGGTGTACCATTTCACATCCGTTAGGATGGTACTGTTTTTAAAAAAAAAAAAAAAAAAAAAAAAAAAGCCCTAGGGGGCACCTGGGTCGCTCAGTCTGTTAAGCAGCTGACTCTTGATTTCAGCTCAGGTCTGATCTCAGGGTTGTGAGTTCATCCCCCACATCGAATGTTCTTGGGGATGTAAGAATAGGCAAAGAACACAGACCCACAAATGATTTTTCATACAATATAGAAAATGTGACGGTACACAGAGGAAGGGAACCATTGATTCTCCACAGAAATTCTTAAAGCCAAGAACTCAGGATTTTTTATACCCAGGTGGTTCTCCACTTTTGAAGCCTAGTATCTTCTGTCTAACATTTTTGTGTATTTTTCTATTGAGAATATTTTGTTTTTCCATACTTTTGCTCCACAGTGTCAAAAATACAGCCTGAACAAACGATCTTACTCAGTGTCACTCTCCAGTTCATCTGGGTCATCTAAATGCGGTCAAATGCAGTCAACAAACTAAGCAAAAGGAAAAAAAATACAGTTCTTTCCTGGCTTGTTCTTAGCAACGGTAGTATTATTCTGCCAAATAGATAGCACTTTCTTATGTATCCATCCCAAGGTATCAGGTGATTAGAATCATTATGCAAAACATAAACACGGGAAATGAAGATCTAGAACGAAGATAAAAGTATGCTTGCCTGTGTGTGCGCACTGGTTTGCTAGTTATTTTTCAAGTTAGAAGTTATATAACCTTGGAACCTTTCTGTGAAGATAGTAGTAGGTAGTAGCTTATTTAATAAGAGTTACAAATGTGCTGCTTTTTAAATTTCCTAAGATACTAATCAAGAAGAAAGGAAAAGGAAGTACCTATCTCCAATCTGCCAGTCACAGATTTCTGTGCTTTATTTAGTGTTTACTCTGAGCTGATGTACTGAAGATACAGACACCTGTGCACGTGTGTGTGTGTGCGCACGCACACACACACACACCCACACACCCACCCACCCTCCAAGCATGAGTAATCGGTGATTAGCAGAACTGATCCTGAAGCCAGGCTGGTGATGTCATCATTAAGAAAGCATAGTAACTCAGAAGAAAGGATTGTGAGACGCTTCTGTAACTGCGGCATGGCCTTGGAGAGAAACATTGTTTTATGCAGCCTTGTCCATGTCCTATTGGAAACAGTCATTATCAGCAGGGCTGACTTGTACTTCCTCAATATATACAGTAGTACTAATCCTAGAGTACCTTTAATTGTCTCAAAATTCATGCTTTAAAATACTGACTGTGCACTAATAACGCATACTAATCTTCAGCCAAGTTTCATAAGGATTGCTGCCTTCCGAGACTGTTACATTTCCGTGGTAGATAGATAAAAATGTGAAAAAATCAGTATGCATTTCGTGAAATCATTATAGGTAATTTAAAGTAAATCTAAAGTTAAAAATGGACAAAAAACCCAAACACATATGAAATAGAGTAACGAGTTCATATTTTTCATTATGACTTAACATTATTGAAACATGGGGTATACCATGTTTCAGTAGGTCAGTAGGTCACCAACTAGGATTGAAGAAATATCAAGTGTCTGTAGGATAGGAATTTATTACCAGTACATACAGCTTTCTTTTGGAATGAAGTTTTCTCTCTAGTGAGGAAATAAGAGATTTACTCATTGTGAGGTTCCGTCAGTCTCAGTAAGATTCTATCTCTTTTGGTGCGGAGGAAAAGGGAGAGTTCATTTGCGTGTTTTTTTCTAATTACTTCTCCTGAATCGCTTTCACTTTTTCTCGGAAATTATTTAAAACAGTCTATTTTTTTTCCACTATTGTATTTATATGGTACATCAGTTTCTATGGCTTTCTTGTCATAGTGTGATTACAACTTTCTAGGGACCCAGTAGATTTTTTAGGGCAGTAAGACAAAATGCCTCCGCCTCTTTTCATTATATAAAAGCCATTTTATATAAGAAAGTTAGTGGGGTGTGGAGAAATCTGTTTCCTCAGAGTCCTTAAATGTTAGTTAATCAAAATTCTTTCTCTGATGTTAATGAAAAAGAGTTTCTACCTCCCTGGTGATTTCCAGGCAGAGATAATAAACAATTATTAGTAAATCAGATGCTTTAAAAATTTGAGAAGCGTCATCATCATCGTTACCACACCGTCAACATCATCATCATCATCATCATCATCATCTTGTGTTGGGGGGACTACTGTGAGTCAAGCATTGTTGGGTGTTTTGTGTATGTTACCCTGGCCCTCAGAGCCCCCCATAAGATAAGCATTATCTTTTTCATTTCATGATGAGAAACATGAAATTCAGAGGAAGGTTAAATGATTTGGTCAGGCTCACTTGGTGAGATACGAGGGACCTAGGATTCATTCAAAGGGTGTGGCACAAAAGGCGATGCTTTCTCTTATAGTTACCAGTGCTTCCTAAGCCAGGCCCCGGCCATGCTTCTCCCTGAACAAGTGCACCTCCCACCCCCTTCTTTATGATGACAACCATGAAGTTAGAGGAAGAAAAAAGCTTGGAGATAGTGGTAACACACCATCCTGACTCCAGTCAGAGCTTTTTAGCTTCTCCTTTTATTTTTTGTCCACAGGAAGCATGTGGAGCTCTGGAAGAGACTCATTATTAACCCATCTTATCTAATATCAAAGATTACCTTAAAAAATACCATACCCAGGGACGCCTGGGTGGCTCAGTGGGTTAAGCCTCTGCCTTCGGCTCAGGTCATGATCCTAGAGTCCTGGGATCGAGCCCCACATCGGGCTCTCTGCTCAGCCGGGAGCCTGCTTCCTCCTCTCTCTCTCTCTCTGCCTGCCTCTCTGCCTACTTGTGATCTCTGCCTGTCAAATAAATAAATAATCTTTAAAAAAAAAATACCATACCCAAATGAAAATTTTTTTCCAGAAAGTTTTTGTTTTTGAGTCAGTGAAGAAAAAAATTATGTATATCCTTTTATACTTTGCAAGGATATGTATATCCTTTTCTAGAAAATTATTTCTGAATGAGATACTTATATAATGTACATTTTAAAGGGCCTTGTGAATTACATAAAAATAAATGTAAACATAATTTTAAAAACAATATTAAGCAAATAAACTTGAATTAAATCATAGCAGTGTTAAATTATTTGGACTGTAAAGCCATAATTTTAAAAAGTAGGTTGGAGACTTCAGCTGCTGAAGATTGGTTTGAATTTGCCTGTTGTTTTTAAAGGTGAAGTGGGAGGAAGTTATAGGGAAGAGAACAAAGCATATTGTAAACACTTATGAATCAAATTATTATTATTTAACTGACAGACTTTTTTTTTTTAAGATTTTATTTATTTATTTGACAGACGGAGATCACAAGCAGGCAGAGAGGCAGGCGGAGAGAGAGAGGAGGAAGCGGGCTCCCGGCTGAGCAGAGAGCCTGACTCAGGGCTCGATCCCAGGACCCTGGGGTCATGACCCGAGAAAGCTGAAGGCAGAGGCTTTAACCCACTGAGCCCCCCAGGAGCCCCCAGAATTTGTTTTTTAAGGGTATTAACACATAAAGACAAAGATGTATGTGACATCAGGGACTGCTGGATCCAGGGACTCAGGCGACGTTATGTATGTGACTGTCACTGTCAGTCAGCTGACTTCCTCCCTCTGCACCCTTCTCTGCTTCCTTCCCCCACTTTTGGTCTTTCTCTTCTCCTTTCTGTTGTTTTTGTCCCCTCCCTCTGTCTCCATTGGCTCTCTGTGTTTTGCTCTTTTGTTGTTTTCTTAGGTGCTTCATGTGTTAAGGACCGTGGCCATTGGTCACTCTGGCGCCACAACTCTTTAGTTTTTATTATTTTTCTAAAGGAAAAAGAGGGCTTTTTCTCAGTTGTATAGTGGACTGTCTCAAGGAGGAACTCTGAGCTGCTTTTGTCAAATACCTGTACCCGGATCAGTCACTGTTCTGTGGCTGGAATAGGGTGATTGGCGGGGGTGGAACAGGGCTCTGTGATTGGGAACTCCACTCCAGTCACGCAGTCCCGTAAAGGAAGGACTTGGCCCACGCCAAGGGAGAGAGCACTTACCAAAAGAAAGATATAACAGGCATTTGGGCAGATAAAAATAGTATGCCTGTTGTGCTTTTCGGTTTGGATTTATGTTTTTCCCTAGTTTATTCCTAACCTAGTGCTAATAGCTAAAGATGGGTTGAGTAGTCCTTATGCATTTACAATAAAAATAAAATGTTAATTCTTATGCAGTTGAAAGGAAGTATGAATGCAGTTCCTCAGAATTTCATCAGTCTTTCCTTCAAAATATACAAACGTTTTTATTGATAAAGATTGTTTTTTATGCCATTGCAAACTTAACCAAAGAGGAGAGTAGCTATTGTTTTTAGATACTCAGCATATATCTTCTCTAAACAGCTTATTCTCCAAAAGAAGGTCATGCCAGGTAGAATTTTATTTCTTGGTTTATAGTCTCTAGGTGTTAAATTGGAGCCTTATTGAAAAAAATATTTTATTCCCAGCGACTCGTAGGGAATACCTTAGAAAGTAGAATGTGCTTTCCATTTAGAGAGGAGCAGTAGTCGAGAAGCAGCATTCATCGTGGCTAAAAACTCTCCATCCGCTGCACACTTGTTGTGGGAGGCACAATAGTGGTCTCCCAGAGATGTCCGCACGCTCTTCCCTGGAACCTGTCAGTGTCACCGCTTGCCATAAAAAGGACTTTGCGGATGTGATTGTTAAGGATCTTCACATGGGGAAATTATTTCAAGTTATCTGAGGGAGGTCCAGCAGTCACAAGGGTCTCTGTAGAAAGGAAAGAAGGCCAGTCAGAGAAAGACATGTGACATGGAAACGGAGGCTGCAGCGACGTGGGGCCGCAAGCCAAGGCACGTGCACAGCCTCCAGAAGGAACGCAGCCCTGCTCGTCCATTTCAAACTTCTGACTTCCACAATTGGAAGAGACTAAATTCGTGTTTTAAAACAGTAAGTTTCTAGGAATTTGTCAGCACGACAAAGGGAAACTAAGATAATTAGCTATGTGACCTTCTACTTCTCCATTTCCTCACGTGTAAAATGGAAGTCAGAATGGAACCAGAACAGTATTTGGGGATTAAATGAGTTCATTCAAGGAAAGTTCCTGTCAGATAATAAGATCTGTCATTTTATGTATGGACTGAACTTAGAGACTCTGGGTAGATCTAATGAAGAGCATCCTGCAGAATGCATGCATGTATAGTTTAAGTCTAAATTTATTATAATTAGCAAGTATAGAGCTGTAACATAGACGTCATGCATATATATATATATATATATATATATATATATATCATCATGGATCTGCAAGGGACCTAAGAGCTCAGCCATTCTACTCCGTTACTCAATCAGGATTCTGTACTGTATGCCCATGTGACATTGCTATACTATATCCCTGTGAGCTCTCTAACATCATTAGTCCGTTGTCGAAGAACTTAAATGGTTAGAAATATTTCTCCCATTTATTAAGCCAAATGCAGTAACAACTTTTTGGAACTACATTATATATGGCTATGCATTTTTCTTTCTAAGAGCTCCTCTGAAATACACTAACAGAGGACACTTCCTCTACCTATAACCACCACCAAACCCTACCATCTCATTTTCTATACTGGAGGCTAAATAGCACCCACTCCCACCGTTTTTATTCTGCCAATACAGTCTAAGTTTCCATTTTCTTTTTTGTAAATGTCACATTGATTCATTGAGGTTCCTATCATACCAGCTTTAGAGTAGTTGAATCTGGGCTAGTCGTAAGTCAATTTTTAAGTATTTCTTAACTTGTATATGTGAACAGTCAACTTTCTTCCCTCTTTCCTTCCTTCCTTCCTTGTCTTTTCTTTCTTTCTTTTTTTTTTTTTTTTTTTTTTTTGTTCTACTGGCAGGACATTGTCTTTATCCTTGTTATTCATGTTCTTCTGGTAGTGCTCACCACCAGTTGCCATCATTTTGTATACTAAGCTCAGGTTCCTCAAGACCAGATTTTGTTCTTTCATGTTATCTAGATAGCCCCCTTTTTTTTTCCCCCCAAAGCTCCTTTTAAATTTCAAGTAGAAATGATGAATTTATCAAGTCAGTTGGTCCCTTGCCCAGAAGTTGAGTGTCACTAGGCATGGTCTGTATTTCTTTTTGTAAGATTGTTGATCTCTGTAAGATTCAGGAAAAGTGGTTATTAGTGTGTCGGACACATTATCTGAGCATACTCTCAGTCACTCCTTGGCATTTGCATTTGTGTGAGGTGCCCTTGTAAAATGCTTGTGCTGCCTCTTATGGGTCATTAGCCATCGCCGGTCTGTTTCTCTGCATACGCTAGTATGTGACAAGGATACTTCAGTCCTTGGTTTCTGTGAATTCTCTTCACTATTGCATACATCGATAAAGGCCCTGTTCACCTACTAAGAAAAGCCTCATTTCTGCATTATCTGGTCATTAATGTTCAATGCTTTGTATCTTTTACTCACTTCTGAGTTTTTAGCTTTCTCAGAGTGTATCTCAGAAACTTCATTCTTGGTTTCTTTGCCCTTCCCAAACTTTGATCCCTCCTCCTATTTTTACTACTGTCCTTTCTTCTCTCCTATTTCTTCCTTCTTCTACCTCCTCTTCCCTTTCTTCCTCTCCTACCCATCCCTCCACCCCTGCCAAACAAATGTCCAGAAGTCATGCTCTGAATCAGAAGTTCCTTACACCTAGGAGAACTGTTCTTACCTCAGAATTTGCCCCTACATTACTGACAGTGTTTACTGAGTTTAGTAATCTTCCAGCTCATGATAGTTTTAGATGTTAACTGTCTAAGACAGGAGCTACTGGCCACAGGTAGCTATGAACACATGAAATGGGCCTTGGGTCACATGGTAAAAAAATATTTTAGATTTAATGGGTAAAATAAATGCATTATTAAAATTAGTGTCTTCACTTTTTTTTTTTTTTTAAAGATTTTATTTATTTATTTCATGAGATCACAAGTAGTTAGAGAGGCAGGTGGAGAGAGAGGAGGAAGCAGGCTCCTCTCTGAGCAGAGAGCCCAATGCGGGTTCAATCCCAGGACCCTGAGACCATGACCTGAGCCGAAAGCAGAGGCTTAACCCACTGAGCCACCCAGGTGCCCCTTCTCTTCACTTTTTTTAAACATGGTTCCTAGAAAATTTTAAGTTACATATGTGCCTTGAATTATATTTGTACTAGATTGCATTTTTAGACACTCTAAATTAAGGAGATTCATTAACATGAAGAAAAAGAGAAAAATAAATTATACATTAAAAATAATAAAATGCATAGCATCGGGAACCATTTTGGATAGGTACACCTATCCCTGCACATCTCAACTGGCCCAGAGGGCATTGCTGGATTGTTGCACAATCTGGCTGAGGTTGATAATAATTGGCCCTGATTTGTCAAGAAAGATTAAATTATGTTTGGAATAAGCCACTTTTGAATGCATACAAGTGTGTAATATATTTCATAAAGAAATTCCATCAAGAGCAGAGGAATTAAACTTCTAAATTAGCAGTTATGTTGAAAACTTGGTTATCTGGAGTGATTTAGTCTTCGAGTGTTCCAAGAGAGTTAATTTTTATGGTAGCAGGTTTATAATTAGGCTGAGTGACAATTTTTATATGAGAGTAGTTGACAAATTCATAGGAAAATGGGAAAATAAGACCACCAAAAGAGTGGAAATACCAAAATATTCAAAAACATTTTGTTTCTTCAGAAATGTTTAATATTTGATGTGAAGTATTGTATTTATATTAAAAGCATTATTTCAAAAGAATTTTTGTGAACCAGTACGTAGATTTGATCTCCTCATTCAAGTGATTTTATGTCCTACCTGCAGTCTTTGTCTTTGATCATCTTCGTTTAGAAATGGTGATGAGCATTTCTTACCGGCAAATTCTACAGTGAAGTTATTGATCATTCAAAACTAAAACTTAACCTTGGAAAAACAAACTAATGTTACCATCCGTGTCTGAACTTCGTGGCAATGTTGTTTGTATGAAGTGATGTCTATCACAGGTTAATCTAAGCAGCTTTCTAAAAAAATAAGAGAACAAGGAACTTCTGAACAATTATGTTCCAAAGAGATATCAAGCACTGAAAATTATATAAATCTAATTTCTGCCTTCTAAGAAATAATAACTAGGCAGACAAACTTACGTTGTACACACAGAAAACAAAGAATATTGCCTCAGATTGCATTGTGACTAATACAAGATTGTCTTAGACATATTTCTGATAAAAATTTTGCTGCCCTGTCTTGCTAGGTATTTAAAATAAGGAATTAGATGATAAAACTGATGCTGAGAGATGGGGTTTAGTATATTTCAGATAAGAAAATGAAATGTACAGTTGACATGTGGTTGTATATCAACTCCACATAGGAGAATGTATCCCAATAAGATAATTTTAAGATTATCTGAAATTGAATATCTATTTCTCTTTTCTGCTACTTCAAGTAAAATTGTTTCTCTGACCTATTTAGACAGACCTGAAACAGTTTCCAAAAGCAAAATGCTACAAAATACTGTTTCCGCAAAATGCAGGTATGTCCTCTTCATTTCCTCAACCTTTGTAAAGTCTTTTTTTCCATATTTTTCTAAAATAAACATTCTCCTACATTGCCTTCTCAACTAAACAAAATAAGGAAAGTAGATAAAAGTACAAGAGGATAGTTGAAACTGGAAGTAGTCAGAGTAGTACAATAGCCCATTGTATTAACTTTATAATAAATGATTAAGTAAATTAAATGAATAGTCTAATCTATATTAGATATTTTTTGAAGCTAATATTATGCTTAGGGAAAGGACAAACTGATTTTCTAGGCATTATATCTCAATAGCTCTCTTTTATGGTCTTTCAGATGCAGTATTTTTCAAAACTACTTCTCTTAGAGAACATTATCTTTAATATGTCTGAAATGCTTCCTAGCTGAACTGTGAACGCTCAATGTCTGTCTTGAAATGGGCTGTACAAGAATGAAAGGCTGTTCAATTTTAACAACTAAGTTAATAATTAAATAAACTGGCCATATTATTTAAATAGGTTATTCTAACTTAATAGGCATTTCTCAGTATATGAAGTCAGAATCTAAAGTAATATATTCATTAAATACAGACTGAAACAACGAAGTGCTTCTGTGGTTGTGTTCAGCAGGATTATTGGACCAAGTATTAATCTAAGACCACGATAGAAATATTTAAAATTTTACTATTTATAGCTATGTAACATGACATTCGTAGTCACCAAATAAAGCTAACACATCAAATTACAAGCTCTGCTTCATTGTGATCCACTCAGTGCCTTCTCTCTCCTTGATGTTCTTTCCATTCTATTGCTACCATTTGTGTTCTTTTCCCTCCCACCATCCACCTGTGGTAGCCCCGTAACTAATCCCCAGTGTCTCCAGGTCTTAATTCAGTGAGTTATCAGGTTAAGTTCAGCTTTAATTAGCCTACTCTCATGCTCAAAAAAGGAAAAGAATAACTCCCTTGTCCTGTGCCTTACAAAATAATGTTCAATTCTGCAACATAATATTTCCAGATTCAAAAAAAAGATTAAATTTATTCTTTTGAAATATTATTCAGTGTCCTCCATTCCTTCACAATATATTTGACATTGGTCACTCTTCCCCAAGTAGACCTTGACTTTTTCTAACTTCTTTGCTTATGTAGATAATTATCCAATCTTCATTCCATTTCCACGTATTAAAAATCCTGCCCAGAGATGTATGGCTAAGCTCATACGTGATTTGACTTCATGCAATCACTCCATATCATTCCAATTAAAAATACCATCAAAGGGCAGAGATTACAGTCCTAGTTTTGTCAGTACATAGTTTTAAAATTGGCGGTCTTAAAGGAATCATGTGTAAAATAAGGATATCAAACCATTTATCTTGCCAAGCCTGTTTTAAGATGATTATTTAGAATCAATGAACACAAACCAGAGGTTCTTAATGTGTGGTAACTATGAATCCAAGAAGCCTATAAAAACTCTAAACAAAGATTTGAATTTGTGTTCAAATGTACGAGGTATTTTTCTCTCTAAGGAAGAGGTCTAAAGTGGCTTTCTTTAGCTCCTTAAGATGGTCCATGATCGAAAAAATGTTAGGAACTATCATTACCCTGATCTGAGTCTTCTATTTACATAGACATACCTAGACACACACAGTATGTCTATCTCTCAGTGACACTGGTAGATATCTAAAAGCTTCAAAACCATAGTGATTAGCTCTGTTATCTCCTAAGAGTGGTCCTCAGCCACATTTCCTCAACACATCTGACCAATAATGTTCACACGGGTGATACACTTCCAGCAAGAGCAGTTTTGCCCAGCTGTCCACTAAATGAATGAGATATTCTGGGGGTTTGGTGCCATTCCTGGTGTTGTGGCTTTAAATTTATCACTTTCTTTCCTTCTGATTCAAGATTCAGTACACAATATGGTAGTAGCGGCTGTATTGTGATTGGCATATTGTAGATATTGAATACATATTTGTTAAATGAATAAAGAAAGGATGTTATTCAGTGGAGAACTAATACATGAATGGCAGTTTTTGAAAAAAGAACAAGAGTTTGAATGTGAAGGATTATGCCTAGGATAATACCATTAATCAGACTTCACTAAAGTTAATTAACCTTGAATAAGAGATTAAATGATACTATGGGGAAAATACAAGAAAAATAGTAAGTTAAGCATTTGTAGTTGAAGAAGTAAATCACAATTGGTGCTTCTTGAGAAGACCCACAATTGTAAACAAGGTTACTACATCTTTTAGAGACTTTGTAAATGAAGGACGAAATACATTATACTAAGAATATAAATGCAATCATACAGAATAATTACAGTGAAGACAAGACAGTTCTCAAATCATTCAAAAGGTAGTCACTTGTTAGCCTTTGTGGTTTTTGTTTGTTTGTTTTGTTTTGTTTTGGTTTGGTTTTTTGTTTGTTTTTTAGTTCCTTATACTTGTTGTAAGCAGCAGAGGTTGGACAGTCCCCAAATAGGTGTCTCACAAAAATCCAGGCCCTCAGTGGGCTGCTGCATTGAGGGGCCAGGCTTCCTGAGAAGAGTAAGGACTGTAGGAAAGTAATTTTCTTTTCACAGATAACAGTATGGTTCCTATAAATCAAAATATACTTTGTTCATATATTCTCATAGCTCTGGGATTGCAGGTACTACGTACCAAACACTTTCTTGAATGAAGAGATCAAATTTGGGAATTTTTCCTGTTGAGAAATACACAAAAGCACCAGTGAGAAGCGAAGAACTAAAAGGTGTGCAAATTGGTTCAGTTTAGGTGAATTGCCAGTACAAGAAGAGGGGCTGGGATTTCTAGCTGTGAGGTTGTGGCAGTACTGTCTTATTTCTCATTCGTCAACTTTTTCTATTTCGTTCTTGTTTTTTGATATTGTTCTATTTTGATACTGTTCTATTTTGATAGGTGACATATCTGTACTCCAGAATTAAGAATTTTTCAAGTTTTTAAAAAGGTATAATGGGCAGTTTCTTATGCGATTGAAACATATACTTACTATACAACTCAGCACTCCCACTCCTAGGTGTTTGCCCAAGGAAATGAAGACATTTGTCCTTGCAAAATCTGAATGTTTATAGTAACTTTATTCATAATCACCAAAAACTAGAAGCAACCCAGGTTCAGCTAGTGAATGGGTAAGTAAATTCAGGAGTATTCATATAATGGAATACTACTTAACAGTCAAAAAGAACAAATATTTGTATGTCCAATGACTTGAATAAACATTTATACTAAGTAAGAAAATCCATATTCAAAAGTTTACATATTCTGTGATTCCATTTATATGACATTCTAAAGAAAAAGTAAAACTATAGGGACAGAAATCAGATCAGTGGTTGCCATGGAAGGGGGTTGGATAGGAGATTGATTGTAGAGGGACCTGAGGAAACTTTTTGGGTGATGGAAATGTTCTGTATCTTGAGGTAGTGGCCACACAGCTATATAAGTTTGTCAGAATTCACAGAACATACATCTAAAAAAGGGTGAATTCTGTTGTATGTAAATTACATATCAGTAAGCAAATAAAATAAGACGCTGTACATCAACTATATCTTATAAAACATCCCAGTACAGTCTGGTGCTGCACCTTGTAATCAAACATTAATATTTTTGCAATGAAATATATGATAGCTGTGTATACTAAGTTGGTTAAGTTTTGCTGCCAAATGAATTTGTGGAGCTTTTTGTATTTGGGATTTGCAAATAAATTGTGGATGGGTGACTATGGAAAAAGCACCACTGGTGTAGAAACAAAGAATATGAATCTGTTGGCCTATTTTGGATCACATATGGATTTTACTTTACCAAACCACTTTTTTAGGAATAGGCATTATGATAGTAAAAAGATCAATGTCCCATGTCTCCCCCATTTCACTCAGTTCTCCCTTCTTGTCTTCTTTTTGATATATCAAAAGGTCTTTTCCTCTACAGCGTAATCTAAAAGGTCTTTTCTTTGTAAGTACAGGCGCACTTTGCAGAATGTCTCATTGGTTAATAATGTCCTGTAGGAACACTTTTCTTGGCTTTTAATATCCAGTCTTTTAGAGGGTGTGTGTGTGTGTGTGTGTGTGTGTATATATATATATATATATATATATATATATATATATATATATCTTATAATCCTTTTGGGGGACTAGTGTATATTTAATGTATATTTATATTTATGTCCTAGATTTTAATATTTACATTTTTAAAACAACAGCAACATAAGGAATAGGGCAGAGAGCAATAGGGGAAGGGAGGGAAACTGAATGGAAAGAAATCAGAGAGGGAAAAACCATATGAGATCTTGACTCTGGGGAAACAAACAGGGTTGCAGAAAGGGAGGTGGGTGGGGGATGGGGTAACCGGGTGATGGGCATTAAGGAGGGCATGTGATGTGATGAGTCCTGGGTGTTATATGCACGAATGGCTCTCTAAACAAAACAAAAACAGCAACAAAAGTCCAGTGAAAAGTCTTGTTGCATGCCAAATACAATTGACAGAATGTCAGAAACAGGTTTAAATCATTTGAAACTGCAAAGAGTCCATAAATGGAACATGTATCTTAGATGTTGCTGGGGCTAAGCAAGGTCATATTACTGCATACAAAGAAACTAGTTGTTAACAGTTCTATTATTTATTGATTGCACTACATGGTTTTTTTGTTTTTTGTTTTTGCAGAGCCTTTGTTATGTTTGAATGTTATGTCTTTGGAATGTTTTAGGACACTGGTTTAAATTTTTGTGTTGACATGTAACCTGTTTTTATTTTTTAATCAATATAGTTGTATTTGAGGGTCTTTTTCTTAAAGTTAAGAAATATACAAATCACCACTTTCTTCTGAAAGAACTGTTTTTATTTAGCTTCTAGTTGGAGTGTTTCCCAAAATTTACAATTAGCTAAGTAAAAAGTATGTTGAGCAAAATTGCTTTACTGCTTTCTCTGTAATTCCCAGGTGTAGTATGTTTTATAATAGTTTAGTAGAGATTTTGTACCCCAGATAATTTCATGTTTTCCTTAAAGTTTGTTTAGAGCAATGTTAAAATTGTCATAGAAAAAGATCTGAGCAAAAGGAAAAAAAGATCTGAGCAATATTGAGAATCAAATACAGGATGAGAATTTTAGAGCTGAAACCAGAGATGATTTAACCCTTCACCCTCTCTTTCCAGATGACAATAAAATGGAAGGTCCTGGAAGATAAAGTGACTTTCCTGAGGTCACACAAGTAAATTGATGGTAGAGCTAGAATTCACTCCAGATCTTTTATCATACAGTTCAGTGTTTTCACCTGTATTTCATGCTGATGAAGAAATTGTTTGGTATTTAATAGGAGACACAACGTTTATACAGTTTTGGCGGTGACAACTTTAAGAAAAATATGGAAAGTAGTTTATTAAAGTAAAAGAGGACTTCTTTTCTATTTTTTCAGGATGACTTTTTAAATAGTCAATAAAAACACTAAAGTAGCATGGTCCAAAAGAAGTTCGAAAATTCTAACGTTCTCCCTGCACTGCCTACTATAGTAGACAATAACCCCATGTGCTTATTGAAAACTTGCAGTAATACTAGTGCAACTGAGGAGCAGTGTTTTTATTTTTTTATAATGTTAATGTACGTAAAAGTAAACAGCAGTGTGAGAGTGCTGGGTATTATATTGGACAGCAGAGCTTCGAGGTTATGTGGTATTATAGCACAGGCCATGTTTAATGGTAGCTAATATTGGCTAATTGAAAAGGTCAGTTATAGGAGGCAAGAGAAGAAAAGGAGCTCCATTAGGAAAATACTCTGTTTAAGCCTAGAATTTGAAAACCCCCAATGAGTCTGTGTTTAGAATGGTTGTGGAGTGTTTAGTTTGACCATGATTCTGGACTTAAGTATGGACTTTGAATGCAGCATCAGAATGAGTGGAAGACTGGTAAGATTCAGAAGCAGGAGGAAGGCATTGAGAACTCTGATAACTTTGTAATTTTTCCCCAGTTGTCCTGAAAATATTTATGAAAGATTTCAGAAAGAAAAAATGATTCAAGAATTCCTGGAGTTTATTATAGTAGAATAGCAGCCTGTCTGAAAATTGCTTTTGGTGGAAGACCTATAGCTTTAGCTTCTTGAGATTAGATTATTTCCTGGTGTGGTAGTGAAATTCCTTCCATAACAACATAGTCGGTTCTAAATTTTCAAATCTACTAGTGAAAATACAGTGGTGTTTGTCATCTAAATAAATATTTTATTCCCCCTGTGGGCTGTCAGGTGAGCTACAAGAATCTGTTCATCTCTTACATTTGCTGGTACCTTGATGAGGAAATATCTCTGTGAGAATTATCAATTCATGGTACTGCTTAGTACTCAGCTATGTAAGGGTCCCTAAACCTGATAACTGAGATGATTGATTAAAGTCTTTACATAGCTCTTCCCTTGAGATATCTAAAGCAGGAGGAATTAAAGCATGCTATAGGAAATGCCAGATGTATTGATCATTTGAATAGACCCAGAATGAATTTTTCTCTTCTCCTCCCTTGGTCCGCAATGTTAAAACAAACTAAAAGGTTAAGCCCTTTATACATTTTTTTGGTTCTTGTTTCACAAGCTCATATGAAAGTTCAAATGCTTTAAAATGGTTTTGTTGGAAATATTTAGCTTATGTAATATAAAGAAGTTACACTAGTTTAAAGCTGGTTATTGTTGTTTTTAAAATTGCCTTATCACTATTTTTTTGTTACTCTCTTATTTATATCTGTCTTTTAGAATTCATATCTGGTTGGTTTGTGTTCACATATTAGCCTTTTTTAGGGCCGGACAGATCATGAATAATGCTCAGTAAACCTGTAAACAATTCATTTAACTGCTTCAGTGTCAATTTCATTAACTGTAAACGAGTATGTTGCAGATGATCCCTTAGGAGAATGATTCTGAAATTGGAGGTGAGGTAACAGAAGAAAGGTGACTTTCAAATTACATTCCCCTCATTGCATCTTAAGAAGATGTTACTATAGGCATGTATTATTGTGCATGGCTTCAAAGTAGAGAAAAGTCATAATCCTTTTTGAGTCCCTCATTGCTCTAAGATTTTGTGATTCTGTATTCATAATATTTTCATGCTGTTTCACCTCAACAAAACCAAAAGACTCAGTTTTACAAAACTAAGGCTACTTTGATCCTGTCATTTGCCGAAGAAGGAGGAAAAAGCACTTTAAAATGTTGAAACTGAGTTGTCAATAATTATGACTCCTCTATTGATGTAAGTCTTCTTCATTTTTATTCAAAAAGTGATTTCACCTTCACACTAGGTAAAAAGAGAAGTTTTTTCCTAACTACCTCAGAAAAATGGAAAGGGGAGTTTCATTTTTAACCATTATTTTTTTAACCTTTTTTTTTTAAAGCTTTCTGATAGCATACCTCCTTAACACATTGACTCACACCTCCCCCTGTGTGTGTGTGTGTGTGTGTGTTTATTCTTACATATATCCTGTCACTAGTTTACTAATAAAAAAGCAATTCAGACTTTGAAAAGTAAACTGTGTGCCTTGCTTCTTTTTTTAAGCCCACATATTTTATTCTAATCAAAGAAAAATAGAGGCCATTTATTTTCAGCATTCCTGGCTGCTATTATTTTGACTATAATTACCTAGTTTCCTTTCTGGCTGATCTATTGCTAGCCTTTATCTGGATGTTATTAAAGAATATAAATGCTCCATCGAGCACTGTAGTCTCAGCCAGAATATTTTCAGAGTCGCAGCTAAAATGAAACAGAACTAGTGGTTTGGCTGTTAAGTAAGTAGCTCAGATTTGTTGTCGGCATATACGAGGGACTCTAAATTCACTGTTGGTTGTTCCTGAGATGTAGCATTTGAAAAATAGCTTCGACTGTTTATGGATTATGGTCCTTGGGCACCAGATAGTGGATGCTGGAATGTATTGCAGAAAAGCTGATTAAAGTACTAGAGTCTCTAACAGTAAAAGTAGAAAGTCATTTGTAATACCTGTGCCTGACTGTCGGATGTGTTTATATATTGTCTGTAGAAAGCTTTGGTTTATTTTCATCTTACCCATGCAGGAATAACATTTTTGTAAAAATGTGCCTTTTGGAGAAAACATCCATAAGCTGTACTTGATGAGAAGTATGTGTAGGTAGACTGATTTGAACTTGGAACATCCCAAGTACTTTGCAGTTTTATTTTCTACCTTATTAGAGTCCTATTTCGCTGTGACTCACATTTCAGTAGTAGGTACTTCTGTTCCCAGTTTTCATGTGTTGTGACTGTTAACCAGGGAATCTATACTTACCTCAAAATATAAATCGTGTCAGAATTCATTGTCTCTCCCCACCCCCTCCCTACCTCTTGGGCCACTTTTCTCCCCAACAGCATTCACTGAAGTAGAGTATAATTACAGAACTTAACAGGTCTTTAAATATACTTTGCACTCCCCTTGTTAAGGTGTTTCAATTATTTCCTCATGGGTTTTGAAATAAAGTTCAAACTTGCTTAGAGAGCCGTTCGTGATCTGTTCCTGCTCTGTCTCACGCTTGCTCATCCATTCCCCTGCGGTGTTTGGGTTCAGGTTTGCGGAACTACTGTTTCGTCCTTATTTCTTTTCCTTTGCTCGGTTGCTTCTCCTTCACCCTTTTCACCTGAGCGTCACCTCACATTTCCCCTCTTCCAGGAAACCTTCCTTGAACCACAATTACCCTGTCTTTTACTAAAATCTCAGTTAGAGTAGGCTTTAAGCTCTTTATAGCGTTTCATAAGATCCTTTTCAGACTCTACCAGAATCATGTGTTCGTCTGTCTCACTTAATAGGCGAATATTCCTAGAGTTCCAAGATGATAGTAGTGTCTTCTGTGTTTTTGAGTCCGGCATATATACCTTTCAAATAAATGTTTGTTGACGGACTGACTGAATGACTTCTGCAGATAGTTTCATAATTTGACTGATTTTGCTCCTGATTCTTAAGGCATCTGAGGGTATGAGTTAGCCATTTTCCTCATAAGAAGCTTTTTAAATGGACTCACTAACTCCCGTATTGCCACCTAAAATATATATAATATATAAAATAATATATTTATATATATATAATATATATAAAATAATATATTTATATATATAATATAATAAATAATACATATATAAAATAATATAGTTAAGGTGGGTCTTTGGCTTTGGGAAGGCAAGAACCTTATTGGCCGGGACGTAAAGTAATATAAGTCTTAAAACTCAATCAGTTAAAGAATGTGGATTGAATACATTATTTGGGAAATTGGAAAGACCAACTCCATGATCATGATCTGTGTATATTGTTGAATCTATGACTTTAGTGGTATATAAAATTCCCTTAGGAGAGAATAGATATTTAATAACTTTTTCCTTATTTGAAAATAACTGTGTACAGTTTTGAGATTTTAATGTAATCTTAATCTGAGAAACAAGACAAACTTTAAAAGAATATTTGCTAATGATGGGTCATGGAATTTAAACATGGGCTCGGTTGTCCTTAGGTGACTTTATAGTATTTGCATCAATATTCTGCATTCTGTAATGAAATAGAAATAAAATGCAAAGAAATCCATATTTATAAGTGATAAGACTTCTAAAATAATTTAAGCTTAATTCTTAATAGAATAACATTTTCATTTAATCCAAAATTTCATTTCTTATATGTATGCTTAATATTTGCTTTCATGTAATTGCTTAGACATTTTGTATAATTATTTTTGTCATTATATAGCCAACTGAGTCAGCATACTGCAGCTGAATCATAGTCCTGGCTGTTCTTTTTATTTATTGAATGAGCAAACACTGGATTATTAAAATTACTTGTCCTTCAATTGAGCTTGCAAAAGAAGCTTATTCGTTAGATCTTGAATACTCTAAGAAATGCGTATCAAAGGTTTTAAATTATATACCTCGTTTCAGCCTGTGATGTTTTAAAAAAGAGAAGGGAGAAAAATTACCCACATCTCAGTAGTTAGCTATCTGCTTATTCTCAGAGACTCTAGCCTCGTTTTTTAAAAATAATTTTCAGGTTTCTTGTTTAAGATTTTGTCTTGAATTTGTATAAAGTGTGAAGCCTGCAGCATGTTAGAATATTACTGTCATTTAAGAATGTATTCACTGTTTTGGTTTTTGGAGCGCTGCCTCCAAGAGGTTCATAGCATTTGGTACGGAGTTCACGTATTTCTAGTCTACAGACCTACCCTATTGAGGCAAAAGCTTCATGATGCTGATACATTTTTTTCTATTGCTGTAATGCTCAGCAGCGGTAATTAATTTTTTTTTTTTTGAAAAAACTTTCCGTGTCATTACCAATAAAACTGAGTTTTTTTTGAAGCCTAGTAATTCGTACCTTTAAAGAGCCACATTATTTTGCTTTTGTCTCAGAATGTATTATGCTTCACAAGTATACTGTGACAGCCTGAATAGGAAAGGGGGGAGGGGACATTGTCTTCAGCTGGCATGCTGTTATCAGAGGGAATGTGTTTCTGGACACGAGATTTAGCATTCATTGGTTGTCTGAAGAAAGCTACTTCATCTGAGGATTGGACAAGAAGCTGCGTCAGTTTGCTGCCCGTCTCCAAGGCACTGGTGATGCTGCCTTCACAAGCTGGCTAACGTCACGGCTCCATCACCCAGCGGGGTGTGGACTCTCTTTTTCTGTTCTTCTCTATTTAATTCTGTATTTGCTGCCTACTGCATTTCTTAATCTGTCTTCTGCCAAATGCTAACAGCATGATATTTTGCAATCATCTAGGTGAATACAAGAAAGACGAACTCCTAGAAGCTGCTAGGTAAGTGATTCCATTCATTTTAAGTGAGTATAATGCATGTAAGGGAGAAAAAGGGGAGGGCAGGTGGAGGACTATAAAAATTATAACGTGTTATTGTCTTGCTTGGATTTTACGTGATAATGCGGATAAGACCTCATACTCAGTCTCTGTATACTTTATTTTACATGATTAGTGTCTTAAATGATAGAGTTTTTCAACATGGTAAAGATTATAAGGTTGATTTTATTTGAAACATTTCTTAGGGTACCTGCAGATCTGAGTTGCCCAGCTTTTCGGATGATCTTCTTGGAGCATTTAAATACCTATCTCTTCATTTTTCTCTGAAATTTTTTCTAGCAAAGCTTGAATGGGGGGCATAAAGTAAATATTAAAATTCTCATCTATTTTCTTTTGTTCTTGGTCATTTTTATTTTAATTTGTTAGCTTTTTTCATCATTTTGTGTGTATTTTTAAGTCCAGTGTTTTAGATCACTTATCAGAATAAAGTTTGTTTGTAATTAAGGTGACTTGATGCAGATAAATAAGACAAATAAAAATGTAGAAAGCTACATTACCCAAGATGTACCACTGTATGATGATTAATGGGAATTAATTAGGAATATATTAATTTAATTGAATATACCAAAAGAGATTCATTGAGAGCCATATATAAGAAATCAAAGCAAAGCCATATTATTTTCCACTCTTCTGAAAAATAACCCTAAATATTCATAAGAAGCTCTATAATCTTGTGGGCATTGACTCACTACCTTTTTACAGGAGCGGTAATGAAGAAAAACTAATGGCTTTACTGACTCCTCTCAACGTGAATTGCCATGCAAGTGATGGGCGAAAGGTAAGTTATTTAAAATACAATATCCTCCTTTGACAATTTCTTCTTGTTTTATACTGAAAATATTTGAAGTTGTCATATATATATGTGTCTGTGCACATATGTATATGTCCTAGATAACTGTATTTTTACTGGCATCTTTTGACCATAAAATGAAATGCTGCTGTATCTGTTATTGGCAGTTGTGACATATTCATAGAGCTGATGAAGCATGGATTTTAAGCCTTTTCTCTTAAATGTCAGACACTGGAAGTTGTTTGTTAAATGGAACTGCAGCTTTGTCGGTGATTAAAATTATGACAACATGTATTATTTTCTGTGTATGATTGTGGCAATTGGAAATATTTGTTTATGTCCTGTTTTTACCCGGCTTTGTTAGGGTATTTGCATTTTTGATTTCCTGTTGGCAGAGGGAGATTTGTTTGCTAGACACCAACAGTTTTTACCATTTAGAGCTGAGAAAATGCCAACAATTTTTTAGATAAGTAACAGTTCAGCTTTTTCGCTTATTGTTTCTTTAATTGGCTAAGTTTTTATCATGGTATATTGAAAAAAATAGGTTAACGAGAGAATATTCTGCATTAAACTACAGTTGTTAGAAATGTAAGGTGTATATATAAAACGTACAGCTGGCATCTTCATGATATGCTTTGTACTCGTGCTGTTTATTGGCTAAAATGTAACCCTTCACAGCCTCCGATAATTGACTGCAAAGTTTTGCAGTAATTTACCTGATAGCTACTGAAAAACAAAGCACTCTGTGCTGTAAAATCTTTTAAAAAATGACAGCTCATATCTTAATGTTTAAGGATAGATTTTGTATTTCAAAAACATAAAATATTTGTAGAGTCACATCGTAAATATTGAGGAAAATCATTTTGTGTCCAACCTTTAAAGAATTAGTTTCTTTGAAATTATTTATAGTGAAAAGGTCCTCTGGAAAATGTCAGGATGGAAGGTACACCCCTTAGATACAATGTCTTTAAGTGTGTCCATGCTCTTTTCCCATTCTAATGAAACCCATTTAATAATGGCAAAGAATTGAATCCTCCCCCCAAATATATGTTATTTGTTATTATAGCTGGCTTGTATATCGTGAGATATCACGTGGCCTAGTGAGCATGCAGTTTCTCTGAATAATTTGGGGGAAAGACTTCTACTTTAATGGAAGGTTAAATTATGTATATTTCAGGCTATAAACTAGCAAAGATTTACTCAGTATTATTGATGACTTTTGAGAGATGTTAAGTGATAACTGCTCGTTTTTTTTTCCTTTAATTTGGAAGTTGCTGTGGGGATTTTAACATTCTTGAGTTACTGTGAGCTCCAGATTTTGTTTGGATCCTCTCAGTAGATAAAGTAACTTTTATCACAGTGCAGAAAAGGGCCTTCTTAACTACAGTAAGCATAGCTCTATCTTTATATGGAGCTTGTCTAGAGCCCAGTCGACTTCAGGTTTTCCTAGTCATTTTAATATTACAGAATTTTGGTGATATTACTGTAGCAGGAGTCGATTTCCATGCCAGCCTCATTCTCCCATCCTCGCCCTTATACCTTGCCAGCCCCATTTGTAGCTCAGGAAATCATAATAATTAAGGGGCATGAACACTGATAATTAACAAATTACCTCTTCTCCCTGCGTCACCCCCATGTAACTATATAGAACTTGATTTTTCCTTCTCCCCCAAAGAGGATGTATAACTCCCCTCATTTCTTTAGCTGGAACCAGTGTATTCCTTACCCAAATTCCTATGGCTCCTTTTCTGTATTACTCTATGGCATTTACCACAGAGATTTTTCCTCTGTTCATCCATTTGCCCTTTGTATTTTGCACTGGACCAAGCCCGGCGCCTTGCAGTTGGCAAAAATCTTAGGATATGAATATGCTCCCTAATAAACACAATTTTATCCTCCGAGTGTAAAATCATCTGTGCTCTTTTCCATTTAGAAAATTAACTCAGAAGTATGTGAATAGGAGATTTTATATTTTCTGTTATTATATGTTATTACTAGTATTATTTTACTCATTTATTTTTGAGTTATTACACAATGAAGGAAAATTATATATTTTAATATAGAACATTTTTAAGAACGTTTCATAATTTAATATAATGCTATAGGATTCATAACATATGAATAATGCAGTAATTCTCCAAAATGTGTTCCTATATTTTTTTAGATTATTAATTTGCTCAAATTAAATAGAAAAAGGTAACGAGACTTGAGCATTTATTAGGTTTTGGTTCTATGCATATAACATAAAAAATCATTCACAATTGTGCATCGGTACGCAAAATGCAAATAAAATTTTATAATTAAAATCGAATTACGTTCATATTTAGATATTACCTTTGTTTATGGCACAGAGTAGTTCTTATTAAATGTGCCAGCTACAGTAAAGCCACAAAGTGGCACATATTCTGGGTGCTAATGGAGACTGGGATAAGATCCTTTAGGACAGTATCTTTTGTTTTCTTGCTTTTGGTGTCAAGGATATGTGTAAGCAAATCTAGCTGTGAAATTACACGTCTGTTTTATGTATTTAGTATTTTTTCAGGCCATTTGCATGTGTTTAGGAAGTCAGATTGTATATTAACAAGAGAATAAAGCTACTTTACAAATATAGTAAGTTATGTATATAAGGTTTTATTTCTTAAATTTGCATTTTAGAATGCAATGCAGAATCAAACTTGTTCTTAGAGGGTTTCTAAATGACTGTGTTAATGCTTAAGTGAGTCCTTGCCTATCTCTGTTTTTACTATGATTCCTGGTTTATAAATTAAAAAGCACATGGAAATGTCAATTTCGTAATATTTTTAGAGAGAACTGTTCCTTTTAGTTAACTAGTAGGTGCAGAATTTGCCTCGATACATGTGGGGGTTTTAGGCTGCAGCATTCCTTTTCAATACAATACGTGGGATTATACAATGACAATGTAACTTTTAAATAGTCTCTTAATTCTATACTGTGACTTGGTGATTATCTAATTAGGTAATATATGAGTGGTTAATGTTTTTATTTCCCATAGACATTTGTTTTTCTAACTTGTAGAATTCTGAAAATAGTGAAGTACCAATAAGGTTTTAAGTAATTTATATTGTTATTTATGCTTTTATTTTACATGTAAATCAAAGTGGAGCTTGGCTACTTGAGAAATTTCCAGTTGTTTTTTACCCCGAAAAGCAAAGACAAAATTTTGTTATAATATTTTGTTCTGAAATGCCACTTTTGTACACTTATATACACATTTAAATGATGGCCACTTTAGAAACATGGGGCATAGATAGAATTTATTCTTCAGTCACCTGCCCATTATGATTAGACATAACATTTTGTGGTTCCTTATTTTGAATTGGAGTGAAATGCAACTAGATCTTTTGAACAGATTGTTCCCTTTCTAGAATTCTTTTTTTTTCCTATATTTTCAAACATTTATTCTTCCTTTAAAGTGTTTTCTGTCAAGATCAGATGTTTTATTAGCAACCAGCCAAATAATTGTTTGATATGTAACTTTAAGGTGGTACGGGTTTCTTGTTTTTCAGTATTAATTTTCATAAGGATACCTTTATACACTGAGCAAAAAAATTCTTCAGTACATCTCAAATTATTCTACTACTCAGCCCTCTTCAGAGTTCTTTCTGGTCCCTCTTGTGCGATTTCCCTTTCTTGGCTGCCTTTATCCCCTTCCAAGATGAATGTCCTACATCTATCCCCTCCTTATAACAAGGGACTAGATTGGAGTTGGGTATTACTGTATGCGTAATACTTTGCATGCGTGTACTGTGCCTATCACTATGATTGTCAACAAATAATGAAAGTAACGAATATTTGTTGGTAACTTATTTTTAGGAAGTATTCAGTGTAATTTCTGGTGTTTCAGGTTTCTTTTGGCTCATTTCACTCTTTCAGCCAGCACTCAGGTACAGTGTATAGGTCACTGCGCTAAGTGATATGGGAGATAAATACGTGTTTAATGGTATCGATTCATAAGAAGCTCAGTGCGTGATAGAATGATTAAGACATTTTCCTGTACATTGAAGGTAATGCTCTAAAAAAATGTATGATTCCTTTTGCTGTCATACAATTTATAAAGTGTAGATTTAAGGTGGGTTTTTTGTGATTGTTTTTTGTTTTGTTTTGTTTTGTTTTGTTTTTGGTCCCTTTATTTTAAAGCATTAGTATTTGGACGTGGATGCTCTTCTCTAAGAAACCGCAAATTTAGATGAATGGGCAGTTGGAGGAGCATGATTTAAACTCAGAAACATTCACTGAAGGGTATCTTTAAATGTCAGATTTTCTCTGTGTAAATGTTTGCTTCCATAAAACAGTTAATAATGAATAAGATTCTGGAAACAGAAAACTAAAGTGTTTGAAAACTATTTTTTAATGGAGATCAGGTAGAAATAAAGTAGAATTTAGTGCCACCCGTTGAAGATACCATAAAAGCATTATTTAGTGGAAAGATCAAACAGACTCAGAGGTTAGACAGACTGGGTTCTATTCTCTGCTGTTCCACTTTCCAAGTGTGTGGCCATGGCTCTGCAGTTTTCAGTGCATTCATTTGTAAATGGAGATAATCATACTCCTTCCACAAGGTGGTTGAGAGGGCGGAGTGAAATAATGTGGTTAATGTAAACCATTGTAGCACATGGTAGAACCTCAATAAATTAAAATCCAACTCCTTTGATACATGTTTTTGAAGCTTTGGGGCATATTAGAATGGACATATGTGTAGTTCTGAGTACTCCAGCGTTCCCCCACTTCGCCATGGAAATTGTCTTCCAGTCACATATCATTTGGATAAAATGTATGTTACCAGGTAGTCTACAAAGCATATAATTGAATTAATTCTTTTGGAGCTTGGTGTTCACCACCCTCCCCAAACATCACTTCTAACAAATAAATTTGTTTATATTAACAGTTTATAAATTCAGAAATGTGTTTTTGAGATATCTATAACCATTTGAGCCTATATTTATTAAAAATTAATATCTGGCTGAAAATAATACCACAGTTCTCATTTCAATTCCATAAATGAATCCAATAAACAAAGAATATAAGATTAGTGAGCTTTCTTTTGCATTTATATTTGAATTTTAGGGTTATATATGTTTGTTGTGTTGTAATATAGAATTTCTCAGTATTCTTGGTTAACAGCTCCCTCCCTCAGTGTGAGTCTCCACCAAATATCATGTTTAACCAGGTTTTAACAGCCATTGTATGGTAGATTGTTACTTTGAAGACCTCTCAAAGGAAACCATGCCTCTCTGTTTTATGCTTTGATCTAGTTCCTTCCCCACATTGACTTTGAGCTAAGCATGGAACTGGTTTGATGAATAAAGTAAAGCAGAAGTGGTGTTAGGCCACTTTCAGGACTAGCCCCTGAATTGGTCTGGCAGTGGCCAGTTCAGGGCTTCTGGAATGCTCTCAGCTGCCACGCCAAAAGGCAGCCCATGCAGCCACGTGGACGCCTCTACCCGGGGACCTACCTGAGCTCAGCTGAGTCTCTGTATGACTCTTTGTCCACACATCCCAGACACTGTAGCCTCAGCCGCGTTCCCAGGTTAGCCTCCGGGTGACATCAGCCATCCCTAGCACCCTAGCCCATACCACATAGAGTAGAAGAGCCAGCCAGGTAAGCCACTAGTTTGGGGGTGTTTTGCGATCTAGTACAGGATCATTGAAATGCCCATACTGTAAGAGAATATGACTCAACACTTATTATCTTTTGGGCAGGAAAGATTGCAACTTTTCTCAAGTGGATTACTGAAAAGGGCTCTTTCAGAGCTGTGAGGAAGAGTTAGTGAAGATTTAAAGATAAATCTCCAAATACATTTATTTCCTTAGATATGTTTAATTATTTTGAATTTATATCTTACATTTTAAGATTGTTTTCCCTCTTGGAATACAAAAATTAATTTCATGTGCATGTGCATTTGTTGGGGGGGGGTGCTCATAGTATTATGGGGAAAAGCAGGAGTTTGAAGCTAGAAGACCAAGTTTTAAATTAAAATTATTACTAGGCAAGTTTTGTCATATCTCTGGGTTGTCATTTTTTTTTTTTTAAAGATCCCTCCCTCCCTCCCTTCCTTCCTCCCTTCCTGCTTTCCTTCCTACTTTCCTTTCTTTCTGGGAAAGAACATGAGCCAGGGATAGGGCAGAGGGAGAGGGAGGGAGAGAATCTCAAGCAGACTCTGTGCTGACAGCGGAGCCCAACTCGGGGCTCGATTTCATGACCCTGAGATCATGACCTGAGTTAGAATCAAGAATCGGACATGCAACTGACCTAGCCACGCAAGCGCCCCTGAATTCTCCATTTTTTAGCCTACACATTGAAGAATTTGGCCATATGACCTCTCAAATACCTTTAACACCAACATTTTAAGATTGTAATGTATTTTGTTACTTATTTCTCACTAGAGTTAGTAGCAATTACCAGTCATACAGAATTAGATTATGTGAGGATGTATGGAGTCACACCAGATAAGACACTGCTGGAATCTGGAATAAAATTTACCTAGAGCCTTATTTCCCTTTAAGAAAGTGTTAGCATTACCTGAGGGCCCATGCCTGGCTCTCTATAGCCTTTCATGGCCTTTATCATCATCTTCTGTTCTTAGCAAAACTTGGTAGATGAAAAGTCATACCATTTTTTAAATTTCCAACTTTTATGGATGTTACTTGGGATTACAAGAAGGTCAAAATGCCGTAAGTCTGCATTAGGGAACTCTTCAAGTACTTTATGTTTAATTATATATCTAATCTAATCGCTTCTTTAAAATACATCTTGCTAAGCAGTGCATGCCTTACTATAATGCAGAAATCCCTTAGAGCAAGTTTTCTTGCCTACTTATGATAGAATATATTGTATAAAATCTCTATGCTTGTGTATATTCGTTTTGTAACAATAAGGGCTTGAAAATGTCTTTTTTATTTTTCATTAGGGAATCACTTCTACTAAAAGTCTCTATTTTGTCAAGCATGACATTTCTACTGGTGAGGGTAATTAGTACCCATGCCAACTGTGCTCTGTTTCTCTCTTTGAGAAAAGAATTTTTAGTAGAAAGGGACCTGTGTTAAAAAGCAGGTGGTAGGGGTGCCTGGGTGGCTCAGTGGGTTGGGGCCTCTGCCTTCGGCTCTGTTCATGATCCCAGGATCCTGGGATCGAGCCCCATGTCGGGCTCTCTGCTCAGTGGGGAGTCTGCTTCCTCCTCTCTCTGCCTGCTTCTCTGCCTACTTGTGATCTGTCAAAAAAAAAAAAAAAAAAAAAAAAAACAACTTTAAAAGGCAGGTGGTAAAATAGGAGTTCACTTTAGTTCTGCTTAGCCACCCTCCTCCTAACTTTGGTTTCTCCTACACCTGTATCCAAAAAACATGTTTCCTGCACTTGTCAACATTAGACTAGTTACTAGTTGAGGGATAGAAAAGGAGTGAGTACTCAATCATTTTGCTGTGAGTATGATTCATTACTAAAATTTGATTTAGAAGCCTGGTTACAAAAATGACACTTAAGTGTCTTCTTTTAAAATGGCAAGAATCTAAGTTCAAAGTGCTCTTTCTACCTCTACAAGTGAACCAAACTTTATAGGGTACAGTAGATTTCAGCTGCAACGTTCACTTGGAAACATCTGTGTGGCCGAGTGGCAAGGGCAGAGGGTGCGGAAGTAACACACACAATAGCTCCAGTGGTTTTGACGATGTCCAAGTCCTGTGGTTGAGTGGGATGGTGGGCAGTGTTAGGAACGTATTTTTATGTTATCAATTACTACCTGAAGAAGATATTTAAAAATATCCCTATAATGATCATGATTTGATATGATCTCTTTGGTTTAAACTGTTGGGTTAACATCAGTTAATAGTAGAGTATTACCTTTAGGTAAGGGTGAACCTTAGTGGGTAAAAAGCTTGCTTAGGGACAAAGACAAGTCAGATTTTAGAAACTTCTGGCCCGATGAGAATCAACAAAAAGGGAAGAATTAATAAAAGACTTAAGAATTTTGAGATTGGGGCGCCTGGGTGGCTCAGTGGGTTGAGCCTCTGCCTTTGGCTCGGGTCGTGATCCCAGGGTCCTGTGATTGAGCCCCATATCGGGCTCTCTGCTTGGCAGGGAGCCTGCTTCCCCCCTCTCTCTCCATGCTGCTCTGCCTACTGGTGATTTCTCTGTCAAATAAATAAATAAAATCTTTAAAAAAAAAAAAGAATTTTGAGATTATATGTAGCTTTGAATGAGCATTATTAGGATCTGTGGTCTGGCTATAATACAAAAGCAATATAAATTGTTAATTTCTTAATTAATTTTGTACAGTTACCTGGTATCCCAGCTCAGGTTGCCATACCATAGACCGGGTGGCATAAAAAACAGAAATTTATTTCTTAGTTCTGGAGGCTGGGAAGTCCAAGATCAAGGTTTCAGGATGGTCAGTGTCTCATGAGGGGCTCTTCTGGCTTGTGGAAAGCCCCCTTCTTGCTGAGAGAGAAAGCAAGCTCTTGAATATCTGTTCTTTATAAGGGCACTAACCCCATTATGAAGACTGTACTTCATGATCTTATCCAACCCTACCTACATCCTTAAGGTCCTGTTTCCAAGTACCACCACAGTAGGGTTTGGGCTTCAGTATATGAATTTGCCAGGGTGGGTGTGGGCACAAAACACTCAGTCTATAACACCGGGTTATTTTCATATCACTACCTTTTTAAAAAAATATTAATTTTCTAATAATTGACCAGGAAGCGTGCTTCCCTTCCCCCCATGCATATTCATCCATTTACTTACTTGCTCAATTAAATTAGAATTATAAAGGAAAATAACTAAAAACATCAAGAATCCCCATAATATTCTTTTTTTTAAAAGATTGCTTTCCGTGACTAGTAAGAAAATGTCTTACTCTGCTAAGAATAGTGTCAATAGTAAAACTTCAAAAACAACACTATGAATACCATGCATAATTATTTGAAATGCATGTTTAGATAGCTGAATTAGGAAATTTGAAAATAGACAAACTCTACATATAAAACGTTTCCTATATTGATTTATCTTTTGTGAAGATAGTAGCATGGTAATACCCTACTCTGAGACCATAAAAATGCCCATTAAAGTAATCTAGTTTAAGAGAGGACTCAGTACCTCTTAGGATTGGAGAAGGGGCTATGGGCAGGGAACAGAACTAGAGCTATCTGCTCTTGGCTAGTTTCAGCTGCCAGATTCACATACACACGCTCAGAAACAACAAGGACTTTATTACTGAAGGAACTTTGAGGTGACAACCTATCTCCCAAGTCCTAGAGCTCTTAACAACATTAAAATCAGCTACAGGACTTTCTCCCAATTTGCACAGTTAAAATGACTATTTAATGATTTAATGCAGAATGAGTCCCTCATAAATAATCTTTAGATGTCAATCAGTGTACCTTGTGTCCTGTTTCAAGAATAAGTCAGCTCTCTATTGAATGTAAGTTAGAATCTTTGATGTTTAGATTTTAAAACCCGAGACTGTGAATATTAACTATAAAAAGAATTCAGGCGAAGTTTGAGTAGTGTGAAAACTTTTCTGCATAAGGGATAAAGCATCAGGTTAGTATCAGGCACGAAACCTAGTTTCCATAAAGTCTGCCAGCTGTTTCTCATTAAACAATGCAAAATTAATGTTGCACCTTCTGAGAGTGCTAAGCATTCTTGTTTTTTTCCCTCCCATACAAACTCAATGAGAGGAAGCTAGAAACTCATTTTCATGAGTACATTTCAATTCTGCTGAATCTGAGGCTGGAAAAGAGAAAAAACAAATTTCTGGCTGTTGAAGAATCCCCTTGGAGTTTCCATGATGAGAACGTTAAGTTAAAATTGAATTAAGTTGGCATTCAGAACTTTATTCTCAGAAAGATTCCTCTGTGGATTTCCTGTTCTTTCTTGTATGCGCCTTTCCTTTCCCTGCTCCTTCTCTTCCCAATATATGTACTTAAAATAAAATAGTCCTTTATAGTCTCAATTTAAAAATAAATTTTTACTATATAAGGCAGCTGAAGTACAGGAACTTTATTTTATAAGCCATTTCATAAATTCTACAAGTTTTCAAATGCTTTAGGTTCATTCTTAAAGATGACAGGTGTTTGGAAGATTATCCTTTTTGAGGCTGGGAAACAGCAATCATATTTACCTCTGTTCATGCAGCCTATCTAGAATTCAGAGAATGTTCCTTGGAGGAAAGCATAAAAGGTAGTTAGTCCAGCCTCCCAATGCAGTGTTGGGACCTTCACTGTGAGAATCTGATGGCATGCCATCTGCCTCTGCTTGAATACATTTTTTTTTTTTTAAATGAGAGCTCACTGGTTTGGATCGGACCATATTTGACTTAGTGCCGAACTTAAGATGGCACACATTAGGGAGCTGTATTGACTAGCCAGAGGGTAACCAGGAAGGTATCCAGGAAATTATTCTGGAAAAAACCGTTGAGGCAACTGCAGGGGTTTAGTTCAAGAGACCAAGTGACAATCTGTTAGAGATATGTAGAAAAACCCTGCTCTAGGAAAGACGCCGATAAATTGCCTTGTCCCTTTTTAGTTTCCTGTTATTCTTTCTTGTCCTCTACTACTTACTATTCTACACAGCTGTTGTTAAGAAGCCCTACATTTCAGGGGTGCTCATCCAGGGGATGGTCACGCTCTCCTCATTCATGGGGTTTCACATATGGTGCTGAGGATCAGTGCTGAGGTAGTTAGAGCCACCACTGGGATCCCTGCCCACCGTGAGTTACTCTTCCTGCCACTTAGCTGTGTTAGTCCATCTCCGAACATGCTATCTAGAACCTGAGCAGCCAGCCAGAGGAAAAGGAGGAAGGCAGAACGGGAGTTCTGAGGTCAGACCGTCTGGATTTGATCTCTGACGGTGCTGTTGACTTCTTGTGTTAGTCTCCCTGTTCCCCAGTTTCCTCCTCTATATGCCGATTATAATAGTTTTCTAGCTCTGGTAATCAGTGTGTAAGGTAAATACAAATAAATCCAACTTAATTCATATAATACATTTTGAAAAGTGCTTCGAACCTAGAAAGTCCCTATAGATTTTAGCTACTATTTTCAATAAACAACTTTGTATTTTCAAAATGTTTTCATATCTTCCATTTCATTTTAGCCTGAAACTAACTCGTTGAGGAAACTGGGATGATTGTCTGCTAACTTTTACCCTATTACAGAAAACATTAATATGTTAGACACTCTTAGGTTCTAGGAGTGGTATCATGTCTGTTATTGCAAAGTAATAGTCCTGATATAGTCCGTTGTGATGAGACCATGTATGTGTTTAGCTCGAGATACTATGCTCTAGAGTAGCATTGATCAGGAGGCCCAGGACCAGAGGAAAAGATTGGAGAAGAAAACATTACTATAGGAGGATCAAGTAATGTGTAATCTGTAGAAGAAACAAGTTAAAGGAGACCTAGTTTTTGAAAAAGGAATGAATAAAATGTCTTTTTAGAAAAGTTGTTATTTCTACTTGAGTTCATCAGTTTTCATTCCCCAGATAGTTTCTCCCTTTATAGGGGTGCCTGGGTGGGTTAAGCCTCTGCCTTCGGCTCAGGTCATGAT
Source organism: Enhydra lutris kenyoni (assembly GCF_002288905.1). NCBI lineage: Eukaryota > Metazoa > Chordata > Mammalia > Carnivora > Mustelidae > Enhydra > Enhydra lutris. The sequence goes on along the minus strand of NW_019154095.1, from coordinate 17,823,859 downwards.
CCCAGAGTCCTGGGATCGAGCCCCACATCAGGCTCTCTGCTGAGCAGAGAGCCTGCTTCTCCCTCTCCATCTGCTTGCCTTTCTGCCTACTTGTGATTTCTCTCTCTGTCAAATAAATAAATAAATAAATCTTTTAAAAAAAAATAAAAAAATAAAATTCCCTTTATAAAAGCCCAAGAATTGAGAAAACTTCAAGGAGATTATATAATCTTCATTATGGTACTACTTTAAATCTCCCCAAGAAGACAGGCATCGGTGATATGTGTTTCCATGGACTCGTGCCCATATTGATTCTCTAGCTTGCAAGTTGTTTGATTTTGATTAAAGTATCACTGTCTCCAAGAACTTCTTAGGTGTACCTAGCAAGCAGATTAATCATGTCTCTCTGCCTGAAAGAAATCTAATAAGCCCTGATTATGTGGTTATTATATTTTCCTGGGAATTTTATATTAATGGCTGATAATAGCATTTTATTTGTGGAAGGGAAATACTGATCTGTCTTAACCAAATGAGAAGTTTGAGTGAGGTGTGTTTTGTTAAAGAGCCAGAACAGAGATGGAACAACCTGACTCTTCACTTCTAGACAATGAGTAAATAATCATGGTATAGCTAGCAGTGGAAATATTATACAAGGAATGAGATAAACTTATATATATTAATATTTTAAAAGAAAAATAGTGAATTACAGAAGAGTATAATATCCATTTGTGTGACTATAACAACAGCAAAAAGAACTCAGAAAAATGTGTCTATGTACTCAGTAAAAAATCTCAAGTGATACTTGTGCATCTATATACAGTGGTTCCCTTCAGAAAAGGGTTTTGTTGAGCCAGAGGAAGAAGGAGAGAACATTTTACTTTATATTATTTTAGAGGGAATACACTATTTTTGTAATATAAAAGGGAATTCTGTTGGAGTGCATGGTGAGTAAGGATAACTGATAATTGAGACCAGTTATAAAACTGAGAAAATACATATGTAACACCTCTTTTTTGGAAATATAACTGAAAGTATGTTTTTATGAAAATGTGGAAATAAGTTTTGGAATTTTTAAGTGTAATGATCTTCTGTTTGTTTGTATATACTTTATAGAAAGATGGAATCAGGGAGATTCAAATCAAAACCACATTGAGATAACCACCTTACACCAGTTAGAATGGCAAAAATTAACAAGGCAGGAAACAACAAATGTTAGAGAGGATGTGGAGAAAGGGGAGCCCTCTTACACTATTGGTGGGAGCCACTTTGGAAAACAGCATGGAGATTCCTCAAAAAATTAAAAATAGAGCTACGCTATGACCCTGAAATTGCACTACTGGGTATTTACCCCAAAGATACAGATGTAGTGAAAAGAAGGACCCTATGTACCCTAATATTCACAACAGTGATGTCCACAATAGCCAAACTGTGGAAGGAGCCGAGATGCCCTTCAACAGATGAATGGATAAAGAAGCTGTGGTCATATATACAGTGGAATATTTCGCAGCCATCAGAAAGGATGAATATCCAATTTGTATCAACGTGGATGGAACCGGAGGAGATTATGCTGAGTGAAATAATCAAGCAGAGAAAGTCGATTATCATATGGTTTCACTTACTTGTGGAACATAAGGAATAGTATGGAGGACATTAGGAGAAGGAATGGGAAAATGAAGGGGGTGGGGAATAGGAGTGGGAGATGAACCATGAGAGACTGTGGATTCCAAGAAACAGACTGAGGGTTTTAGAGGGGAGGGGGTGGGGGATGAGTGAGCCTGGTGTTGGGTATTAAGGAGGGCACGTATTGCGTGGAGCACTGGGTGTTGTACATGAACAATGACTCTTGGAACACTGCATCAAAAACTAATGATGTATTTTATGGTGACTAACATAACACAATTAAAAAAAAAAAGATGGCAGGGAGTTAAGAAATTTACAAGGATGATATCCGGAATTCACAGGTCACAGAGATAGTAATTGCAAAACTGATGGTACACAGAGAAATCTTACCACGAAAAGGAGGATATCCAGGCATAATATGTCCCCTGATACAATGCTGTATGCAGTATTGTTTATGAAGTATTCTTGCTGAAGAAGTTTCATGTGAAAGAGGAAGTTCCAATTTATGTGGAACACAGAAAACAGAGATAGGCACAAGTGAAATCAGCACACACGAAAGGGAACAACTAACAAGGTCTCTTCAATAAGTCAGGATCGTGAACAAAGAAAAAAGAGAGGAAGACCATTGTAGATGTAGGGAGACTTAATGGCACAAGAACCAAAAGAATTAATCCTGACATCCAGCGAACCAACTTGAGAAAGTTTTTCAGGCAGTTAGGAAGGTGCTTTATATGGGTATTAAATGGATTTACCACTGTTTTGTTAAATGTAATAACTTTGGGGTTTTAAATGAAAATGCCCATAATTTTTAGAGACACCTTGGGAGATATGTAAGAGCGAGATGTTAACAGTGTCTTGAGTTTGCTTCAGAACACTTCAGTGGGAAAAATAAAAGACAAGAAAAGAGGTGGCAGATGCCAGTGTCACCAGGTCTTAATAATGAATGGTTATTGAATCTGGATGATGCTTACATGCATGTTCAAGTGCTGAAAAGATCATAAAGCTTTATCTGATGAAGCCATTTTTGTAACTGTAGCAAGAGCAAGAGGCTGGAAGAACAGCTTGACTAGTATGTGGGTCTTGTATGTACCGAGAAAGACTACACTTGGGTCTTTTAAAGGAATTGTTTAAATGGGAAGAGAAGTATCCTTTGTTATCTCTTGAGCCAACTTTTAATAGGATTCTTTTCCTAGTTTGGCAGAGGAATAAATCTTTCTTTATTCAGAATGTCTGTGTGCCCTTGCACGTAGGCACGCACATACAGACACACACACAATTTTCTGACTTGGGACAGTTCCAGGAACCAGGAAATTCATTCAGCATGAAACTGAGTAGAGTGATCAAGCGTCTCCGTTTGCCAGGGATGAATGGGTTTCCTGGGACCAGGAAAATCTTGGGCAAACCAGGATGAGTTAGTCACCATGGTCCGGAAAATTCCAGAAGATTTGATCGAGGTCAGACTGGGCCTTTATCTTAATGAAAACCAAAATACACTATTATCATGAGGTTAAATAACTTTCTGATGACTTACATCATGGCTTCACAGTTGTGGTTTTATTCTTTCCTAGGGAAGGCATCAAACATCACTCAGGCCTCTGTTGAAATGTAGGTGTAACTCACACAGATTTATAGTCACATTCACCAAACCAGGTTTTTCATGTCCTCTGTTCCCTTTTAGTAATGTAAATCAAAAGCTAACAAAAACTTTCTTTTTTTAATACCCTACTAAATATAAGGTACTGTGTTAAGCCTTCAAACATAAAATTAAGATATAGTCTCTGTTCTCATGAGTTCAGGGTAGATTAGAGGAGACAAATAAATAATCACTGTACGTTATTTTGTGACAGGTGTTAGAGTAAAAGATTGTGACAAATAATTTTAGGACCAGTCTTTGGCAATCTTTTTTGTATTTTATTTGCAAAATAGTGTCCAAAGACAGAACAGAAGGAGAAGAGATAATTATTTGGAGTATTGCTATTTTTTTTTAAGATTTTGTTTATTTGCCAGAGAGAGAGAGAGAGAGAGAGAGAGAGCAAGAGAGCACAAACAGGGGGGAGCAGCAGGCAAGAGGTAGAGGGAGAAGCAGACTCCCTGCTGAGCAGGGGATCGAGTCCCTGCATCGATACGGGATACAGGACTCGATCCTAGAATCCTGGGATCATGACCCGAGCTGAAGGCAGATGCTTAACTGACTGAGCCACCCAGATGTCCAAGGAGTATTGGTATTTTGGAATCTCATTTTAAAATCTTATCTAAGGAATATCCCAAAGTGTATGCTTTATAAAAGTGGAATAAAAACAGTCTTAAGAAATTAAGAGTTAATTTTTATATTTTATGCTTTTTAGATGAACAGTGTTCCAAAGATTGGGATATATTCTGTATGGTAATGGTTAAACTTCGAGAGCTTTCTCAACACTATCAGATCAAGGAACGCTTTCCCTGTACGCAGCAGTCATTTGCAAGTTAGCAATATGTGTTTTATGTTAAAATGCAAATGCTAAAATTCCTCTGGGATTGACTATGTGTAATAATGCATTTAAATCTTAAGACATAGTTATCATGATTTCTTTGCTCAATGGAAAAAAAAAGATTTCGAATTTAAATTTTTATATTCTGGGCACATAATAATAATATAGGTCTTTGAAAGCTGATAGCTGCCTTATGAATCCATAAGATTCTTTTATTTTGATATTTAACCCCCAGGAATATTTTGTCTTTCATTGTTGTTTGGATTTGTTAAGTCACATGTGAAATTAAATTTAAGTGGGAAAATATTTTGTAACTGGTAGGCCTATAATTTTTTCTGATGGTATTTCACTTATTAGTACAATCTAATTCCCAGTCATTTCAGCTACTTAGTAATTAGGGCATTTGAACCATGTGGAGTGAACCAGGGGGAGTAGAGTAAAAGATGAGGTTGGAAAATTGGAGAGCAGTATTAGGAGAGATTTTTTTACGGCTTTCTAGATATTATACAAACTTAGTTTTTACTTAGAGTGGGATAAAGAAGGTTTGTTGGAAGGTTCTGAGCAGAGGACTGGTATATCTAACTGGTCTATTTTAGCAGGACCACTCTGCGGCCATGTTGCCTGGACTCTATGGGGATTATGCTGGAAGCAAGAATGCCAAATAGACAACTGTCACAACTTGGCCAGCTGAGAGAGGATGGGGACTTAGACCAGGCCAGTGGTATTGGAGTCTGAGAATCCAATACAGAGAAGTGATTGGATTCTGGAGATATTTTGCAGATAGTGCCAACAGAAGTACTCTCATTGCCTTGAGTGTAGTGTGTGAGGGAAAGATGGTACCCAGGAAAAACTCAAAAGTTTTTGACCTCAGGAACAAAAAGGATAGAGTTGCTATTGACAGCAATAGGATATTCTTCGTTGTAGGTTTTGGAGGGAATACTAGCAACTCACTTGTGTACATGATGATCATGAGATATCTCCTATATATCCTTGTGGCGATGTCAAGTAGGAAGTTAGATGACGAGAGTCAGGCGTTCGGCTAAGGGGACTGAGCTGGAGACAAGATTGAGGAGTCATCAGTGTATGAAAGTTAAATAAATGCCCAAGACCGCACAAGATCACCAAAGGGATGAGTATAGATAATGAAGAAAAGAGATTTAAGGAACAGTCATGGAGTACTCCAGTGTCAAGAAAATGAGAAGCAACCAGAAAAAAAGACTGAGGAGTAACCAGTGAGGTAGGTTTTGGTGTCCCAGATACCAAGGAGAGAAATATTTCAAGAAGGAGGAAGTGATCCGCTATGTCAAATAGTGCCAACAGCTAAAGTAAGGTTTGGACTGATAAATGACCACTAAGAAATAACTTCTAAGTGTGTAAGATACTTAATAAGGTGATAATAAGTAGTAACTACTATTTGTCATGCTTTTTCTGTGTGATACTGTATTAGGTGCTTATACCGTTTTCTTTCATCCATAGAATAGCCTAAAATGGTAGAAATGACAATTCTCATTTTACAGACATTGGAAGGCAAGACCCCAAGACACTAAGAAATTAGTCCAAAGTTATATACCTTGTAAAACTGCAAAGCAGGGATGCAAACCGCAAATATAAAAGCCTTTACTCATTTTCTTATATTATGCTGCCCAGACTAACGGTAAGGTTGCAGGCACAGCTTTTGAACAGGGCTGTCGCATGTCAACTCTTTTCACTCTGCATGTATGTGTAGGGTAAGTTAAAGCAGTCTTACTTGCTGCAAATCTATATCGTAAAAGACAAGGGTAGATATGTATGTTTGTTTGTTTCTACGGCCTGATTCCAAGAAGAAAACTTGGAATTATGAGATTTCCTTAAGGAGGAATTCCTTTTTCTATAAACATGTCACAGTATGAAATGTCAGCGATAACGTTCTCTTACAGCAGGAAAAAGTAGTTTGTATATTTGCAAGTGTTCCATATTTTATCACTCCTCATGCTTGGCTTTTTGAATATTCCGATGAAAAAATCTCTTAAGAATAAATCTAAGGGGCGCCTGGGTGGCTCAGTGGGTTAAGGCCTCTGCCTTCGGCTGGGGTCATGATCCCAGGGTCCTGGGATCGAGCCCTGCATCGGGCTCTCTGCTCAGCAGGGAGCCTGGCTCCCCCCCCCCCCGCCTGCCTGTCTGACTACTTGTGATCTCTCACTGTCAAATAAATAAATAAAAATTTTAAAACAACAACAACAACAACAACAAAATCTCAGCAGCTAAGTGTAATATGTGGGACTGCGGGAGACCCTAAGAACAGTGGGAAATGTCTGAAGAACCTGAAGCAGAAATTTCTTAAGACTGCAGTTTTGGGAAGATCATTGTAGTTGTTCTATAGAGGATAAACTGGGGATGGGTGGCAACTCTGATGGCAGAAGACCTGAACTGAAGATGGCTGGACAAATGGAGGAGAGCGAGAATGACAGCATCGGCTCGCCAAATGGTAGCAGCGCCTAAGTAGTGGTAGCTGACTCTTAAGGGAATAGTTAAATTCAGAGAGAGAGTAAGTACAGAGTAAGTGAGATGAGCCTTTCCCAGTAGTAGTTCCAATGCGGATGCTAATTACGCAAACTTAATAGCATCACTGGAGGGCATATACAAATCTGTAAAATGTATGCAATAAATTTGAAGAAATGACAAAAAGCAAAAAGAAAAAGTAAAAATTAAGAACAAAGGATGATTTGAACAGGCATACCCTACTAAGATCCCAGAGGTTTTTCCTCTAGAAAAAGTCCAGTAGGTATATTGTTTAGCATTTAAACATTATATACCAAAATACTATCTTCTGATGCAAAGCAATTAAAATCATGTGGTCTAGGACTAAATTTGATGAAAGGTTAACACACAGTGCCACCTTTATACCTCAGTTGCCAAATGGCAAAGTAATGATAAAAGTGATTTTCTAAATGCTAGGATAATTAGCAGAGTGTAATATAGCCACCCAGGTGCCCCAGCTGCTGAGTTTTTTTTTGTGCCTCTGTGTCTGGTGGGAATGGATATGTGCTCTTCATACTACCTGGAATAAATTTCCTCATTCTGCTGCCTCAGTGATTTCTGTTTCCTCTCAAGTCTGCCTTCGGGGATTAGTTCTTTGGAGAATCTGCCCTAATGGCAGTCCCCGCCGCTGGCCTCAGTGTGGTTTAGGTGTGCAGCCGCTTAGGACATCCTGAACTTCCTTTCCTACAGTATTTGTCACATTTAATAGTAGTTGTCTGCTTTCTCTGGGTGATTCCTCAGACCCTAGACTTCTTTTTCCTCCTCTTTGGCCTTTTGAAGATTTAGTATATATGTTATTTCATTTAGGGACTCATGTTTTGGAGGAATAAGTAGACTGATAAAGGCAAAGTACTGCGCCTTTCTTGTGACCACACTGGCCCTAGCACTTACCATGCTGCCATGTATATTGCAAATGCTAAAATATTTTATTTTTTAAGATTTTATTTATTTATTTTAGAGATAGAGCATGGGGGCAGGGAGGGACAGAGGGAGAGGGAGAGAGAGTCTTAAGCAGACTCTAACCGAGTGCCGAGCCCAACACAGGGTGTGATCTCATGACCTTGAGATCATGGTCTGAGCCAAAACCGAGAGTGGACACTTAATCAGCTGCACCCCCCAGGCACCCCAGTGTTGCATTATCTTAAATGAATGCGAGTGATAACCAAATTTATGTTCAGCCTTCACCACTCCTTGAATTCTAGTTAGTCCTGTAATCACTGGGGTATCAGGCACTTCAAATTCGATAAGCCCAGACCTCGAAATCTTTCCCTCTGGCTTCCTCTTCTCTCCTCCCTTCCCTTTTCCAACCTATATCAATCCTTTCTTTTCATCTGTCACTGACATTTTTGAATTGGAACTGCTGTATCCTTTACTACCTGCATCAATTATCAGATTCTATCAATTCTACTTTCTAATAGTTTTTGATACTCACTCTTCAACTCTGTTTCTTTCACAACTGCTCTATTTCAAGCCTCCTATCACTTCCTACCTTGCCAGTTACAGTCTTCTAATTTACCTAATTACAGTAATTTAGAAACTAAATATATAACCATTTTCAAAGCACTATAAATAATTTTTAGTCTCCGTGCTTCTTAAAAATCCGGAAACTAAATATTTTTTCTTCTGTTTTATCCTTCTAAATAAACAGTTAAAGTGTATGTATATGTATTCATCCATTTAGGGACTTTGTTCATTTTTAAGAACAAGAAAAACAGTTATTAGATCAAATGTATTTGAACAAAATTTTGTAAAAGATTCTTAATATGAAAAAGGAAAATCTTTTTGTGCATCAGTAATGAAGATGTCAGTTTTTTCATATAATAATAAATGTCAGCTAAGTCCTATAAAAGCTTACTGACTTATTGGCCGGACAGCCAAAGCAGTCATTGTCTCTGGAGGAAGCTTCCCTACTGTATTGTAAAGTCCAATTCAGTCCTGAAGGTGAGCCAAGATAGAGTAATGGAAACTAATTTTACCTTCCCTCTTGAAATTATTTTTTATAAAAAAGCTAAGCAAAATATATGAAACAATGGTTTTCAGAAATTGGACATCAGGCAGTACATGGAAGTGACCCCTGAGAGATAAGCATTAAATAAGCCAAGTTGTGTGATTGCTCCAGCTTACTGCCTAGAAAGCATTTCCAGTCCTTAAATCAGAGAGAGGAAGCCCAGGGGGAGCCCAGTGATCTCCCTGAGATGAGAAGGTGGAATTAGGAGCTTGGGAGACCACGTGGCAAGAGTTAGCAGGTGGAGGGCCAGTGAACAGAGCATTGCAAAGAAGAGAGCTCCAGAGATCTGCAAAGTTTCCCTGACTCCTTTCAGCTGAGTACTGATTAGAGGAGTCTGAGGAAGCCACATGGGGTGATAAAAAGAACCACTGAAAGAGAATTAGAGGTAGCAACCCCAGCACGTCAAGTTGCACCACATCTGTGATCATTCTGTTGCTACCAGCCGGACTGGGCAAACTCCCTCATTCATCAGCTATCATAGGGTACTCAGAAGGGTCATACCTCCTGGAAGGGGAAATTAGTCCTAGTCTAAAGGTTGCTCTGGTTCTGTTTAATAAAGCTTAAAAATAAGCTTTGAAAGCAACCTAATATGTATCTTAAAATTTATGAATATATATATATATATATATTCATAATCGTAATTGAAGTTCCCTAAAGAGAGATTGGTGGGAGAGAGAGGACAGAAAAAAATACTTGAAAAAATAATAGAATATTTTCCAAAGTTGGTGAAAACTACGAACCACAGATCTAAGAAGCCTAGCTGGCCCCAAGCATCACAAAAGGAGAAGTCGGAGAAGGAACATCAGCAGCAGAAGGGCATACCAATGTCCTTCAAATTAGGTTGCTTGAAGCCAGTGATAAAGAGAAAGTACTAACGTATCCAAAACAGAAGCCACATGTGCAAACGAACAAACATAAGGATGTTGGCAAATTTCTAGTCCAAAATGATACAAGCCAGAAGATAAGCAGCATCTTTAAAATATTAAAGGAGGGGGGAGAAACAGTTTTGAAAATAACTTGATATTTCCTGGCAGTCTTATTTGCAGTAACATTCGACATGTGTCTGGAATCAGGAATTTGGATGGGCAAGTTGTTTGATGCTAAAGAAATTTTCATTATTTTTTATATGGTATTTTACATTTTATAAGTGTTTATATATGAAATAAAACTTTCTCTTAGCACATTTTTGAACTAGCTAGGATGAATGATTTTATCTCTTTTATACATGAAAAGGCTGAGATGTATAGGGAATATGACTTTCATAGTTTCATAAGATCCAAGAATATAATCAGGTTTCCTGACATCCTCTCTGGGACTCTTCTCATCTACTTGGTCTCCTCATTATTAGCTGTGAACTGCCCAAAACTATTTCCTAAACTTAAAGATTCTCAGAATATATAAAATATACTGCCTCGAAAGCAGTAATAAGACTTTTGTTATCTTGCCATTTATAGTATATGAAGAAAAGAAATTGAAAATCTTCCTAAATATCAAGGCCCAAATAGAAGACAGGAAAAATGAGAGTACATTAAGGTATACTAGACCCTGTGTGAAAAGCTGTTACAGTATTTAAACTTTAAGTAAGTGAGTAAAGGTGGGGAAATTGCAGTGGTTGCAGAGAACCTTTTAATTTAATGTCATTGCCTTTTTTTAAAAAAGAAGTTTGATTCTTTTCATTACCATATAAAATATGAGCAGAGAACCTTTTAATAACTTGGTTCAAATTAATGTGGCAGAAATTAGTTGGGGAGAAACTGTATTTTGTATTTATGCTGCATATATAGTACATAAAATAGAATTAAATACTATCTTGTCATGTCATTGCATCTGATACAGCAAATTCATTTTGACCTATTGCTAACAGCCACATGGAATGAATACGGTCCATTGTCCTTTTTGGTGCCACTAAAGTTTCTTCAAATTGTTCTTTAGAGAGGCTTTTCAACCTTCGTATTCAAGAGAAATTTTGAGAGCCAGCTCTGTAGGGGAGGCCTTATGATAGAATGGGGATTGAAACACTCAGACTTGAAAAGTGGGCAGAAAAGTAGGATAAAGAAGAATGTTTCCGGTTGTGAAGAATGTGAACCCTAAGAAGTCTTCCCAGAGTGCTGAGAATCATTCCTGTGGGAAAGAAGTAAGAAAGTAGAGAAGTTGGGGTAGAGCTAGATTACTGAAGGCCTTAAAAAACAAGTGGGAGAAATAGGTGAATGACACTGAAGTTAGATTTTCCCCCCGAGATGAAGGAATTGTCTATCATCCAGTTATGAAATGTGACCTTCTGTCACTTCCACTTCGCGTCTTCTGCGTGTGTGCACGTTTACTGTATTTCAGTCTAAGTAAACAGCGATGAAATGACAATGCAAGAATGATTTACCTCAGGAGGGGATGTGTTTTTCTTTTTCTTTTTTAGTCCACTCCTCTACATCTAGCAGCGGGCTACAACAGAGTTCGGATAGTGCAGCTGCTTCTCCAGCATGGAGCCGATGTTCACGCGAAAGACAAAGGGTAGGTGTGTCCATTTACTTCCTTGAATGGTCTTACCCAGGAATCCTTATGCTTTGTTCACCGCATCCAGAACACTTAAGGTTTTTGCACACTGGACAAAGGCACCCATTTCTTTACAGCTCCTGTAGCATTTTAAGAATGTTAATAACTTCGGTTTGACTCCATTTTCATGTTCTACTTACTAAGAGGCTTTCTCATGGTGATGGCCTAAATTAGTTAAATTTTATTGCATTTCTATTATTTGAAGTTAAAATTTGCTTCTCTCAATTACATTTACTATTTTTCAACTCAAGTGATATTCCAGAAAGGGAGATAAAACAAACTGAAAATTCTGATAAGCCAGTAACATAGCTATCCTATTCACCTGGTATGTAAGGATCATCTTTTATGGATAAACCAAAATCATAAGTTTATAATGTTCTACTTTGGTTTTTATCCTGATAAAATCCTGGACATCTGACCTGAGAAAACTTACAAAGGTTGTTATGGGAGTGGTGGGAGATGGGAGGGACTACTAAGAAAGCAAATTTTAGAAAACTTTGTACCCATTCCCTACCTAGTCTTCAGGGCATCTAGGAAGTAGTTCTGCTCCTATGTGATAGGCTAACGTTCCTCATTATCCCGCCTTAAGATCAAGAAGATATTGACCTTACTGCCCAGGCAAAGGAGGTCCCTATTACACTCCTGTGATTGGCAGCATAAAGCGAAGCAGCCCAGAGAGGAGGGTTTCTTTCACTTTGCCCCTCTCCATGTCAGAAGACATGGGAAAGGAAGAAACGACTCAGTATTTGAGACAGTGATCAGAGAGGGAATCTGTCATTCCAAATCTATTCTTTGTGGTGCTGCTTCTTTCTTGTCGGTGCCTGCTGTTTTGCCATACGCAAATGGTGTCCCAGTAGTATAGGAGCACACATGCCTGACGCTCTTGTACATCTCGGTTTCCTTGTGCATGTCCAAAACCAGACGGGTGTACGATAGGTGAGTCATCAAGAGAAGCGCACCACAAAAATGGCAGTCTTTGGCTCGCACAGAATGATACTTGGAGATGCAAGTTATAGGAGTTCGGATATTTCATTCTTAAGCTGGAAATTACTTTCCAAAATGAAATAAAATGGTAGAAATATTTCAACTCACTCCCAAGTAACATTTTTCTGTGATACTTGATCTATAAAGCATGCAGTGGTCAATTAACACATGCTCTTCCTTTTACTTAAATACTTTTCTAATTGGTATTTTTATCATTATATTTAAGGGTTATAAACACAAGGCACGAGGTAAATATAAAAGGTTAAACATTAGCTATACCTTGTATCCTCGTCCTAAATACTTTAAGATATTTTTAATATAATTATATTGGAATCTATTAAAATTTTGTCTCAGCACTTCTTGGGTAAATGACTACATTATTTGAAATTGCAGTACTTTAATTAGCCTTTTTTCGTTTAGTGGACTTGTGCCTCTTCATAATGCATGTTCGTATGGACATTATGAAGTCACAGAACTGCTACTAAAGGTAAGAGAAATTTTAAAATACTGAGCATTACTTGCTTTTTTTTCTAACTTGTCATAAGTTTTCACATGATTCGTAGGCCAGTTAAGAGTTTTAAGAAAACAAAAGATGTTTTAAAAATAGTACTGTTGCCTTAAAATTTTTATAACATTCACTTTATTTTAAATTGTTTGTAAAAACTGATATTAAAGAAGCTAAAACCCTTCTTGACATTTCAAAGAGTCATAGCTGAAATTTACAAGGGAAATAAATGTCTTCTGTGTTTTATTTGACCCAGCGAAATGATCACTGACCTAAAACTTTTTTTTCTCCATTCAGCATGGAGCTTGTGTTAATGCTATGGATCTCTGGCAGTTCACTCCACTCCATGAGGCTGCTTCCAAGAATCGTGTGGAAGTCTGTTCTTTGTTACTTAGCCACGGGGCCGATCCTACATTAGTCAACTGCCATGGCAAAAGTGCTGTAGATATGGCTCCCACTCCTGAGCTCCGGGAGAGATTGACTTGTATGTATTTATATCCTAAACTCAATATTACTTGCTGTAAATTAGAATATCTCAGTTTTGTTAGTTTAGTCCTTAAACTGGTCTTTTGTCCCACTTCAATACTAACCTTCTGTTCTTACACATACACTAGTTTATAGTCCTCATTTCGGGTCCTGTACCTTTCTTTTAAGGCTGATGAGGCTGAGTCAATCAGTAACCATTTATCGTATGCTCACTATGTGCCAGGTACTGGAAATACAACAGCGTACAAACCAGAAAAAAATTCTCCGAGCTCACAGAGTTTATATTCTTGTACTGTGGATAATAATATTTGATATATAACATTACTGAGTACTCCCTGTTTCACAACCCCTGTAGGATTGTACAGCCATGTTTCTATTTTTTATGTGTGTTATATAGCCCAAGTACGATCACTTGCCCTAATTTGAGTAAGATCTTTTTTATGATTTGGTGGAATTAATAGTCTCAAATGCTGGTATATATTACCTACATATACATGGGCATGTTTTGTAGATAAACTTTTTGTTTTGGAATAGTTTTAGATTTACAGAAAAATTATAAAAATAGTACAGAGAATTCCCATATATTCCATATCCAGTTTGCCCTCCTGTCAACATCTTACATTAGTATGATATACTTGACATACATTATTAACTAAATACCATACTCTACTCATATTTCCTCAGTTTCTACCTCAGGTCTTTCTTTTGTTCCAGGATCTCATTCAGGACACCACATTACATTTACTGGTCATATCAAATAATGATATATTTAATTCTATATGTGGGCATTGCAGGTTTAAATTAAACTAGGCATCACCTACCCAATACTTAACTGGTCTCCTGATTGGTATTCTCTCTCAGGATTCAAAGAATCAGGTAACTGGACTTCAATGCCAAAGAAAATCTTTAAATGATAACTTAAGAAAAAGGCAGCGTCAAAATGATGATAATGTCGTTTAAACTTAACCAGATTTTAAGCTGGCTTATGTTAAGACAGGAAGAGGTGCAATTTTCATTTTGCTTAACTAGAAGTTTAAACTTATTTTGGTACTAGAACAGATGACATCAACAAGATTAAAGGCCAGTGCAAACTAGATTATATCTAGACAGATGTCTTAGCAACGAATCCTTGTAGAAGTGCCTTTATTTCCCCCCCCACTCGTATGACCCTTGTCATATGTTATCTTGCATTATATAGTTCCTTCTTCTATGTGTATGTTTTGTCTTTCCAGTGAAATTTAAATTCTTAGAAAGACTTTTCATTTTATTGTCTTCTTAGCACCTGCACAGTGCTTTGTTACCTAATAAAAATGTATTGCTGGTATTTGTGTTTGGGCCCATCTGTCCAACTACCCTCAACCCAGCACGGTGCATTGTGCACTATGCACAAGTTTATTGACTTGAACTCGAAACTTTTTTTTATCTTTTTCTAATTTCCTTCTTTTAGTTTGTACCCAGGGCTTAGCTTTATCCCCATATCACCTTTAACTTCTTTTTCCTATGAAACATTTTGCAAATTATGAGTAGTAGTATGAGTTTTTGTAGTGCATTTCATTGGACCATCTGATTCCACTCTACAGATGATGAGTTAATAGAAATTTGTATAGTTTTGTAAAAGAAGTTCCCTGATGAGAGTATTTTTCAACCTTCTCAATATTTTTTATTTTATTAAGTAAGATTCTACCAAGGAATTATTTGAAGAAAAGGATTTGATAAAGTTGGAACTGCTCTAACTATGGTTTTCCTCATCATGTCCACTGCCTTACAGTAGGCATTCACAATTACTTTTTAAGTTCTTTTTAAGAACTTTTTAAGTTCTTAAATTACTTTTTATGTTTTAAGTTCAATTACTTTTTAAGTTCTTTTTAAGAAAATTGTATAAGAGGACACCTGGGTAGCTCAATCAGTTAGGCGGCTGCCTTTCGCTCAGGTCATGATCTCAGGATCCTGGGATCAAGTCCCACATCAGGCTCTCTGCTCAGCGGGGAGTCTGGTTCTCCCTCTCCCTCTGCCTGTGGCTCCCCTGCTTGTACTCTTTCTCTCTTTGTGCCAAATAAATATAGTCTTTTTCATTTTAAAGAAAATTATACAAGAAACAAAGAAAAACAATATTTTGATCATACCCATGGTCATAGCATTTTCATTATACACATTTTTTTCTGCTCTTCTCTCTCTCTTTTTTTTCACATGTTGTTTCCATGAAGCCAAATGAACAAGGTAGTTTGGATTCTGCACATACTAGAGGAGAAAATACTGAAAGTAGCTTTCGTTCTAATTTCAAAATGCATTTGAAAAGAAATTTTTAAGGCATTTTATAAATATTAAGTTTTCAGGGTAAGTGTGAGTAATTTGCAGTTTTACTGCTTTCTTTTTAGCTACTTAAGTACTTCCTTGAGGTTTTTAAAAAGAAACCTTTATGTAACCTTTGCATTTAGAAGGGACCATTATATTGATAGATTTTCCATTCTCTTCTTTTTTATTCTTGAGTATACATCAATAAAATATTTTACATTCGAAGGTCAATTTGGGCAGAAATCTTTACCTTTTTTGTAAAGAGCAAAGAAAAGGAATATTTTACTTCTTGTTATTTGAGAAAATATCATGTTGTTTAATTGCATTATTATATCCTAATTTCTTGATTTCCTTAGTAGTACAGTCTTATTATTTATGTTTTTCTTAAATTTGTCCATTTAAGTTTTTCCTGAGTACCTTTACTGAACTTAAAGGAATAATTGAAAAAGTAGAATTGCTTTTATTATTTTGATATTCATAGGACATTTGTCATTAGAGAAAAAGCCAGTATGATTTGAATTCAACTGATATTTTTCTAGACTGATGACCAAAGCGAAATTGTACTTTTTACTTGAAAGCAGTTCTCAGGACATCTCTTTCCTTTGTAGTGGTCAGGGTCCCACTCCTTACATATGGCAGTTTGTAATTCTCTCACTTGATTTATCTCTAATTTTCTCATTAAAATGAGAATCTATAATTTTGTTATTTGGAAGTACTGGTTTACTTTTATTTCATTTGAACTTGACTTTGAGTTCTGATGTTTCAAATTCCTAATCTTTGAGGAATTTAGCAATGATAAGGTACCACTAAATAAGAGGTTTTATAAAAATGGTTTTCCCTTGAACCTGCCATGACTTATAAATATTCAGCATACACGCAACAAATGAGTACATACTGTACTATATAGCGAGCAGTGTGCTAAGTGATGGGACTCCCCTAGCAAATAAGGTCATGTGGTATGTCCTGTGATAGAAGGGTAAATGCAACTGCAGTGGACTTCATAAGATGGAATCCTAACCCAATAATGAGGAACATCAGGAAGGCTTATTCAGAGTATCTAAACTGGGACCTTGAACAATAATAGTAGTTATTAAGGCACATGTGTGTGTGTGCATCTCTTTTTCTGTCTTTTGAGGAACAGAAGGGAGTAAGATGGGGAACTCAGGAGAGGAGAGAGAGGAAAAGAAAGGAATGCGGTAGTAGGCAGGTGCAAAGGCCTGCTGTGTAATATATTTGGTTATAAACCATTTATATCTTTTTAGAACAATTGTCAGCTTTTTGTTAGCAAGTGGTCATATCAAAATACAAACCAGAATTGTAAAATAGAAAAAATGACTGTAAGTTTTTAAGTATTGGATTGTTATTCATGCCACTAATTTAGAAATCACTTTTGAGGGACCTGGGTGACTCAGTGGGTTAAGCCTCTGCCTTCAGCTCAGGTCATGATCTCAGGGTCCTGGGATCGAATTCCGCAGCAGGCTCTCTGCTCAGCGTGGGCCTGCTTCCCCCTCTCTCGTTCTCTGCCTGCCTCTCTGCCTGCTTGTGATCTCTGTCAAATAAATAAATAAAATCTTTTTTAAAAAAATCACTTTTGAAAAAAATCTTGTACAAGTAATAAAATACTGTTTTTCGAAAAATTCTCAAACTCATAGTTCAGTTCTTCCCTTCTCTGTGCTAAAACTATTACTATTTGGCGACTATTTTTCTAAGTGCCTTTTTGGTACCATTTCTTGTATTTAGTTGTGGTGGCAATGGTAGTAGTAACAGTGCAATAAATTGGGTCAACCTGTCTTTCCTCTTTTACTACTTGAATTTTCATTTCATTATATGTACTTTCATGAAAGTATGTACAGACCTATCTTTGTTGTTTAAGAGCTCTAAAGTAGTCCAGTGGATATGTATTTGTAACTGGTTTCCATTTGGTGGACATTTTTGGTTGCTTGTGTTAAAGTGTAGCTGGAGTGTATGTGTATCCTTTGTATGTGTATCCTTATGAATTCTGAGAGTATAAAACAGTCTTATTTCAGAGTATACATTTTTCAAAAATTTTCAGTAACTATACATCCTTGTCACCTTTATCATTGTATCAATCTGCTGCTGCTATTGGTAAAATAGAGCAATATGTAAAATTAATAATTTTCTGATTTGTAATCCTGCTAAAATGATTGGTACAGATTTTAAATCTTTTTTGTCAACCATTATTTCATTAACAGATGAATTTAAAGGTCATTCTTTACTACAAGCAGCCAGAGAAGCAGATCTAGCCAAAGTCAAAAAAACACTCGCTTTGGAAATCATTAATTTCAAACAACCACAGTCTCATGAAACTGCGCTGGTAAGATTTTATTGTTAATCCATTCCTTAGGTCTGTAATAGTAGTGGAGGTACAAAGGATGATTTCATTTCAGAAACCTTAAAGTAACTTTAGTATCTGAAATGCCAGGAATTACCATTTTAGTGTTGGTTGCATTGATTGCTTTCATGGATGAGGGAATAGACATTTGCTCACCCTTGATTTGGGGATTATTTTTAGTTTTGTCTTTAGCCAACCATATTATAACAAATCTACTTTAGTGGCCAGTTCTTTCATAAAATAAAAGGTATGATTTTCTTTTTAGAATCTTTTTTTTTATGGTTGCTAGGTAAAGACTATTTGTTTATACAGAGAAAATTAAAGTATTTTCAAAGGTGCTTGCATCATCCTTTGAAGCAATTATCCAAAGAATTATTCTTAATTATCCAGAGAATTACTACATTCATTATAGAAAAATGATAAGATTGTGATTTTTTTTCCAGACTATACAAATTGTTTTTTAAACTGTTCATGTTTTTTTCTTCTAATGTCCTTTCAGAAAGATTAGCTTATTTTCCTTGTCATTGACCACATTAAGTTTCAGATATAGGGCTGGTAAAATTATTCCTGAATTAAGAATTTAAACATACACGATGCCTATCTCACAGACCTGTAAATATGCTTCCGTTAACATTCTCACATATATCTGGCACAAAAAAAGTCAAGCTGTAGTCGGTTCTTGCTGAAAACGACATTAAAAGAGTTGGCAAACTGAAATGGGCCAACTGTATGTGCACTTAAATACATGGCCCTCAAACTGGGGTCAGATGCATTCAAGCTCTCCAGGATTATGCCTGGAGATGCTCAGAGCAGCAGCGTAAACCTGACCTGCTTTTTTGGAGTGTTCGTTTTATTCATTGGCAAGTAGGTTTTTACTCCTAAAAATTTAATACAAACATTTATATAAAACAAATTGAATACAAAAATTGTATAAATATAGGATAAAACATAAAATTTCTGAGAATACTTCTTCCACTAAAGAGTTTCAAGTCTATTACCTTCTTGCCTGTCCCTGGGCATATTGGCTTATAGTGCTAGGCGTAGTTCTGTGGCAGGGTTTGAGAACCATTGATTTATGTGACTGACAAGCTCATGAGGGATTGACTAGGTCAGGTCAGGGTATCTGTGGCTTTGGAGAGGCCGCATTCTGATACCTTCAAATGAGTATATACTGGATAATTATTTATTGTCCAAAGGAAAAGAAAGTCTCTCTTAGTGCTTAACTAAGATAATTTCACCTTGGTTTAAAGGCATGTGTCTTATTCTTCCAGTGTATCTAGAAAGATTTGATCATCTCCATAATGTAAAATATATAAGTGTGTTTTGACAGAACAATGTTCTAAATAATCAGCAGATGCTATTTAATTCTGGAATGTACTTTTAAATAGAAGTTTATTTTATTAACTTAGTTGTATTTACTTTACAGCACTGTGCTGTGGCCTCCCTGCATCCCAAAAGAAAACAAGTGACAGAACTATTACTTAGGAAAGGAGCGAATGTTAATGAAAAGAATAAAGAGTAAGTGTAATTGCAGAAGAAGTTGTGCGGTTCTTAAAGGGGAAATGCAACAAAAGTTAGGAAATTTCCTTTTCCTTTCCTCCTCTCCATAGTTTCATGACTCCCCTGCATGTCGCAGCAGAACGAGCTCACAATGATGTCATGGAAGTTCTACATAAGCATGGAGCAAAGGTAAGCCACACACCCTGAAATGAGATGTCAGACTTGGAATCGGGTAGCTAGCCCCGCTTTAGACCCTTGCTCTTCTCTCTGATTTTCCTGGAGAAATTAATTTTCTAAAGGACTGTTACCACACCTATTCTCTTTTAAAACTGATTTAAATCTTGTTACTAATGAAGATAATCACCTGTGTTTTATTATACTTTAGTGCCGTTGTTCTATAAAGCGATAAAATGTAGCTATGGTCTTATCATTCAAAATCCATTTAACTTTACATTGTTTTACAATAGTACTGGAATTGGTCGATTTTTTTTTTAAAGATTTTATTTATTTATTTGACTGACAGATCACAAGTAGACAGAGAGGCAGGCAGAGAGAAAGGGAGAAGCAGGCTCCCCGCTGAGCAGAGAGCCCGATGCAGGGCTCAATCCCAGGACCCCGAGATCATGACCTGAGCCGAAGGCAGAGGCTTAACTCACTGAGCCACCCAGGCACCCCTGGAATTGATAGATTCTGATAGTCAACATCATTGATGGTTTATCAGAATAATTTATGTAAGTGGTAGAATATTGCTGCTTATTCTAAAGAACACTTTTGTTCCTTCAAACTGGTATTGATAATAATCTTCTCAAAAAACCTCGACACTAAAGAAATATGAAATTTGGGGGTAATCATTTTTGTTGGCATTGTCTGAAATTGTCTTGGAAATGTTTAAATCCTCAAGAGTATATATTTTAAAGCAGAAGTCTCCAGTGTAGACATTCTATGGAACATACAGGATGAGCCATTGGGGACAGGAAAAAATATGAGAATTTTAATTTACTAAAATAGTAATTTCCTAATTTCTGAATAAAGAAATTAACATTTGCTGATATTTAATACACAGATTAATGCTGGCTGCCTCATCAGGTCCATGTGTCAGCCTGTCTCAGACAGCTCCAGGTGTTTCCTGAGGAAGAATGGGAGTCTGAGTAGCAAGGGATTGGCATTAACAGACTCACTCATGTGTTCACTTTCAGCATGTCGTGACATATTGCACTTTTCACATGCCCAAATGAGTAGACTTATGGGTACTATCCTAAATGGCGGGTTTCAGTTTGACTTTTTGACAACTTATGCTTTCCATTTGATTCTAAAAGCACCATCTGAATGCGGTGCTTGAATTAGGGCTCAGCCCTCTTACACTGTGTCCACCATCCTGCCTCCTACCCCTCCTCATGTCCAGTTCCCAAGCTAAGGCCAGTAAATTAGAAAAGGCAGAGAATTTGATAGGGAGATCTAATACCACTAACTAATTTGTCTTACTTAGATAAAACTTAGTAATATTTACATAAGCCAAAACATTTTTTTGCTCAAAGCTTGATGATAAATATAATCAGGTTCACTGTGCATGGTAAACTAAACATTGTGACTTAACATAGAAGACATACTTTTTAGTTTACAGTCCTCTACTTTCTGGTTTTATGAACTTGAACTTCATTTCCTGGAACCTTAATTGACTCATCAGTATTATGTGGGTGTTAATATCTCCTCTATAAGCATTTGTGTGTGTCTCCATGCGTGCACACGTGTAAAAATTAAATGAGCTATGCATATATGAGTATATAGTTTAGTACCTGGCATACAAGCAGTACTTTGGTTACTTGTAAATATGAGCATTGTATTTTTTCCGTATTTGTCTTTCCAAACATACTGCGTATTTCCCTTAGTTATCTAAATTTTTATAAAAGAGTTGTAAACCAGTTCCTTTATAATTTGTTTTGATCCACTAACTCAACAAATACTGAAATGCAAAATGATTAAGACCATGTGCTAGATACTGTGGAAGATACTAATTTGAAAGTTTGTGCAACTACCAGACTTGAAGCTAATCCTAAATCCAATTTAGTGGCATTAGCAATGGAGAAGGAAGAGAAAGATGAAAGCCACTTATAAAGGAATAATTATATATATGGAAATGAATAGAATGCTAGAATGGACTTAGAAACTGGTGGTCAGTTCAGGGAAGTGAGAAAGCTAGAAAGAAATACTGGTTTTCTATACCTTGATAATTTTGTACTTAGAGTTAGGGACATGTAGCTAAAACTAGTGGTTGAAAATAACAGCACTAGAGTATGAATGACAGTCTAGGATTCAAGAGATCTTTTGGAAAGCCATCAGTATAGTGATCATGCATTGCAAAGTCCTGGTAGAGAAAATATGGAAAGATGAGTTGAGAGTTGAGGAAACGACCTTTGCAGATTACTGTGTTTAAGGAGCAGCAATGGGAAGAGAAGACAGGTCGATCACATGTCTATTGAGTATAATAGGAATATTATAGGAATAGGAATATGATGAAGCAACAGGTGATCGGTGCTGCGGGAAGAAATCAAGGTAGGCAATGCCATTTAACTGGGCGATATTTGTGAAAAGGCTTTGGTAGCTTTTGAAGGAGGTGTTTCAAAGATACAGGGATAGAGAATTGTATTCATTAGGGTCTTGGCAAAAAAAACAGCACACTTGAAATGGGTAATTTGAGGAAAGTTTAGTAAGGGAATTATATACAAAGGTGGGCAAGGTTTAAGGATATGAGCAAGGGATAGCAACAAGTGTGGAAACATCATCTTTGGGCCTGAAAGGTCAAGGAAAGGGAGAGGTCCCTGGAAGGAGAAGAAGGTAGCTGTTTGGAGACGGCCCCTGACAGCACTTTGAGAGAGGGTAAGTCTAACCCCTACCCCCCATACTCCTGCTGCCCACCGGTCTCCTGCCATTGCCTCCCATTAGCCAAATGTAGTAAGAACTTAAAGACCAAAAGCACTCATTGATATGATCCATCTAGATGAGTTTCCCAGGACACAGAGCAGGGTGGAGGATGGATAGGAATCTGGAGGGCAAGCAGACAGTGTTGAGAAAAAGGAGAGAAAGCAAATGGCTAGTAAAGAAAGGCAGGTTGTAAGAAAACAGGGGGTATTAGCCAATTCATTTGAAAAATTAACTTTTATAGTGGAGTAAATTTCTGTTTCTAAAAAAAATTAATTATCTCTGTCAACCCCCAGCTTTGCAAGATTGCCATAAAGCCTAAATAGGAAGAGATATGAAGATTTAGTCTTTCGTATGGCAGGTTTTTTTTCTTATTATTGTTAGCTACCGTGGCATTCTACTGCTACTGCTTTGTCTGCTATCATTATTAAGTAGAACTTCAGTCCCGGTTGCATATGGTATTATTAACACCTAAAAATGAAAGGTTTAATTCGGAAGTGCTTTTTTTCGTATATAAAAGCACTGCTATTTTGTCATTATTCGAGCATCTGTTAAATGTGTGGAACATGGAGAAATTTCCTTTGATTGTTCATTTGTCTTAATTTGACAGATTTATTTATATTGTATGTAGAAAGAAATTGTGTCAATAGTAATTGGCATTAAGTGGGCTTATTTCTCACATTGAGAAGTGATGAAGAGTCTTTGCTCACTTTGGGGAAATGTGTTAGCTCGTTACAAGGACTTGATTAATGCCTTTCTAGAAATGGATTGATAAGCAGTTTATATTAGCCCAAAGATGTTAAATAAAATGCATTCAAAGCTGTAGATTTACAGTATCTCTTATAGTTCAGATATCTACAGTTAGAGCATATCAGCGTAAAGAGCAAAGGGGCCAGGGTCTCAGACACATTTTAGTTACCGGTAACAAATCAGTTGAATCTAGAGTAAGCATAAATGGAAATCTGTTCATACTTACATAAATGTATGCTTACTACTTTTTAGAGATAACCCGTATTGTTATACCATAGAAATAATCTACAGGAATTGTGGCTGAGATTCACAAAAGACTAGAACAAGAGATTTATAAACTGTTGGGTACCTTGACTGCGTCCCTGTCTGTCTCTCTTTCTGCAGTTGCTTTGTTTCTTTTCTTTGTTGGTCTTTGTTCATCTGTTTCACTCTTCTTATAGACTGTATTTTTGTTTTACTTCTCTGTGGCCTAAATATGGGCTTTGCAGGCCCTCCTTTACATGTCTTTGGCTTAGAAATATACCACCTGCAGCTACTGTCTCTTCTTAGTCTCAGGAACAAGAAGGGGAGAATCTGAATGAGGCTGCGGTTTGTGCACATGACCATTGGATCGGCTCCCTCTAGTCTCATCAGCTGTGCTCAGGGACTGGTTTCTCAGACAGTTAGGGCATGTGAGGAGGTGAGTTCCCTTTTAATAAGTTTGAGTTCAGCTAGTAAACAATTTAGTTTCATGTCCTTCTAATTATATTGAAATTTAACTTCTTAGACAAATTTTATATTCCGTAGTGGGTTCATAACACAGTAAAGGATTAAAAACCTTTTAAAATGGGGCACATGGGTAGCTCAGTCAGTTAAGCATCCGACTCTTGGTTTTGGCTCAGGTCATGATCTCAGGGTCGTAGGATGGAGCCCTTCACTGGGCTCCATGCTCTACAGGGAATCTGCTTGACATTCTCTCTCCCTCTGCCTGTCCCCCAACTTGTGCGCGCTCTCTTGCTCGCGCACGCACTCTTGCTCACACTCTCTAGCTCACACTTTCTCTCGCTCACACTCGCTGTCTTGCTCACACTCTCTCTCTAAAATAAATTTTAAAAATATTTTTTAAAAAAGAAGGACCTTTAAAGTGAAATATTGATTACTGTATCAGAATTTTAGCTCAGTTTGTCTATTTCATTCCTCATAGGAGAGGCTTTAATTATATCCATCCCACCATGGATAACAACGCTCTGTTTGTATCTGTAAAAGCTTTGAAATCAAATTAAATTATATTCTTAACCCAGATAAAATAAGTCTATTATTTTCAGTATTAAACAATTTTGTCAACATTGGCATTTAACTTTTTTTTTCCCTTCACATTTCTAGGGAAAGAATAATGTATATTTTTTGGTTAGAGAATATTTTAATAGTAGGGTACCTAGATGGCTCAGTCACTTAAGCATCTAAATCCTGATTTAGGCTTAGGTCATGATCTCAGGGTGGTGGGATCAAGCCCTGTGTGAGGCTCCTTGCTCAGAGGGGAGTCTGCTTAAAATTCTCTTTCCCTTCCTCTCCCTCCCATGCATGCATATGTGCTCATGCTCTTTCTCTCAACTAAATCCTCTTTTAAAAAAGAATATTTTAATGGTCTAGTGTTTGCTCAGTATACACATTAGTATGATGAAGATAATAATCTTTATCACCAGAATTTACCAATTTATTGTTCTCATGAACCAGTCACTTACCAACCATTTTCGAACACCACCTTGTACAAGGCACTGTACTTGTTACAATGTTACAAGGCTATATATGAAGTTTGAATTTGATGGAGTCTTCTTTTAAGAGACTTAAGATCTAGTAGTAATAGTCTTATCCAGCACAGTCAACTTGAATAGCTACTGTATACATTGGAAAGTGAGGTATATAAGAGAAATACAGGTAGACTGCTATTCAGAGAATAGTTACTTCTAGTGGGAGTAACAGGCTGGGGGAGAGATTAGAGAAATTTCATTTAAAAAAAAAGTAGGATTTCAGCTAGGAATGTTCAAGGATTAGATATGTAGAAATTGGCAAAATACAAATAATATATTTTAAATGACTCAGGAAGGCAAAGCAGTTAGAAGTTACGATTAGTGAGTCCAGTGGGTACTGAAAAGGAGAGTATAATGAAAATCTTGAAAAGATGTGTTGGAGCAAGGTCTTGATAGTTTCATTTGGAGAGTTTTGATTTTGCTCTCATAATACTTGGAGAGCCACTGGAAAATTTTGAATAGGCAGGTGGCATGCACAGAATCCAGCTTCAGAAAGATAAATACTTCCTAGAAAACTACGGTCTTGTAGAAAGCCAGTTACAGAAATGTAGACTCAGGGTATGGACATCGTATCTGGCATAATGATTTAGCAGTACTCAGCAAAATTAGTGTTTTAAGATTTTTGTAGAAAGAGACAATAGTAAGATAATGTTTCTTACCTTCAAGCTAAGAGGGTTATAATGTACCTGCTACCTGTTCCCTGGGGTATAGTCTGTCCACCAGGACATAGACCTATTTCAGATTCCTATCTTTTACTCCTTTTCTTGCAGATTTATGAAAGCCTGTCATTTCTTTTTTTTTTTTTTCCTCTTCACTTTCACTTTCAAAGTGGCCTGATTTAGGGGGAAAGTACATTGTCATTCTAGCTAAAGGCATACAGAGGCTGTTTTTAACTCTGAGGTTACTTGAAATTCAGATTGAGATAGACCCATGTTCAACAGCTAAAGTAGAATTACAGTGTGAGTTAACAATAGATGATTAATTATAGAAATACCACAGAATAGTTCGTGATTTTATTACCAAATGAGTGATAGGGACAATGATAGCTTTAAGTTTAGGAGAGAGATGAACTCAGTCTCGAGGTTAACACTTTGAGACTAGGCTTTTCACACTGATTCAGATATTGAGAGACTCTGTTCAGCCATTTGCTGATAATCTGCGTGCTGGTTTCCAGGATTGTTTTGACGGGTTTGAATCATGCTTTTATACCCTATATATTTCAGGCCAAATGCTATTGTGGTTTTTTGCTTTTTATTTTTTATTTTTTTTTTATTTATTTTTTTTTTTTTACTACTTATCTCCTTAAAATAAGAATAATAAATTCATGATGGCATGTATAAAATCTGTCATTTTTTTTAGGTTAAAAATACAAAACTTACGGAGAGCAGTGTGTGTGTGTGTGTGTGTGTGTGTGTGTGTGTGTGTAGCTATTTAATTTGTAAGTTCTTTTTTTTTTCCCAAAGATTTTATTTATTTATTTGACAGACAGAGATCACAAGTAGGGAGAGAGGCAGGCAGAGAGAGAGGAAGGGAAGCAGGCTCCCTGCTGAGCAGAGAGCCCAATGTGGGGCTCAATGCGGGGCTCGATCCCAAGACCCTGGGATCATGAACTGAGCTGAAGGCAGAGGCTTCAACCCACTAAGCCACCCAGGCACCCTAATTTGTGAGTTCTTAGAAGAATCCTTGTGAGTGAGCAATCTCATTTATTTGGTTATCTCAGCTTGAATGACCCTTTTAAGTGCTTAACTATATGCATAATACTAGATTGTATTTGGGGTTTTTTTTTTTTTTTTAGAAGTTTAATCCTTACATAATAAAGAATATTTTGAATGTTGGTAAGCCTGTTTTTTGACCGAGTGAAGAGTTGTCAGTGTGTATGAGTCAAAATTGCCAAAGCCAAGAGGACAAAAAGACAATGTTGTCATGACTTTCAGGTTATCATGGGCTTTAGTTGGTCCTTTTATCCAGTGCTTTCAATTACAGATTTTGTAGATAACATGCTCAAGTCATTTATTTTCCTATATTTCTCCATCAATAGAGTGAATTACTATCAATTCCCAATTATATAACCTATAGAGTCATAGTAGAGTAATAAATCCAAACTTATGGGAACCATTAAACAATTAGAGTTCCCTATAACTCTCTGGGATCACAGTGAAATATAAAACATCACCCTTTTTCACTGTGAAACTGAATTAGAGCAGCAGTGCAAATCCTGCCAGATGACCCATTGTAAAAATCAGAGAATGGGGATTGACCTGTAGTCCTATAAAATGGTTACTGTTGCCTTCTAAAAACAAATTCATCACCTACCTTGGAAGGCACATGCGTTCTGGATTTTATTGCCTTGAACCATTTCAGAATACGTATGTGGAAGGAAAAAGAATAGATAGACCACTTTGTAGAGACCCTTGATTGTATCATCTGCCTGCTTGACAAAAAAATAAACAAAGACAGAGCATCAGAGTACTGATAAGGTTAAATATAAGAGGAAGTTAGGGACCTTAATTTTTGTATTCAATTTTGAATCATTTTAAAGATCAGTAATGGCTCCAAAGACAGCTGATCTCCCATCCAGCAATCACTGTTCCCTTTCTTCTTTGCTTCAGAACAGGGATCAGCAAACATGTTCTTAAAAGTCCAGATAATAAATATTTTCAGCTTTTGGGGTACTTACATAGCCATTTTAAAAACAATTATTTTAAAATTATAAAAATCATTCTTCACTTGCAAGCAGTATAAAACAGTCCCCTGGTTGGAATTAACCCACAGGTCATAGCTTGCCAACTCCCTCTTTGGAACTCTAGTTTGTTCAGAGTTGGGAGCTTCTTGGAAGCCTGGATTGGGAACAGTTTTGGTAATTTTATTCTCCTTGCTTGTGACTGGTATAGGCATCGTTTGGGGAAGCGTTTTTGGCCCTAGCCGTAAGAAGTCAACTCGGAAAGCTTTCTTCTTTTTTTTACAATAGATGTATAAAACATCCTTTTTGGCTTTGGAGTATGAAGTTGATGGCATAGAGCTGCCACTGTCCTCTTTTGACCGTGGAAGGACAAGCCTGGAGTCCTGAGATTAGGGTATCTGAGAAATTGACATTTGCTTCTTATGAGGACATGCTCCTATGAGGGTTTTCCTCACAAAAACCCTTGTCAAATGTCTGTTTAATATTTTCCCTGGCATCCATTCTTGTTCATTCCCTGGGTTGTACAAAATATCACCACATTGTTCTAGTTTTGTTCTGCTTGTTTCTGTGGAATGGGTGCTTCTGTTAAATATCGCTGATCCTTTTCTACAGCTTCTCAGTGTGTCACCTTCGCTGGCTGATAAAGTACTCCATCGATACTCTTTTGTTGCTACGGTAACAATTTAGAGTTCGAGGGGACAATTCTCTCATAATAAAAAATATATACATTTTCTAAAGCAAAGGATTCTATGTTACACTGGTCTGTCTTGTAGTTTATCTGGAAAGTTTGGTTTTCTGAGATACTAGAATCTAATGCCACGTATGGAAATGAGTGAATGCCGTATATACGTCAGTAGGGATGAAGACATAAAGCTTCAGTATATGATTAAGGTTTTAACTTCCTAGCATTATCAGTCAGTCCTCATTAAATGGTTGGAATTTTTTTTCAACTAGACATAAAAAATTCCTCTTATAAATGAACTCTAACAGCGATTTATACGTTATTCTATTTTTTTTTTCCACTTATTCACATAAGCTGTTCACATAGCTCCAAGCTATGTCCTAGACCTTGTGTTTCTGGGGATTGGGGAGGACAGAGGAGAAGAATTACATTTAAGATCAAGTCATAATTTCTGCTTTTAAAAAGCTTCCAATTTACATATAGCATCTAGCACCAAGCCTAATATCGGGAAGTGCTTAGTAAACGTTAGCTGCATCCATTTCTGACCAGACTTTTTAGGAGGTAAACAACTTAGTTGTAATTTTGACAGCTGTATACAAGGATAAGGAGTATGAAACAGAGAATAATAGCTTGGTAGAGAAATGAGAACGTGTCAGTGGAGCTGCATTCAGCACCACCCCTCCAAAACCGAGAGTAAAGAGAAACAAGGAAGTTAATGGAAATAATATTAGTGAGTGGTGGTTTTTGCCCAGACTCATTCCATTCCACAAGTGCATGCCCCAGACTGAGTGAGAGAAAGAAGGGAATCTGTTGTTTCTTGTATTGTGCTCAATTTCACCAGGTTTACGTATCGAGACAACCTCTCCTTACACATAGTGTGTTTTTAGTGTTTAAAGATACTATATGACTTTGGGGTTCAGTTGTTCTGCTGATACATTGAAGGCAAAACTGGCCAGTGTTGAATTTGCTAAGAAACCTTGTATCTGTCTCTACCATTACATTGTCAAGGTGTTTGCAAGGATAATGTTGACCAAAGGCAGATTTTACATTTTGCAGTGACTTTAGAAACTAGCACCTTTATAAAACAGGGTTCCAGTGCAATCTGATAAAGCTGCAGCACAGCAAGCCTATCAAATTGTGATGAAAAAATAGAGTAGAAAGGAAGATAGTATAAAAGTAAATTATAGATGGTCTTAAATGACATGCTGAGGAGTTCATGTTTATTTGAAGGCACCGAAGAGTCACTGAGTTTGAGCTGGAAAATAACTTAGTAATATCTGTATTTTGAAGTAGTAGTTGTCAGGCCACGTTCCCATGACTTAGCAAATTGTACTGAGGATTTCGGTCACTATAATTAAATAATTTAGTGGGTTTCTTACCAAATTTCCAGAAAAATGTTAATGATTAGAATGTTCCCAATTTTAAGTTTTTCTCTTGGGGTGATGTAACAAAGAAATAGAAAGTCAAGAAGTTTAGTTTGGTAGCCTGTGTTTTCCATCAATACATTCTTATGGCTGTGCTTTTATGTTGCTTATGTATAAACAGTCACTTTTCCACTGGCAAATGAGACCTCTAATTACATATATCAGTATGTCATGATAAATTAATAACGAATAAATAATAAATAAATAAATAAATAACAAATTAATAAGCAAATAACAAATTAATTAACAAATAAATAAATTAATGTGACACACCATTAAGAATTTAGATGAACGCTTGCCTGAAAAAGTGTGACAGCCTTACTTAAAATAATGGAAGACTGAGACATGGAGATCAGTCGTCTTAAATCTTTTCTTTCCTTAATCTTGTATTGGGTGGGTATGCACAAATATGCTAGAATAATCTGCTAGCATATATTTGAGAATTACTGTCTGCCCTGAAGAGGAGCCTTCTAGAAAACTCAGAAAACCTGTATATCCATAATCTCAATAGCCATAACAAAAATTGGCCCCATGTTAAAATTTGTAAGATGGTACTAACTTGACATGGGTATTCAGAAAGTCAGTAATCTTACCAAGCCTTCGAGTAATCAAGACCTCTTAAGAAAGCTCAGACTTGCACTGGATTTCATAATCCAGAAAGGCAGGAAGAAGGGCTTCTCTGAAAGAATCAGCGTGTACAACGAACATGGATTTTGGTCGGATTGGAATAGAAGGTACTTACAGGGGCATCCTGGAAAACAGGTTTGATCAAATTATGAAGCTGATCCCAAAGTTGAATGTTATCTTAAAACTAGCTAAATTGTTCTTCCTTTATAACGTCAAAGTTTTAAAAATGGAACATTTGAAAATTTAAATCTTTTGGGGGCTAGTTAAATGCGTTAGTAATTCAGGCACTAGTAATTCAGTTTAGTAACGAGGGTATTCTATTAAATTTATTTACTAAAATTAGAAAAGAAATGTAATTAACTACTTTGACTGTCTTTGCTTACATATTCTGTAGTCTTCATGTTACAGGAGCAAGTTTGGTAAAATCCGTTCATCCAGAAGTATTACATGTACGTCTTGGATGTGACAGGCAGTGAACATCGGAGTCCCAGCCCTCAGAGACGTTGCATTCTAGTTGTTGAGGGGAGTGGAGGGACTGGAAGATGGACAGGAAGACAGTCATTCAGGGCAGGGATGAGTATGTTGTAGTTTTCAATAAGACAGACAGAGAAGGATAACTAAGAAACTGATATCTTTTCAGAAGCAGTCACCGAAAAGTTAATAGTAAATAGTCTGTGGCACTTTTCAGAATGCTTTTGACAGTTTTATTTTTCTTGTAAGAATTTATTTGCTAGGGTGTAAAATGGAACAAGTAGATACTCAATTCTCTGTTCCCACCCAATGGTTTTACAGATGAACGCACTGGACACCCTTGGTCAAACTGCTTTGCATCGAGCTGCCCTCGCAGGTCACCTGCAGACCTGCCGCCTCCTGCTGACTTACGGCTCTGATCCTTCCATCATCTCCTTACAAGGCTTTACAGCCGCGCAGATGGGCAACGAAGCCGTGCAGCAGATTCTAAGTG
Source organism: Enhydra lutris kenyoni (assembly GCF_002288905.1). Taxonomy (NCBI): domain Eukaryota; kingdom Metazoa; phylum Chordata; class Mammalia; order Carnivora; family Mustelidae; genus Enhydra; species Enhydra lutris. Next base: position 17,792,770 of record NW_019154095.1, on the reverse strand, counting down.
GTGAGTTTAAATAAATAAGTAGTACATTCTGGCCTTCCCGCTTCATGTCCGCTGATAGAAACAGACAAACTCTGCACCACTTGTTTTAAGTCGCTCTTTGGAACACTTTCTTTGCCTGAATTTTTTTCATACCTTTCCTTGCTGGCAGTTTAGCCTGAGGCCCTTCCTATCAACCTTTCTGGTGGAGTGAGGTAGCTGTCAGGAAAAGGAGACATATACTCTCTCTCTCTCTCTCTTTTTTTTTTTTTTTTTTTTAAGTTTTAAATTGAAAACCTGACTCATGGGTGTTACGATCAAAGGTGACTTAAAGCTCCTATAAATGGTGTGGAATTATGGCAGCTCTAAAATCTGTCAAATAGAGGAAATAAGAAATCATTCATCTGGTAATGATCTTTAATTCATTGTTCTTACATATGGAATAGTCTGACTGGCTTTTTTTTTTGTATTTCTTAACTTCCTTTCGGCGTTAGGAAATTATCTTGTTTTTTCTAGCTTAAATACAATTATAAAATCTTATTGAATATTAGTGCCTACCTAGTACAGCATTTGATATTTTATCTGCTTAATGTATTGAGGAAGATTGAACATAGAACTGATATGAAAATTGACTAGTTTCCTGAGCCCCCAAATTAGAGGAAATGGCACCGTCTAGCTCTTGAAAAATGGTGAGCTAGATAGAAAATTAATTTGGTATAACTGACTCTTGTTTCCCATCCCTTTTATTTTTGTCTGTGGGTTACATCTGCTCTAGAATGACATAACAGACAGAAAAGTAGAATGGAGAAGGAAGGCTACAGACTAGGAATCTGAAGTCCTAGTTACTTTCTTCTGCCGATAACCCAGGATTTCTTTGCTCCATCAGACACAGTGCCTTGTCATAATGAATATTTTATAATATCCCCTTTTCTTATTCAGAAATGAAATGTATAGATAATGTGACCTAACTGTACAGATACCTTCCAAAAACCCCAAATTAAATACCCTAACTATAATATAAAGCGAAAATGACAGTAAGTTAACATAAAATAATTTATAATTATTGTAATAGTAATAGCTTGGATAAAACAACACTAGAAGACAAAAATAAGCCCCACAAATTTCTCAAGAGCCCCGCAAAAGTATAGCACAGCTGAGAATCACAACTATATTCTGAAATAGGGAACTTTCTAGGCTCGTGGAGCTCATATATGTATTGTTAGAGCTGAATCAGAATATCTGTGCCACGTTTTAAAAGCTATTAATTGGAATTTACTTTCCTCATGCCAGCTCATTCGTAGATAGTATCATTCTTTTTTTTTTTTTTTCTTTTTTTGGTATCATTCTTCTTTAGGCTTAAATGGTGATCTAGAGACATTTGAAGTAAGCCCTGTCTAGAACACCTTTACATCAAAATTGAAAAGATCTAGAGGAATGAAATTTCCTATTACAGGATTGCAAGCTTGAAGTATGAAAAACATGATTTCATTTAACTTCCTGTTCCAATGGAGCAATAGAACATTTGCTTAAAGAGGAGATAGTATCATGCTTTGATTAGAAACTTTTTCAGCCTTCTCAGTAAATTCTAATATAATTTCTAAAAAGTGTGATTTTTATTAAAACATTCTAAATTTTTTTTACACTTTTACCAAGAACCATTTAATGTTGGATTTTAAGTTAGATTTTATAATTTGTAACCATAAATCAGGCAAACAGCTATCACATCAAAATTTCTAATAATATTATGCATAATTTTAGAGATAATTGACAAAATGGAGAAGAAAGGATTGAATAAGCAGATTAGATCCATTAATGCTTTTTAAATGCCTTCTAAGTCAGTATAATTAGAACGTATGACTTCTGGTAAAAGATAAAATTAAATACTGAATCACAAATGAAATATTTTATTCAATTATTTTGGTAATTCTTCTTAAAAGTTTGTTTGGAATATAAAACATTATACAGGTAATTAAATGTGTAACAGAGGACATGCCAGAACTTTTGGATTTAATTCTTAATATTCTTTATTGATCTGGAAAAATAGTACGAATAGTAGAATTGTATGATAAAATGTTGCCCTTAGAAAGGTTTTGAAAATAGGAATTGTTTTTTTGTTTGGAAAAAGATATAATTTTTTAAACTAATATTTCTATGAGAAACTGGTGTATCTATAGTCTGTGGTCCATGTACTAGCTGAACTTTCTGATTTTACCTACATTGACTCATCCATCCCGGGTTATATGTGTAATGACTCCCTAAAGAATGCAGCAGTCATTTTCAGGCTGGGAGTTGTATCCCAGTAGTGATCTGCAAAATCAATTTAGTGGGTTGTAACCAACGTTATAAAAAATAGAACAGAGTAGAAAATATCAGAGTTCAGTTTTTGAAATGGTCAATGTAACTTCTGTCTTTCTAAAGTAAATTACAGCCATGAAGAGATTTAATTATGACACAAAATTAGGATAAATATGGGTTTACACAACTTTTTTTTAAACAGATCTATACATTTATATGTGTATACACACATGTGCACACACAGATACACTAATATCAGAATGTTTGGTTTTATGTGTTTATATATACATATGTGTGTGTATTCATTTTGTGTATTGAGTCCCAACATAAAGTACGTTAGGTTGGGCATACGAAGTAGCCATTTTTGTAGGAAAGACACAGCCAGATTATTGGGAATTGAAGGTGGTTTAACCTACTGTGTTTTATTGTGGGTCATGGACAAAAAAGTCTGGCAACATTTAAATAGCCTTAGCTCTCTTACATCAAAATAATAAACATTTTGTTTTCTTAGGAAAAAAAAAAATGCAGCAGTCATATAGGTTGTATACTAAGTTACTGGTATTCTGTTCCGGGTAACGCTTTAAAGATGTATTTAAATACACCTGTTGATACCAGGTTTAAGACCCACTTTTAAAGACCTGTGCTTCCTGCTCTGAGGTCAGTAGTTGCAAATAGTTTACATTAATGGAGTTTGAATTGTAAACTCTTGGCAGTATTTACATCAAAATTGACATCAGATAGCAGCTTTTATAAACCAGCATTTTAAAACATCCTTTCGGAAGATTTGGCCTTTTTCTCCAGACATGCTTTCTCTATACCTGCTCTGTCCACTTGACTAGTGGCTCCTATATTAACAGATAAAGACTATTTCCAGCATCACAGACAGTTCTTTTAAACAGCAATTTTAGACTTGACCTTGGCATGAAATAATTCTGACTGTATTCCAATATGGTTATCCCGTTATTTTTACCTAATCATTTATAGAGGTAAGGATTTGTAGTAGCCAAATTAAACACTGAAATCCCCATTTACATTTACACATTGAAATAAGCCAGTACGGCCTATTGCCAGTCCAGTAAACAGCTAATCTTAGGGGATTAAAAAATAACAATAATAAAATAATTGTTTTACAAAAATAACAACTGCCTTCCAGCCATTGAAACTTTAGGTTTGGGGTTCCTTCCCTTCCTTTCCCTTCCCTTCCTTTTCCTTTCCTTTTCCCTCCCGTTCTCTCCCCTCCCCTCCCCTCTCCCTTTTCCTTTCCTTTCTCCTTTCCTTATTCTGGTGAGCCAGAATAGAATAGGAGAAAAAATTAGAAGCTCATCTTTAACCTTTGACTCAAGGTAAAATCTTTAATTTCATATTCTACAAAAGCCAGTGTGCTTATAAAAGAATTTATAAGGTTAAAACATTCTGAATTCTTTTCTTACAGTTTTTACTAATATAGTACTTTTCTTACACTTTTTACCAATGTAGTACTTTGCATATCAGCTACTCTTCTTTTACTTATATTCCCTTTTAACTTCATTTTTATGTCCTTCTTTTAATTCTGCATCTCTTTGTACAAAGTTTCTGGGGTGTATATATATCCTTTCAGCTAATACTTTGTTCACATTGTTTCTAAAAATGAATCTGTTCTAAGCCTGTTCAGGATTTATAATGGATGCAAAACTCTATAATTTGTATAGTAATTAATCAATATCTTTAAATAACTACTTTTGACTCTTTGACTAGGAGTAAGGATTTCTCCATGGTTCTCAGAAGCATTCTTGAATTTGCATAAAAATTTTTGCTTGATTGTAAAATTATATCGTTTGCAAGTAGTCTGCATCAAGACCAGTGTGCCAATTTCAATTAGTTCATAGAATTAAAACATTTAGCCTTATTTGTATCCCTCAGATGCTAGAATCTGAAAATATCCAAAGGTCCAACTCCATATACATAAACAATTGTCATTTTATTTTGTTGAAATGATAAGCGAAAACTATTACCTATAGATATCCAAAGGATGTTTCAGTGCATTTTCTCAACTGCCAGAGTCACTGTCACAGAGACGTAATATACACACGGACTTTCTCACCCATAAATGCAGCGGTGGCATGCACAGCAAGAATGGAGGCAAATTAGACCAGAAAGAACAGAATAAAGGCAGCCAAAGGAAGAGCAGTGACGGGCCAAACACACTGACCCAGTACAGACTAGCATGGAAGTCAGTTCAGCAAATGCTCTCTGGATGTTTTCTGTGAAAGGGAACATGAAGACGAGCAGGACCTGATTTCTTTCCTCCACAGCTCCGCAGGCTAACAAATAATGAACTCTCTTCTGAAGAAAATATTTATTGATGTTTCAAAAAGATACTTCATCATATGAAATACTCTCTCCTCGCTTTAATCTTAGCATTTTATCTGCTGTGTATTATCATGACTAAATAAACACAGTTTCTATTTTATGGACGAGTTCTCCTAACCAGTTCTGTAAAAGCCAGTCTCCTGAAGGAAGCACTTTAGACTGGAAAGAGCCAAAGTATTTCTTCTGAAATCTAAAACCTTTTCATAGCATCACTTGATCTTCCCATGTAGACAGTGGACTCAAGAAAGGCATCTTTGATCATAAGATAATGTAGTCTTAAATCCAAAGAGGATTTAAGGGAAACCTTAAACCTTAAACTGAAACTTAGTTTATAGGAGCAAAAGCTAACCTATTAAATGATTTGTCCATTGTCACCAGTACTAGTCAAAATCTAAGTCTCCTGGACTTCACTCCTTTTGGGTTACGTGAATGTGCGTTATAAAGGCCACCCATAACGTCCACAAACATATTTTGAGTGACATATGTTGTTTCCTTTGAAAATTTTTTAATTTGAGCCAATGTATAATGAATTTTTGGTTTGTTTATATTGTATTAATTGAAACACTTAATTTGTTAGCCTCGTACTTCTGCATCTAGCAGCCTCATCTGATTATTGTCTATTTAGCATTTGTGTCACACCTCCCAATTGTACAGACATTTTTAACTGCATTTCTCCGAAGCCATTCAATAAATGTGAATTAAACAAATTTCTGTATTTAGTAGGCCCTTTTGTACACTGATTATATTTTCTGAGACCACTGATTTGGGGAGTAGTCCCTCTGTTTATATTGAGGAAGTCCAGGCCAAAAAGAAAAAAGCTAAACATTAAGTCCTGAAAGTTGAGTGCCTTCCCTCGATTTACACAACAAAATCTATGGTAAAGCTTTGCTACCGCATTTGTAAGACCAAAGTATCATGAAGATGTTTTTGATATCCTGCTCCTATGTTTCTTTATTCCCTTTTGCCAAGTGTTGGCCAGAAAATGTGAAGACTTGAATAGTAGGGATGGAGAAGGATTTGTGTGTCTTAGAATTTTTTTTTTTTTCAGATTTTTTTCTTTTCTTTTTTTTCTTTTTTTTTTTTTTTTTACAGAGAAAGAGAGTGATCACAAGTAGGCAGAGAAGCAGGCAGAGAGAGAGGGGGAAGCAGGCTCCCTGCTGTGCAGAGAGCCTGATGTGGGGCTCGATCCCAGGACCCTGAGATCACAACCCGAGCCGAAGGCAGAGGCTTAACCCACTGAGCCACCCAGGCGCCCCTAGAATTTATTTAAATGTAGCTTAAGACGAGATAGATATGAATTGAAATAAGAAGGCACTTTTTTCTTAACTGAAAACAAAGAAGAATCCATAGCTTAGATCTCAGGAATTTCTTACCCCTTAATCTCTCTTTCCATTCACCAAATAATTTTCCCTTCTTAATTCTGTGATTCCTTAAAAACCAACAGGAGTAACCTTTCCTCTCTTTTATTTAGAAAGTACACCTATACGCACTTCTGATGTTGACTATCGACTCCTAGAGGCATCTAAAGCTGGAGACTTGGAAACTGTGAAGGTAAATCAGTGCTTTTAGAATCCTGGGTAGCGCCGTTGAAACTTTGCTAACCAATTCATTTTAAGTTCCTAAGTGAAACTATTCAAATCCAAATAATAAAGGGGATGAACAAAGTAGATCCATAAACAGGAGAGCTCTTTAACCAGGAAGGATTTTCTAGTATGTGCTTTATTATATCCATTAAACTGCTTTAGCTACTTTCCTTCTGGGTCTATGAAAGCTCTTTTATTTCCACTGATATTAATGAATGTGTTATTTGTGGCCACATTCATAAATGTCTAAGCTAGTTCAAGCCCTGGTAATATATTACACAATAAAGTTCGAAACAATATTTCTTCAACTTTTCTAAGAGATTCTCACTGTTGCTCTAGGAAATTGCTCTTATGATCCTGCATCCATTCGGAATTAACTTAAATACCGAAGATGGATTTTCTTCCTTTTTTTCTATTTAAGAAAAACAATTCTTTTTCTTTCTTTTTTTTTATTTGAGAGAGAGAGTAAAAGAAAATGAGAGGAAGAGCACAATCGAGGTGAGGGGCAGCAGGAGAAGCAGATTCCCTGCTGAGCAGGGAGCCTGATGCAGGGCTTGATCCCGGGACTCCAGGGTCATGACCCAAGCTGAAGGCAGACACTTAACCAACTGAGCCACACAGGTGCTCCTGGATTTTCTTTTCTATGTAACTCTGCTTGCCAGGAAAATTTTAACAGCCTTTATTTGTGGTATAGAAACATTAAATTATAAACATTAACATTAAATTATAGATGTAATTTTTTTCAAATATAAAATGATATTCTGATACTAAATATCCTTTTTAAGAACAGATACTTCCTGTCTGCAATCACTTATGTAGGGATGAAGATAGGGATGAAGATAGGAAGAGATAGGGGTTTTGTTCTTATTTAGGTGTTGGTCTTATAGTTTGTCTGTCTGTCTTTCTTTCTTTCTTTTTTGAAGAAAGGCCAAGTGTGGGCCAGAAAATTTGAAGACTAGAATAGTAGGGATGGAGAAGGATTTGTGTGTCTTTGAATTTATTTATTTATTCATTTTTATTTATTTGACAGGCAGAGGTCACAAGTAGGCAGAGTGGCAGGCAGAGAGACAGGAAGGGAAGCAGGCTCCCTGCTGAGCCCTATGTGGAACACCATCCCAGCCAGGACTGTGGAATCATGACCTGAGCTGAAGGCAGAGGCTTTAACCCACTGAGCCACCCAGGCGCCCCTCGAATTTATTTAAATGTAGCTTAGGATGAGATAGATATGAATTGAAACAAGGAGATACTTTTTTCTTATCTGAAAACAAGGAAAAATCCATAGCTTAGATCTTATCCCTAAATCTCACTTTCCATTCACCAAATAATCTTCCCTTACTGGTCTTCCCGCTCAGTGGGAAGTCTGCTTGTCCCTCTGCCTCTGCCCTTCCCGCTATTCATAGTCTTTCTCTCTCAAATAAATAAAATCTTAAAAGAAAAAGAAGAAGAAGAAAAGAAAGAAAATACAGTAAACTCTTTCAAGCTGTGTTACCTAGAAATTTTTTTTTTGTTTCAGTATGTGGCCACTTCTAACGTCTCTTCCATCTTACAAGAACATCTGTTATTTAAAGAAAAACAGTAAACTTCAGTTGTAATAGCCAACTGGGGAGAAATTTTAAAGTTGTCTTAGATCTAAAACTATATACTTTTTTCCTTGATTAAAATTACATATACTTTTTGCCATTTGAAATATATGCTAATAAAAGAAAATCTTTAAATATAAAAGTGATCAGGACTCCTTTTCTACATCATGGCATGATAATCTCACCAGCCTTGCTGCATGTACCCATGATCATTAAATTAATAGTTCAGTATTTTCTTATTTTGTAGTTTTGTTGTTTTTTTTTTTAAAGATTTTATTTATTTATTTGTCAGAGCGAGAGAGGGAGAGAGAGCGAGCACAGGCAGACAGAATGGCAGGCAGAGGCAGAGGGAGAAGCAGGCTCCCTGCCAAGCAAGGAGTCTGATGTGGGACTCGATCCCAGGACGCTGGGATCATGACCTGGGCCGAAGGCAGCTGCTCAACCAACTGAGCCACCCAGGCGTCCTAATTTGTAGTTTTTAATTCCATGTGTTTTGTATATACTGATAGGCAAATCTCTAGCTTTCACGTTTCCTAAAAAAGCATTTGTGTCACACCTCCCAGTTGTACAGTCGGCCTTCACAATAAAGGCCGACTATATTTTTATGAATGGAATGGAAGTGGCAGAAGAAAAGCAAAGCACAAATTAACTGAGAATTAAGCATGGTAAATTTCCTTCCCTAGAGGCTTCAGAGAGTATTAAATTATTAGGAATTAGAAGAAAAAGCTGTTTGCTGAGTAAAGTATTTGAAATTATGAAAATCAGGTAGGAAGAATGTAAATTTGCTTTGGCATTCAAAAGGAAATTGAAATTGAACAGGGAATAAAGAACTTCCAAATACTAGAAAGTGAATGTTTCTTAAGCAGAATGGGCTTTTATTTTTGTAACCTGGCAAAATGAGTTGTGTGTCATTCCATACCACATCCCTGTTTTGCTGATATTCTCTGTGGGGGGAAAAAAAAGTTAGAATATAAGAGCCTGAAGAAAACCCAGCAGCACCAAGAAGCAGCTTCAATCATGTAAGCTACCAGTAGAAGGTGTTTACTAACAATTTTTGTGCTCTCTAGTTTTATGTATTAATTTATTCACTTCTATTTCATTTTGGTTTTTGATTCTATAATTTACGTATTAAGGTAGCCACAGACTCACTTGTCGCGAAAGGGTAAGATATTTGACCTGGCCAGATGACAGTGGCTCTTGAGATTCTAGAGTCAGGGCTTTTCCACGTAGAGCTGGTGAGACTGTAGGCTCTCCCTGCGGCCCAGCTCTCCATCCTGTATGCACTGTACCACCTGCCGAGTCCTGCTCTTACGCTACCGATGGGAAAACCCCGACTCAGGAAGTCAGTAGAAACAGGTGCCTCCCAGGCTTTTGGTTTTTATATAATAACAGCTCATTACAGTGGCAAGATTGTCAGACGCCTGGAAAGCCCAGCCATCCTACCTTGTAGGCGAGAAAATGTCACTGTTTTCTCTGGGTTTTTTGACTATTGTTTCCGTTACCTTTCTTTGCATCACTTCCCTGAATGAGGGCAATTAGGAAAGTAAGCATGCATGTAGCAGAAAGATCCAAAGAATACGAATAGGGAAAATCAAGTTTGAGCCTTTGTTGTACCCTTTACCTTACCAACTCTGTGAAAGGACGAGCTGCTTAGCCCTATCTGAGCATTGGTCTATTTCATCTGTAAGATGGAGATAATGGTCAACTTCACAGATAGGTAATAGTTCTCTCGCTGAAAGAATATGAGATTCTTTATAAATTGTGAATTATTATTGATGTATTATTAAAATTCATCTGTCACTGCCAGCGGTGCAACCTGCCGGTCCTTTCTTTGCTTCCCGCTGCTCTGTAAGCAGACGGAATCGAGCTTGTGCTGAAACACTCCAATTCACAAGGAGATGAAAGACGAAAAACGAGAGCATGATTGGAATCAGTTTGACTCGTAGCGGTCGACAAACATCTCCCAGAGATCGGGGGAAGCGCTGATGACCGCATGGCTTTCCTGGAGCGGGTCAGGGGACCAAGTGGGTGGCCCAGGCAGAATTAATGTGATTTTTCTGGCGGCTTTTTGCTTGCCACATCAGTGGAGACGAGAGCTCTGGGTAGTTCTGCAGTCGGCCAGGGTCGGTCCTCCTTGAGTGAAACATGGCAGACAGCGTGCTGGTACAGGCAGACGCACTGGGCAGGCAGTCTCAGGGAGGAGAGCCTTAAGAAGATGAAAGACAAAGGCATCATTTGCCATGGAGAGTCTGCTTTATTATGAGTTTTTCTTTTTGATGAGGATTTTGGCCAGGAAATGTTAAAAAAAAAAAGATGAAATTGCTCTGTAAGCCGTAAAAATATTTGTAGACACTGTGAAGCCAAGCAGATTGCTGATTTTTAAACATCACTTGCATTATCTAATCTTTAGAAATAAATATTCATTAGGAAATGACAGCTTATCCAAGATGCCTGCAGTATTTTGGAGCAAAACGTGGGAATAAATATTGATGTTCTTTTTGTGTTTGTGTGTGTGTGTTTGTGTGTGTGTGTGTGTGTGTATGTCATTAAAGCAACTTTGCAGCCCTCAGAATGTGAACTGCAGAGATCTGGAAGGCCGGCATTCTACCCCTTTACACTTTGCGGCAGGCTACAATCGCGTGTCTGTCGTGGAGTACCTTCTACACCACGGTGCTGACGTCCACGCCAAAGACAAAGGGTATGTGTTAGAATTTAATGTTTGGGACTTGCAAATTTTTTAAAAATATTTTTTGAAGTCGATATTTTTTTCACTCTTAAAAAAGTAATACGTGTTTTTTAAAATTTAAGGCATCTAATAGAAATGTACAGTATAGCAAATGAAAATCCCTATCACCCCACCTTCTGAAGATTACGTGAACACTTTCTGATACTCCTCCAGATTTTTCTAAAAGTATAAATCAGTTCAGATGCTCTTGTGGCGGGAGTGCTTGTTTTTAACTTAAATGATGACGCCATTCCACGTAGCCTGCTCTGCAGTTTGCTTTCTCACCCAGGAGTGTATCTCGAATGCCTTTCCGTATCGGTACTTAATTGTTCATCTCATCTTTTTAATGCCTGCGATGGTATTTTACTGCATTGCATGAATGTGTTTATACAGTTTGTAATTTATTGTTCGTCCTTTTTTCTTTTTTGCTATTTAAAATGTATGATCTCTTCCCAAAAGAAGCCATCCATCCCAAAGTCATTGGTATTAATAGACTTATAATTTTATTTTCACTAATTCAGATATTCTATACTTTTTATATTAGTTTACTAAATTATTTTAATTTATCTAGACAGAGTTTAAAGCAGTCACAGCAGCTGTTTAAAAATGCGAGAAGGAAGTTTTAACTGAAATGAGCTTCCGTATTCTGAGTTAATTTCATATCATCTCAAAATAGAAGTAAGCAAGCACTTTTCTGTGCAATTACATATCAGAGTACTGTGGAATTAAACCATACAATTTAGACTTCAGTTAACCATTACGGATTTATTTATCTTTTAAAACGGGCACATCAGACTTGAATATTCAGTAATAATAGCACCAGCTCTTTCCAAGTGTTGTAGCACTCTGGAGAGCAACCAGTAGTTGTTTCCATTGCCCATTTTATTTATTTATTTATTTTTTTTTAAAGATTTGATTTATTTATTTATTTATTTATTTATTTGTCAGAGAGATAGAGAGCAAGAGAGCTCAAGCAGGCAGAGTGGCAGGCAGAGGTAGAGAGAGAAACAAGCTCCCCGCTGAGCAAGGAGCCCGATGCGGGACTCTATCCCAGGGCCCTGGGATCATGACCTGAGCCGAGGGCAGCGACCCAACTGACTGAGCCACCCAGACATCCCTCCATTGCCCATTTTAGTTAGCACTTAGTATTTTTGGTCTCAAAACATTAAAAAAAAAAAAAAAAAAAAGCTGATCCCTAAGTAAAAAGGCATTTGATACCTTGTTTTTGTCATGTTTTAAGTGCAACTTAAGCTTATCCTTTTGATTCACTCTTTTTTTATAGGAATCCCTTTCTATCTTTTTCTAATGCCAGCTGCCTTCCAACCAGAGCTCAGAGTTATCTCAAACTAGTTTGCTCATAAGTTGAGGCAGCTAGATTTTTCTCATCGGGCTGGAGTTTATGGTTGCTGTCACTGTTTCCCTTACTGAATACTGAAGTTTCTGTATCACTTGGCTTTTTGCGTTTTCACTGTATGACACTTAAATATTTAAATCTATGCATAGAAACCACTACTGAATTATTAGGAATTAAGAAATAACCAAAGACAAAAGGTAAAACTTGCCTAAATAAACTAGTTAAATTGCATTGTATATTTTATAAGCATACAGTTTTCATTAGGAAAACCCAAATGGAAGAAAAGTTGAGTTGATTAAAAGCCAGTTCCTGATTAGATTATTCCTGAAGTCACTTTGTAGTGTTGCTCTTAATATCGATGAAACCTGAATTTAAAGTGTTGTGATGGAGCTTTTCTGTGGGTGTATCTGTATGTGTTTTAAGCGTAGGATGGCTGTGAAATTTCTATCCATCACCAAGAAACTAGGGAAAAAATCCTTATATTGAAAGGGATGTTTTTGAAATTGTTAATCCTTATTTGGAAATGGATGACTATATCTTCAAGACCAGAGGAGAATTCTTTCTTTTGAAGTGAGTGTTCAGTATAGTCACTGCTGTAGAAGAATTATGTTATTTTTATTATTATCATTTTAACACAAAGATCTGTTATATGTCTTTAAAATAATTTTCTTTTGTTTAGTGGCTTGGTACCCCTACATAATGCTTGTTCATATGGACACTATGAGGTAGCTGAGCTTTTAGTAAGGCATGGGGCTTCTGTCAATGTGGCGGACTTATGGAAATTTACCCCTCTGCATGAAGCAGCAGCTAAAGGAAAATATGAAATCTGCAAGCTCCTTTTAAAAGTATGTAATTTTAAAAATTATAAAATATAAAGTAATTATATTTATTTTTTGGTTAGCATGTAAAATTACATCACAGTAAATTATTAAGTATGAGAAGTGCTATAAAGACTGCTTCCATTTTCTATTTTAGGGGGATATTTAAGTGTGGTATGATACTTACATAGCTTTGAGTAGTGTCTGAAGTGCCCTTCTGAACTGATTTGATTAAGTTCAGTTCATCACAGTTCATCAGGGTAGGTTTTGGAAAGAGTTGCATTAGTTTGCACTGCTTATCCATTACTTATGGTACTAATGTGAGAAAACATTGTAGTAGGAGAAACAAGAGTTTTAATCAACATTGATTTTTTTTCTTAGCAGCTATGTTATTATTAACAAACTCGTTGCTCATTATTAAACATGTATCTTACAAGAACTTTAATATTAGAGTGGTATTAAAATAAGTAATCTTTAGACAAATTTATGCATATAAATTTGGGGGATACAAATGAAATAGTAGAAACTGGTAGTTTTATTAAACTAACTTAATGATTTTGTGTTTTTTTAAATTAAAGATGTGAAAAATAATCAGACATAATTGTTTTTTGTCTTTTTTTTTTTTTTAACTAGAGAAAAACTTATGCGGGTTAAACATAAATAGAATTCTTGTCCCACCACTTTCATGGTATCAGATACGGCCTCCCCCACCCCCTGCCCCAAATGCATACAAAATAGATCTCTTTCCTTGGGTGAGTGAAGATGAAGTTAAAAATAAACCTTAGAAAAGCTACTATAGAAAATACAAACCCCATTTGGTTTTGTTTGTTTGTCTGTTTTGTCTTACTGTTGCTGTTTTAGCATGGAGCAGATCCAACCAAAAAGAACCGAGATGGAAATACACCATTAGATCTGGTAAAGGAGGGAGACACAGATATCCAGGACTTGCTGAGAGGCGACGCCGCCTTGCTGGATGCCGCCAAGAAGGGCTGCCTGGCAAGAGTGCAGAAGCTGTGCACGCCGGACAACATCAACTGCAGGGACACCCAGGGCAGGAACTCAACCCCTCTGCACCTGGCAGGTAAGTGTCAGTGGCTCATCCAAAGCCCATTGGCCGTTCTTGGATAGCTGATACAGTTTACCAGAAGATGAAAGAAATGCTGAGCAGAAATAGTAAAATGCTTTTGATTGACATAATTTTATATAATTTCTAATTGTAAAGGCTCTTAGTTATGTGAGAGGAGTATTAGCTTTTAAAGCAAAAAGTATCTAAAATCCTAACATTTTTCTGGTCATTCTTTATAGACATAGATAAAAATATCGGTATATTTTCTTAGTCTAACATGTTTGCCTTTTTCACTCTAATAGCAGGCTACAATAATCTGGAAGTAGCTGAGTATCTTCTGGAGCATGGAGCAGACGTTAATGCCCAAGACAAAGGTGGTCTAATTCCTCTTCATAATGCAGCGTCCTACGGGGTGAGCATGCTAAAGTTCCAGTCTGGAAAACTTCCCTGACATTTACTATTTTATCAAATGCATACTGTGCAGGAAGTAAGTAGATACGTAACCACAGCATAATGTAGCACGATTTGAATCTTACTATTCAGAGTGTTTCCAGCCTTCCCACGCTCAACTATGCTTTGGCTAAGGGCCGTGCTCTTCATAGCTCTCTGCTCTTCTCACATTCTCTAGCACAGGAATAGATGTGTAACTGCTGCTCATTTAGTATTTACTGATACAGATAATAGATCTTAACTCTCCCCCAAGTAGATTTTAGAAACTATAAAATTGAGGAAGCTGTTTGTTTGTGGGCATGGAAATTATGCTTGCTTTTGTTTATCATCAGAATCTTAAAAATAGCCAAGTAAACGGTCGAGCCATTGGTACATGTGGTTTCATAGAATTTGATTGTCTCACTGAAGGCCTGCAGTGGGAGTCCAGAGCCATTCTCGGAGCACTGTAACTGGATTCATCAGCCGCAAGGGCAAGAGCAGGGGACCGCGGGGCCTTGATGGCATTTGTTGAAACTGACTGTCCAGAAATCACCAAGGCCCACTTAGCCCTAAATCACGCAGGAACAATCACCCAGGATCAATGTCCATGTGCTTTTCTGTTCATTCACTTATTCCCTGTTCAACTCTAAAACCCCATAGATGCTGGATTATACATACCAGGGGTCTCACAGTTGGAATCAGTATGGATGAGGACAGTTTCTGGATCTGCAGAAGCCTAACAAACTATAAGTAAAAAGTAATCATTGTGATTTCATATTCTCTTACTCTTTTCCATTGGCCTCCATGAGGAATGTTCTCATCTTCTCATAAGCCCTCTGCAAAAACCAGTGTTTCAGAGAGATGACAGTCTGTGGGAATACTTTTAAGGAAGGCAAACAGTGCAATTTGAGTTGGACAAACAGAAAATTTCCCAATGTAACATAAATTAATTAAAACTTGTCAGATTTAATAAATATACGATTAGTACTGAAATCCTCTTGAAACTGCAGTAAAGTTACCTTTCCCAACATGATTATCTCTTCTCAAATTTAGTAGAATTTTCTTCTAACCTTCCTTCAAAAAAGGTGCCCAGTTTCACTGTACAGCATATATTTCTCCTGAGGACCAGGCATGCTAAATATTTACTGCTAACATACTACATACACAGTTACGTATGGTTTTGCTTTTTTTTTTTTTACTTGTCTGTCATTTGGAGATTAATTTTCACTTTGTGGCATGATCCTTCTCTCTGTTGTCTGTCCCTCGAATCCCTCTGCTGCTGCTTCAGTTAGGAGTTTATAAAGCTGATGGGATCAGTAGAACTTAAAGCAGAGCCTTTTTTTTTTTTTTTAAAGATTTATTTATTTATTTAACAGAGAGAGAGAGAGAGAGAGAGAGAGTCACAAGTAGGCAGAGAGGCAGGCAGAGGGGAAGGGAGAAGCAGGCTCCCTGCTGAGCAGAGAGCCCAACATGGGGCTCGATCCCAGGACCCCGAGATCATGACCTGAGCCGAAGGCAGAGGCTTAACCCACTGAGCCATCCAGGAGCCACAAAGCAGAGTCTTTTTACTTCATACAAATCTACGAAGGAGTAAGGATAGATGTGGGCAATAGAATTAGTTCTTGACATGACCTAGTAAGACTTACACTATCTGTTGTGTAGACTACGTGGATCTGTGTGTTTTTCAATACATTTTACACATTGTGGTTGTAGA
The DNA here is from genome assembly GCF_002288905.1 of Enhydra lutris kenyoni. Taxonomy (NCBI): domain Eukaryota; kingdom Metazoa; phylum Chordata; class Mammalia; order Carnivora; family Mustelidae; genus Enhydra; species Enhydra lutris. The sequence goes on along the minus strand of NW_019154095.1, from coordinate 17,776,881 downwards.
TAAGTTCTATCTGGTCAGTCTTTAACTGCCACCGTTTTCACCGCTGTCACAGAAAGCAGAGAAAATAAAACTTAATTCAAAAGTAGTTTACCTTTTAATTCCTAGTCTCCTGATAGGAAAGGCGTTGAGATGTTACTTACACGTGTGTGTCCTTTGGTGACTAGTATGAGAGAAATAAACGCACAGTGGCTAAACAGTAATGTAGTATGCAGGTCAACCTTGTTCCGTGTTGCCTTGAAGCTACCTTGCGCTTAGCTGAAGGGAGGTGCCGTGCAACCAGGGTCCAGAACAGAGGCCTGCTGTTCCATTTCGTACTTACTTCACCATCATCTCCTAACTCCGTGTGAGAAAAATAATGGACATTTTTTGTTTCATCTCTCTTTCCATGTTACGGTGTTTGTTATCACATTCCTACTGCTAAGCTCTTTGTAAATGAAACGAATTTATCGAAGTAAAAATGAACAGAAAATTCTCCAGGCTGTGTAGAGGGCATGTGATAGAGGTTTTGATCAACCTGGTTGATCCCATCCTTCTACTACAGAATGTTAACAGGCTAGATAATGTGTTTATAGTAGGTTTTTTTTCCGCTTTGTATAGGTGGGTTTTTTTTTTTTTTAGATTTTATTTATTTATTTGACAGAGATCACAAGTAGGCAGACAGGCAGGCAGAGAGAGAGGGGGAAGCAGGCTCCCTGCTGAGCAGAGATCCTGATGCTGGGCTCCATCCCAGGACCCTGGGATCATGACCTGAGCCGAAAGCAGAGGCTTTAACCCACTGAGCCACCCAGGCGCCTCTAGGTGGGTTTTTTGAGTCACTAAAAGTCCTTCTGGTATTAAACTTTACAAATTCAAAAATCAGATATCTATGAGTCAGTGACTATTCAGTCAGTAGTCATAAGTGTTATTCACTAAAGCCTTTACTTTTTTGGTTTCTTGACCTTTTTTGGTTGCCGTGGATTTTCCCTGTACAACACTTACCTCTCCCCTCTCCCTGCCCCATAACATCCCTGTGACACAGTGATTCCCAGTTGGCAGTAGGTAAGATCATCCTCCCCGTTGAGAATCTCTGCTCAAAAAAATAATTTTATCTAATGCCATTTGTATACCATGTAATCCATTGTCAGTAATCATGTCAAATCAGTATTTTATCTCATTCTCAATTAGTAGATTTAAAAAGAGGACCAGTGTTAGCCACAATATAAAAATTTTAAAAGCTACTTTGTCTTCTTTTAACTAAAGGGTAAATATAATAATATTTTTAATATCACTAGATATATAAATCTTTCAAAAGTCCCTTTTTTACTCATGTCATAGTAAGCCTTGGCTGGATAGTATAATGAAAAGGTAGGGCTCTGGTCCTCATTTCTCTGTTAAGGTGGCAAAACGCTAGTTACATTGTGTTGGGTGGTGTTCATCCAGCGGTTCTGGCACCGGCGCGGCTGCAGCGTGTATATGTGCACTGTCCTGAAGTAACGGTTTGTGGAGGAGATTTTTATGGTACTTCATGTGAAATAAAAGCTTCTCAGTTAAAAATAAAGCTGTTTGCAGAGTAGTTTGGGGTCTAGTGTTACCCAGTAATCCCTACGTACGTGACTTCTCCCTGATATGATACACTTCGCCATTTTTGACTTTTCAGGAAATGACACTTGAGTTTTAGTCCGGCAAGACCTGCGGGCAGCTGCGTATGATGGAAAGACCTGAACTCGGGCTGTGAGCATCTGGGATCTCATCCGTAGGCTTCTGCTTGATAACCCAGTCTCCAAGCAGTGCCTTAATCCTTCTGATCACAATTTTCTCATTAGCAGAACTCAGATGCTGAAAGCTTCTTTACAGGGTTGTTGTGATAATTAGATGAGATCATGCATGTGGAAAGTGCATCCTCTGGCCTAAAATCCATATTATAAGTAATAATAATAATGATAGTTGTTATTATAAGATAATAATAATAATAATAGTAACTATTATTATAAGATAACTTGCCCCCAGGGGCGTCTGGGTGGCTCAGTCATTAAGCCCCTGCCTTCAGCTCAGGTCACGATCCCAGGGCCCTGGGATCCAGCCCCGCATTGGCCTCCCTTGCTCAGCGGGAAGCCTGCTTCTCCCTCTCCCTCTGCCTGCTGGTTCCTCTGCTTATGCTCTTTCTCTCTGTCAAATAAATAAATAAAATATTAAAAAAAAAAAAAAGATAACTTGCTCCCCACAGCCATCCTACTGGTCAGAATAATGGCTGGCCGCCACCCAGCGGTCCTACGAGTAATCCGTGTGCTGGAGCAGCTCAGTGTCCGTGAGATAGACACAGACTAACTGGCGTCGGTAGTAGGTAATGACTTGTAGCCTGGGGATGAAATAATCATGTGAGATATCCGTGAAATTACGTAAAGCTACTTAAGCTGTTATTTATTGGTAATTATTCTTTGACTTGTATTTTACCTTTTTTACTCTAGAGAGCTCAGTTTGCTGCCTGTGTGTGTCTCTGTGAGTGTTTTTATACAGAAAGGATTTGCCACCTCAGTTTTTCCAACTGTAGAAACAATCTAAGAAGTTTAAGTAAAAGTTACAGATGTCAGGAGAGTGTTTTGTATTAGAATGTCTTATATTTCTAATATACATGCACACCAAACAGTTAGTTTTTTGGTTATTCAGTACGTGTAAGACATTGATATTTATTTACCACCAAGCCTGTAATTTTCTGTTACCTCATGACTCTTCTCAGTTTTTCATTGCCTTCTCTAAAAGGTATAATCGTGGGATTTCATGACATCCTTGTACAACTAAATGGCTCTCATTGGAGCCCAAGCATATTTCTCTTCTCCTTACTTTCCAGCTTTCTAGAATTAAATTAGGGCCCCCATAGTCTTTTTAGGCAGTATTTGTCAGTTAAAGTGTTCTGTGTTTCAGCTGGATTCTGAAACCATGTTAAATTGCCTCTCGGAAACATTCCAGCAGAGTTCAGTTCCTTTTCTAGACCTTGCAGTTCAATATTGTTCTTTTAATGGTATAAACTGAGCTATAGCTTATTTATTGCATTTGTCAGCCTTAAATTTCAGTTACTATTTTTGTCCCAGTGGTGTAGCTCTTTAAAGACTGAAGAAGCGTGTCTTTAGCATACTTTGGTAGTAATCTACTCCTTCCTGTTTATTGCTCTTTCAGATGTTTGTCAGATTTAACAAGCATGTAATTGGTTGCTCCAAGCATAAACTACAAATTTAGTATAAAGAAAGTTGAACAATAAATAACATATATACAATTCATTTTACACACACGTAATTTTCCTTGGACTATCTAATTTTGGAAGCCTATGCAAATTAGTCTACCAAATTATACTATTCTACCAATACACATGAGAGTAGAATAAAATTAATCATCTGAATCATTGTGTGAATGCCCTATAATCTTACTGGGGAGAAGCTTGAAGAAGCTATTCCATGCTTTTGGATTAACTGAGCAAAAAGAGCTATCCTTTTCAACATATATCCTTTAAATAAGGGAGATAAATTTGGGGGGGTTATTTTGTTTTAAGTAATTTAGGGAATACCACAGTTGGTACCTATTTTTATCTTTTGTGTTAGAATCAGTTTTATAATGATGTATCATTCGTAATCCCAAGATCACAAAACATAGCTTGTTCTCAAAAGCCCTAGTATAATTGTGCTCCTTTGCTTCATTTTTTTTCTTATCTTGTCAAGCCAATGTGGGAGCTTCCTTAGAAGTTATTTGATTTATATTTTCCTCATAAATTTTTTTCTTTCTTTTTTTTTTTTATTATGTTAGTCACCATACAGAACATACAGGACATCATTAGTTTTGATGCAGTGTTCCATGATTCATTGTTTGCGTATAACACCCAGTGCTCCACGCGATACGTGCCCTCCTTAATATCCATCACCAGCTCACCCATTCCCCCACCCCCCTCCGCTCTAAAACCCTCAGTTTGTTTCTTGGCATCCATAGTCTCTCATGGTTCATCTCCCCCCTCCGATTTTCCTCCCTCCATTTTTCCCCTCCTTCTCCTAAGGTCCTCCATGCTATTCCTTATGTTCCACAAATGAGTAATCATATGGTTATATGATAATTGACTTTCTCTGCTTGAATTACTTCACTTACCATAATCGTCTCCAGTCCCATCCATATTGATCCATAAGCTGGGTATTCATCCTTTCTGATGGCTGAGTAAAATCCCATTGTGTACGTCCCATCATCTTTTTCCATTCATCTGTTGAAGGGCATCTCTGCATCTTCCACAGTTTGGCTGTTGTGGACATTGCTGCTATGAACATTGGGGTGCATATGGCCCTTCTTTTCACTACATCTGTATCTTTGGGGTAAATACCCAGTAGTACAATTGCTGGGCCATAGGGTAGCTCTATCGTAAATTTTCTTCTCTTTATTTTTTGAAATTATTTTCCTGAAATTAATAAGTATTAGATTTTAAAAACTTGAATATTGCCTCAGAAAAAGCATCTGTTCTTTTCGAGGTGAGTGTCTTTGAGAGAGCAAAGACTGTCTTACAGAAAATATGAAGAAGCATGCCGGAAATCTCATCTTGGGATATATCTGTTTCTACCTTCCCCGTCTCTTCTCGTTCTCTTGATAGTCAGCTTCTGATAACTCAGTATATTGAGGTAGAGCAACGGCTTAAGTTAGAAATCTAGTCTTAACAGATGATGTGCTTCTGACTTAACTATCAGAAGTGGTCAAGTTATGCCAGGAAATGTATCCATAAAGAACACAAATATGTCAACTGCACAAAATTATAGAATATTAGAGTTGAAATGGATTTTAGAACTACTTTAGTGGCAACCAAAGTAGCATCCTTAAATGTGCTCATAAGAATAAAGTTATTTTTATTATTCTCCCAACCATTGAATTAATATTACTGTTGCATAATTCATTGTCTTAAGCTTACTTTATAAGGACTTTTTGGAAGAAACTGAAACTTTTTGCTATATAGAACTTACTATTTGAGGGAACCTGCTCTCCTTGAAACTTTCTTCTACATTGCCTCACGTGGTCCTGACCCCTCACAGTTCTTTAGTTCTTATCACCCCTTTTGTCTCCTCTGAGGACTCTTCTTCCACTCTCCTCTCTCCAAATACTGTTTTCTCAAAGCTTTATATCCCCTCCCTCTGCTTAAAATTATCTTTCTGTATTCCTTTTCTTAGCAAGTTTATCAACTAGCTACAACTGTCAACTCAGTGTTCTGTTTTGCAGTCCCCCAAGAGTCCCTACCCGCGGGGCCAGGCACTTAGTAGTACTCAGCTATGTCTGGTGGTTGGTTGGGTGAGTAGGTGAGAGAGCGCAAGGGAGGATATGAATGGTGCCCTTCCTTGTCTGTGCTCCCGCCTTTTGTGTCAAACCATTCACAGAACAGCATTACTTCGATATTTTACCTCAAAAACCGTTTACTCAAAGTGAAACTTACTTTCTTATAGTTTCATTCCCACTTCAACTTTCACTACTCAGAGTCTGTTAATGGTTCCCCTTTGGTTTTTAATCTTCTAGACAAATTTTGAAAAACGGAAGGTAGTCAGTCACCTTTGCCTTTTCCATCTCTTTCATTCTCTGCAGTTAATCTGTCTTTCTAAAATCCGGGTTTTTTTTCCTTTTTCTTTCCTTTTTCCTTTTTTTCTTTCCTTTTTTTCCAATTTCTCAATTTTAGCTCTTCTTTTCCATTCTTCTCTGGCCATCGTGGTTCAGCATCTCATCACATCACACCCAGCTTTTAATGTATCTGCTGCTAACATTTCCCCCACCCACAAGTCATTTTGAACCTTGTAGACTCAGTTTTGTACAGTGCTGTTTTGTTATATTACTTCCCCAAGGGCTGAAGAGAAAACAGTGAGAATCTTTGAGACAAATGTTTCAATAAATAGATCAGATTGCAGTGGGTTAGAAGAGAAATAGGAAGATCAGAGAAGCAAACAAGAACACTTGTTTCAAAAGTTTCAGGCAGTCTAGACTTTTGAGAGGAGGCTTGGAGTCAGGTCATAGTTTCATTTTATGTGTTCATTTTTAAGATAGACCTGAATATGGTAGAAGGCCAAATAAAAAATTTTATAAGCACCTATGAAGAATCACAGGGTAAAATAGTAATGACTGCGGAATCGAGATTTTGGAGGCAAGAAAAGATGAGGTCCAATATATAGGAGTGGGATAAGTATGTTTTTTTTAATAGAAGAAACATACATTAAGGATGAGAAGAGAGAATGAGAAGAGGGAAGGAAGTGTTAAACACAGCAGGCAAACCTGATGGAGCTTGACCAGATAATCTCATTCTTGATCTTTTGCATCCTTTGTTTTTTTCTCAGCATGTGGATATAGCAGCATTATTGATAAAATACAACACGTGTGTAAATGCCACAGATAAGTGGGCATTTACTCCTCTTCATGAAGCAGCCCAAAAAGGAAGGACCCAGTTATGTGCCCTACTTCTGGCCCATGGTGCGGATCCCACTATGAAGAACCAAGAAGGTCAGACACCTTTAGATCTGGCAACAGTAAGTCTTCATTCTGAATTATTTAGTATTTCTTTAAATTAGTGCTTTCCGAGACGACATTAAATTTCAGGGCTTAGCAGGTTTACCTTTAGCAATAAGAACAAATTTCCTTCCTTCTGAAATTTTTTTTATTTGCATATTAGATAATTCAAAACTCTGTTAAGGCAAACTAAGCAGTGCCTTAACTTAATTCTTTCTGCCATGCTTAACTTGCATGGGAAAACAACACGTATCTAGAATGTATCCTCAGAGAATTACATGAGTGAAGTATCTTAGACCTTCTACATTTGGCATATTGTTCAGGAGCAGCCGATGTTTATGATAATGTACCTGAGGCTGTGAGATAGTCAAAGAAAATTTACCTTCTAGGCCGTATAGTATGCCTTTGAAGATGGAAAAGTAAATTGACATGCACAATAATTTATCATATTTTAACCAGAAATACCTTCCCAGGCCACATTCTGTCTCACACATCTATTGCTGAATAACAGACCACTTCAGAACACTTAGTAGCTTAACCGAAACCAAGTCAGTGGCTTCCCACAGTGACTGACTGTTGCCCCCGGTTCCGTGGGTTCCATGGCTCCACGACCCAGTTCTGTGGTGCGTACACTGTACTCCCTCCAGCTGGGAGCTCAGCCGAGACTTCGAGGTCTAGAGCCGCCCTTCATCCTCCAGGGCGTTTCTCCACAGAGCCCCCCCTTCCCTCTGTAGTTGACCTGGACTTCTTTATAGCATGGAGACGACGCCTCTGAGAGAAGAAGTAGAAGCTACCAGTCATTTTAAAGCTGGCCTTAAAAGCCTCGAACATCACCCCATCTATGTTCTGTGGGTCACTGCAACTCGCAGGGCTGCCCGGATCTAAAGGGAGGGAGACAGATGCCACCTCTGGATGGGAAGAGTGGCGCGCATGCACGCAGAGGAGGGAGTTAACGGCTCGCTGTCTTCGGAGACTCCCACGTCGTCTCACAGCACTTGGGCCTAACGGGCTGTGACGGTGTGAATAAGCCAGCCAGACTAAGGCGGTGGCCTTCTAACATTTCCAGATTATAACTGGACATTTAATTATTAAGCGTGCACTGAATAACTGAGGAAAAGTCATTGTCCGTATTGAGGCATCTGCAAACCTCATGTAAATATGAGAACTTCAGGAGAGACTTCAGAGAGACAGTACTGCAGCAGGCTGTTTTTTAACAAGACAGGAAACTTTTTTAAACTCATTCCCATCTTTATTAACTTACACTTTGAATACGTGTGTCATCAGTATGGACAACTTTGTCTGCACGTTTCACTCGGTATTTAAAAAACGTTTCCAGAAATCAGTATAGTCTACATTCTCAGATGTCTCCTCCATGGTTGACTTTGATATACGTGAATGCGTGTGTGGCAAGAACACAGATTTTTGCTGAAAATCTGTTCTCAGCAAATTCCAGCTATATAATACAGTAGTATTAACTAAAGTCAGGGTGTACATTAGATCTTCAGAAGATGAGATATTTTTAAAAACGATACAGGGATCAAGTTCTGACACCTACAGAAACTGCTGGGCCTCCCTGGAGTTGCAGGTCGGGGAAGGAGTGATCAAAAACCAGTGGGCAATAATGAAGCACTCGCTAAAGACAAATTTCACGAAGCATTTGGTCCTTAGTGGAAAATTTTACCATTTTAAAATGTATTTTTGTGTGTGTTTATTTGTCTTATTATTTTTAGGCTGATGACATAAGAGCTTTGCTGATAGATGCCATGCCCCCGGAGGCCCTGCCTACCTGTTTTAAACCTCAGGCCACCGTAGTGAGTGCCTCTCTGATCTCACCAGCATCCACCCCCTCCTGCCTGTCTGCTGCTAGCAGCATCGATAACCTCACCGGCCCTTTGGCGGAACTGGCAGTAGGAGGACCGTCCAACACAGGGGACGGGGCAGCAGGCGCAGAAAGGAAGGAAGGAGAAGGCGAGTATACTTGTGAATGCTTATTTGGTTTTTGATGGGGGTGTTTTTTGTTTTGTTTTTTTAAAGAGAGAGTAGCCTGGGGGAGGTGCAGGTTGGGTGGGAGAGGGTGGGGGAAGGGGTAGAGGGAGAGGGAGAGAGAGAATCCTAAGCAGGCTCCATGCCCAGTGCAGAGCCGGATCCTAAGACCCTGAGATTATGACCTGAATTGAAATCAAGAGTTCAACCAACTGAGCCCCTCGTTTTTATTTTTTTAAATGAACAGATTTTACTTACTTCTCTTAGTAATTATTGAACACCTGTCTTAAAGACATCCTGTCTGTAAGTTTTCACATACACACCAGTTTATAAGAACTATCTTCACAGAATAAATACCTTGACATCTATATTGTTCTTATGTATATTCCAATATATCCATTTCTAACCATCACATTGTATTTAAATACTGAGTGAGTCTTATTACTGAAATTATATCAGAAAAAAACAGAGATCATTTAAGGAATGGAAACAAATCATAACTGGTAAATTCAATTTTTAATTCCAAGCTGTTAAATATTTCACTAAAAGCATTAGATTAAACTTTATAATATTATAGTTAATATAAATGCTACTGATAAGATAAACTCTGCTTTTACTTCTCCACCAAATTCAGAGATAACCTGAAGTGACTGCATTAAATAGATGTATTCTGGATGATTTTTATGCTCTGTAAAATCATCTATACGGCCAAGTGTGTCAGAGAGCCATGGCTTTAAATAAATACTATCACTTCCTTTAGATTGATAACTGCTTTCTGAAAACTTTAATGTATGTCTGTTTTAGTTGCGGGTCTTGACATGAATATCAGCCAGTTCCTAAAAAGCCTTGGTCTTGAGCACCTTCGGGATATCTTTGAAACAGAACAGGTAAGCTCTCCTTTTTGCTGCGTCTTTTTAATGAAATATTAAGAGCTATTAATTGCCATTCTTGGTTTCTTTTTACTTCTTAACTTTAAAACTCATACCAAACTCTAAAGAAGCCAGGGGAATTCAGGATTTTATAATTCTCCCCAAAATTGTTTAACAGATGATGCGAGTCATTAACGGTTACTTCATTATATCTTTATAAGCGGTTTGACTACCCATGTTTTATTACATAAACTTAGGCCATGGAACCACCTCAAAAGAATGTTTCAAAATCTTCTTTCATTATTTTGTTTCCACAAAGTGTATCTCAATATACGTGAATAAACTCTGCTTAAAACCAATGACACATTTTTATATTAGCTGTTTAGCAGAATCTTCACAAAGCAATCATCTGTTAAATTTGGAAAGCAAAGTAATTCCTGGACAAGTGTACCTTTTGCAAATTGCCTCTTTATGAAGTTTCTGTTGTCTAGATGAGTCTAAAATAATGCTGAACCAAAACTTAGCCATATACTCTCAGACCTGTCCTATTTTCACATTTATCTTAAATGTGTATGATGCTCTGAGTATGAAGTCACCATTACAGCATTTATGAATTAAGACCCTTCTGTTTGTCACTCTATTTTTATACAGGATAATGACTTTTTAATTTCTTACTGTATGATTTTATTACCACAGTCAGTATTCAATATTGAATAATAACTTGCTGATTTTAAATCGACTGTTACTACTCTATATAGAATCTTAAAATGAGAAAGGTATTTAGTCAATTTCCCAGATCCTACTCTTTTAACATCCATGTGGGGAGATAAATTGTTACACTTTGGGCAGGTGTAATAAAGGGCTAGTAATTTAATGTGTGCCCAATCTGCCCCCGTGTATAATCTATTAATTTTATGTTTACAAGTACCCTGTTTGGCACAGAAATCTAATATCTAGTCTGCTCATGTACTCATTTCATAGGGCTGTTACAACAAATTAGCCCAAACTTGGTGGCTTTATTCCCCCGCAGTTCTGGAAGCCTGAAGTTCAAAATCGAGTTGTTGGCAGGTCTGCCTTCTCATGCCTCTGCCAGGTTCCTGGCCCCTTTGGCTTACAGCCACATGACTGCAACCTCTACTTCCATTGTCACCTTGCCTTCTCTGTGCCTGCGCGTCTGTGTCTTAGGAGGATACTTGCGTCGGATTTAAGGCCTACCCTTGTAATACTAGGTGCTTTCCCCATTTCAAGATCCTTCACTTAGTCCCATGTGCAAAGTTTTCCAGATAGGTCCTTCATAAATTCTGGGGATTAAAACATGGATACATCTTTCTGAGGGCCACCATTCAGCTCACGACAACACAGGACAGCCCTTCATCTCTTCCTAGGACCCAGTCAGCTTAGCATGGACTTACCCTTCCAACCACCCTTTCCTACAGAGTTTCTCCTGTTTTAAGATAAATAAACCCTTTTTATTTTTCACTTCTTCTCTCTGTGGATAGTGCTTCCAAATTCCTCACTGGCCTCTTTGCCCATTTATGCTTTCTTCATAGGCTTATAGTCAATTTGGAGCTAATTAAAAACACCAATTCTTTTTCATAGCAGTTATACTGTTAAGATTATCTAATGTCTTTTTTTTTTTAGCTAAATTTTCTTATATTGCTTATTACAGTTATGCTCTTATTGATCAAAACAGCAGAGCGGAAATAGCACTGGCCTAAAAGACCTTGATTCTGATTATTTTCTCTTATTAGCTGTGTAACATTGGGTAAGGCATTTAGCTTGTCACTTCCCTTGACTGTAAATTATAACACCTTCAAGTGTCCAGAGAGTTAAAATTCCTGGTCCTACCGTGCTCCTTTGCCAGTTTTTAAAATATGCTTTAACGACCCGTCAGATGTGTCTTTGTCTGGTGCTGAGGACTTGATAGACTTCCCTAATAATTCACTCTTCCTTGAGCTTCACCTCCCATTGATTTACCCTCTGGTTTGGAGATGCTTTTTTTTTTAAGATTTTTTTTTTGTTTATTTGAGAGAGAGATCACCGGCAGGAGGGAGGGGCAGAGGGAGAAGCAGACTCCCTGCTGAGCATGGAGCCCGATTCGGGGCTCAGTTCCAGGACCCCAGGATCATGACCTGAGCCAAAGGCAGACTCTTAACAGACTGAGCCCCCCAGGCACCCTGGAGATTTCTTATGAGACTGTCCTAAACAGTAAGAATGCTTTTGCCTTATTCCCTCCCTGGAGGTATGAAAGCTCTTGTGAAAGCATTATCTCCTGCTAAAGCCAAAGGGTATCCCTTAATAGATCCCTTCTTCCCAAATCAGATCCACAGGAACTGAAATTTCACACATCTTTGCTTAATAAACCAAAGACCCTAGTTCACACAAATAACTCCAATCGACTGTTGAACATTTTTCAAAGGATTTCCGTTTCTCCCCTTTCAGTTTGCTTGCTGCATAATTTTGTGTTTTATTTTTTTCTCTTTTACTTTATTCTCTCAGTAACTGATTTCCTGTGACATGGATATCTCATTCTATTGATTGTAATAGTTTAATCGTTTAGTCTCTCGGTTGGGGCTTTTGACAGCTTCTCCTGTTTCATCAGTTTTATTGCTCTCTTTCACACTGTACTTTTGTTCTGAGTAAATGGCTCCATCGATTTTCTTGTTACAGGAATAATTTCTGTATCCTTTTTTATTAATATGTTGACTGTTCCATTTAATGTATATTGCCCAGCACAGCTCCTTTCCTCCAGACAAATGATACTACCGTTCTTTCTATTGAACTGTGTCTGTCTTCTGGCCCAAGCATCAGGCAATCAAAATAACTTTTACTTTGACTGCAAGTGTTCCTTGAGTAGCCTTTAGTTAAAGAATACTAAATTCTGTAACCCTTTCTAAAATTTACCTGCGGAATTTTCTCCCATTAACATTTCTATATCAGGCTGTAAGTATGTGATTGCTGATGGTCAAGATATTTGGGTAGTGAGGGAAGGAGTGGGCATATACCCTGTACTCATTTAATTCTTGTCTATTTCTGTTAAGCCAGGGAGTGGTTCTATGTCCTGAATTGTTTTGACACACAAGATCTTTGTGCTTCTGGTCCTACTCAAGGATGCTTACCTGCAGTGGAGTGGGGATATAGTTATTTTACTTCCGGTCTCAGGGAAACATCCTTCAGGGCATCACAGCCTCATCCCTTCACAGTTTTTCTCTCAGAAGTCTCTTAACTAACTTGACTTACTCGAACATGCAAACTTCACCAAGTAATACACACCCGTGTCCTTTATCGTTGTAAATACTGTACCAGTGTCCCTCTGGCCCTTCCTTTATAACGTAGCTTCCTGGTTAGAACACTTTTTCTCTGGGAAAGGCTGATTTGATTTTCACTGCAATTCCTAAGCATAAATGCTATGACTATGACTTAGAAAGCTTTTTTGGACATATTTTTGGGCAACTCCTATATTTTCATAAAAAGTGACCTTTATAAATTTTTATTTCAAAATCAAAAGACCAAGGAAGGGTCTCGGGTACGTTAACTGTGAATGTGATTATAAAATTAGCTCTAACAACTCTTACTCTGGCCTGCATCTTTTGAAGCCCAAGTGAAAGGAAGGAGCTTGTGCATTTAGACTCTTGATTTTTCTCTCCCCATTAAAATTCTACTTTTTCTCTCTCTACCCCAAAGAAAATGAACAAATCTTAGAAACAAGAGGCAACCCTTTGTCAAGGGACATTTGCTTTTTATGTGAGGTGATTTGGCTGATACACAAACAATCCTTATTTTAAAGATTATAATTTGGGTTTTTTTTTTTTAATTGAAGTAGAATTGATCTACACTACTTATTAGTTTCAGGAGTACATCATAGTGATTTGATATTTTTGTGCATTATGAAATTATCCCCACAATAAGCCTAGTTACATCTGTAACCATACAGAGTCATTGATTAGTACTATGTTCCCTATGCTGTACATTCCATCCCCATGACTTACTTATATTGTAAGGGGGAGTTTGTACCCCTTTACCATCTTCACCTATTTGCCCAACCCCTCAACTCCTACCTCCTCTGGTAAGCAAGTTTGTTTCCTTTATCTATGAGTCTGTTTCTCTTTTCTGTTTTAGATTCAACGTAGAAGTGAAATCATACCTGTTACTTGTCTTTCTCCATCTGACTTACTTTGCGTATACACTCTAGGTCTATCTGTGTGGTCATGAATGGCAAGATTTCATTCTTTTTTAAATATTTAAATATTTTTTTATTTTATTTATTTTATTTTATTTATATTTTAAATATTTAAATATTTTTTAAATATTTTACTCTGTGTGTGTATATATACACACATACACATATATATACATACATACACACATGTATATACACATATACACACATATATACATATACACATGTATATACACATATATACACACACATATATATATATCCATTCATCTACCTGGGTTACTTCCTTATCTTAGCTATTGTGAATAATGTCGCAGTGAACATAGGGGCACATATATCTCTCCGAATTGGTGTTTTTGTTTTCCTCAAATAAATACGCAGAAGTGGAATTGTCAGATCTTATGGTAGTTCTATTTTTAATTTTTGGAGGCCCCTCCACACTGTTTTCCACAGTGGCCGCACCAGTGTACATTCCCACCAACAGAGCACAAGTGTTCCCCTTTCTCCACCTCCTCCCCAACACTTGTTATTTTTTTCTTTTTGATTATAGCCAGTCTGATAGGTTTGATCAATTTGATTTTAATGTGTGCTAGATATAAATGCCTAGCCCAAGAAACTTGTAATTTCCTGGAGATAACTAAGTTATTGTTTAAGCAAATAAAGATAATTTTCCCAAAAAAGCCTATTTCTAATAGTATAAAATGCCTGAATTGTGGAGCAGCATATCCAAAATCCATCTAACCTGCTTCCAGATATTTCCATTTCTTTTTTTGATACAAGAATCTCATATTCACCAGTTTTCAGACTTCTGGAATAATCTCTACTCCCATTCCTTTCTTTCTTTTTCTTAACCATTTCTATTTACCAGGCCCTGTATTCTCTTATTTTGAAATTGCTCTCTGATTTCTCCCTTAAACCCTTCTCCATTACCTCGTTCACACAGTCCTTTCCCTTCCAAACCTGCCCTTCAGAGTGTTGCCATTCTCCTTCTCAAATATAACTTTGATCGTGTTACTCTGCTGAAAAGACTCCCTAGGAGTGTTTGGATACCATCTTAACTTGATAGATAAAGCGCATTAAGATCTGCTCCTAGCCTGCTGCTCTGTCCATCCCTTCTTCTTTCCTCCCTATATCTTATACTCTTACCCTTTTGGACTTCGGTGCCGAGAGTCTCCCAATGTTCTGTATTCCCTTACTGGATTTTCCTTTTGCACGTGCTGTTCCCTTTGTCTTAAACACCCTTTCCTCCTTCCTCTGCCTGATGAGCTTCTGCTTCTTAGCCAAGTTGTTACCTTCTCCTAAGAACCTTTCCTGAACCCCCCTCCTGTTCCTTCCATCTTTCCCAGCCCTATCTACGACCTTGACCAAGTAGGAACCTTCCTAAGAGTTTCCATAGGGATTGCTCCAAAACATTTACCAACCTTTACCACATTATTGTGTTTACTTTTTAATCTTGTCAGAAGAAAGATTTTTTTTTAAGATTTTTTTAAAAGATTTTATTAAAGATTTTATTCATTTGACAGAGAGAGAGAGAGAGAGAGAATGAGCACGAGCTAGCTCACAAGTAGGCAGAGAGGCAGGCAAGCAGGCTCCCTGATGAGCCGAGAGCCCAATGCGGGGCTCGATCCCAGGACCCTGAGATCATGACCTGAGCTGAAGGCAAAGGCTTAACCCACTGAGCCACCCAGGCACCCCAATAGCATAAACTTTTGTGGTAGTACCTTGTTTGATTCCCGGCCCTGCTCTTTTACTACCAATTTGGACTAGTTATTTTCCTTTCTGAGCTGTAGTGGATAGTTTTAGAGTTAAATGAAATGTTGACAAGTTACTTTTTGGGGAAAATACCTAGCATCTAGAAGGTGTTCATTTAATCTACTCTATAGGAATGAATGAACAAATGAACAGTAATCTGAATTCCTAAGCTCATCATTTAAGGTTTTCCAGTGGCCACTGCCTGTTAAATATGGGGACAAATTGGGCACCATGGATTCGCAGCAGCTAAATGTAATGTTTAGTTATTTTAGCTTTCTAGTCAGCCCTCTAAGAAATATAAACAAGGGCAAGAGAGATCTGGTGGATCGCTGTCTGTCTCAGCTCTCCTGTGTACTGCGTTTAGGATTGTTTTGAGCCTCAGTTACCCATGAGGATGTCCTTAGTTACTTCAGGGTGGTCGTGAGGAGTCGGGGAGCTATTCATTCTGTGAGTGGAGTTGTATTGTCAGATACATTAAACAGTCTCCGTTTCTTTTCTAGAACTTTACAGAGAGGATGATGTCCTTTGGCCTGGTTTCTGACTCTTCCAGATACACACTTTATGTCCAGATTCAGAAAAGTTTAAGGTTTCTTTGAATTGAAGCTACCACATCGATATGAGATCCTGTTTTTCTGTCAACCTTATTTGAACCAAAGTTTAGAAGGAAAAAACGGGGACATCGCTAATGTAGGAAACCCTGTGCCCAGCTTCCAAAGTATATTAGATTACGTCTAGCTAAAAATATACAGGCTCCTATTATGTTGTGAATTATTCTGTCTCAAAGATGTATATCTCAGAACTGTTGCTTTTTAAAAGCTCTGCTCAAAATTTCCTTTTGGTGATTGGAAGCGAATTGCCCATTTTGTACAATGGAGCGATTATTTCTTAAATGGCCACTTAGGAGCACTATAGTAAATGATTCCCGAAGAGTGAGTGATGTATACTTGCTGCACCGAGAAGATCAGACTCATTATATAATATTTCATTCTGGCAATAAAAATCAGCGAACTCCAGGCCTAATTTGCCAGGGTTTTTTTGTTTTGTTTTGTTTTGTTTTTTAATGTAATATTCAAGTAAAAAGGTAGAGAACACTACAGATAGATAAAACATATTTGAGTTGGAAAAAGGGTGTCTGTGGGTGCCTGGGTGGCTCAGTGGGGTAAAGCCTCTGCCTTCGGCTCGGGTCGTGATCCCAGGGTCCTGGGATCGAGCCCTGCATCGGGCTCTCTGCTCAGCAGGGAGCCTGCTTCCTACCCCCCTCTCTGCCTGCCTCTCTGCCTACTTGTAATCTGTCAAATAAATAAATAAATCTTTAAAAAAAAAAAAAGAAAAAGGGTGTCTATGAAAGGATTTCCCAGTTTTCCAAGGAAAGAGAAAACTAAAGGCTCATCTTGTAAAGTAGTATTCGCATTGTCATAGGCCCAGCTTCTTCTGAGCTAGATTTCATGTTTCAGCCCTCCAGAAATGTGGAGGCCCCAGATTCCGTCCTGTGTATCCCAAACTCTGCCACTGGGTGGCAGTAGAGTCACAGTTACTTTTAGTCAACAAAGGTGCTGGGTGATTTTGAGTCCTGGTAGTCAGCCACCAGCTAACCACCTCCATTTGCAGGGATGAATAAGCAGAAATTATAAACCACTGTTTTTACAACAACAGAATGTATGTAAGGCTTCAGGGACTGTTAAGTCTGGGAATTTATAAGAGAACTTAAAGACCATCTACTCTCCCTTCTGAACTGGTATTTTTTATATAACTTCTGTATAACTGTATACTCGTGTTCTAAATCTCACCGCTTTTAAAGGCAGCCTTTTCCATGCTTGACTATTTCTCAGCACTGGGGAGTTCTTTATCTTGATATAAATCCTACTTAGCTAAAACTGCTTCCTCCTTTTATCACATTCTCTTTCCTTGTGCTAAGCCCCTCTCCCTTTCTCCCACCATTTTTCTCTGCTACCTGATGGATCCGGGGATCTGGTATTTCCCTGTTTTCAAGCTTCTGGTTGTTTTCTCTTATATCTTGAGGCAGGCACAAAGTGGTAGAGTTAAATAATCAAAAGGAAATACAGCAGTGTTCATTCTATATCTCTATAGCATTGTTTCTGCCATTATAATTCACCATTGACTAGAAGGAAGGAATATTTCAAGTGAGTAAAAAACTGATAAAATTATCAAGACAACTTTAAGATTTTAAGTTCACAGTTAAAGAAGACAAAAGAATTTGTCAGTTTGGATGGGTTATTATAGCATGGAAGACGCATGGAAGAACTGAGCCACTGTTAAAGATTTAGTGATTAATTTTGTTCCATTTTTTCAGATTACACTAGATGTACTGGCTGATATGGGCCATGAGGAGTTGAAAGAAATAGGCATCAATGCATATGGACACCGCCATAAATTAATCAAAGGAGTAGAAAGACTATTAGGTGGACAACAAGGTAAGTTATTTGGGGAAAAAGAGTAAGTCTCAGAAATTAGCGGGATAAGTAAGTTGTCGGGGCTCAAGTGGTCTGAACCCAGAGCTCATACGCTTGGAGGGTGTAGCACTTCCTTCCTGCCCTCTCTCCCCACCAACACTGTATATGCTGAGTCTCTCTGGAATCTTCACTTCTCTCCTTGCCCACTGCTGTTGAATCCAGTACAGGTCACCTAATCCAAGCCACTGTCATCTCTCCCTTGGACTGTCACAACCGCCTTCCAGCTTATCTTGGAGCCTCACCTTTACCATCCCCCACCCTCCAACCCCCGTGCCTGGCTGCACTGCTCCCAGAAGACTCTTTTCGAAATGACTCTGTGATCATATCAGTGCATTGCTTAACACCTTTCAATAGAATCCTGTTGCTATGGGGATAAAATCAGACATTTGTAACATGGCTTTTCATAATCTGACCTCTTCCTTTGACCTCATCCTGAACCTTTTTCCCCTGCCACAACTGGCGACTCAGGCTTTTTTCCACTGTACTGTGCTGTTACAAGCCTCCTATCTCCCCCCGCCTTGTCGTTCTCCACGTTTATCATCTCCATATTTGCCACAAGTGCTTTCACAATAGGAAAGCAAAGGGAGAGAAGGGGAAAAACTTGATTTAGTCACTGCAGAGCCAACAAAGTCATAAGAGTAACATGAAACTAAATGGTAGCAGTTTTTGAGTTTAAGTCTTGCTTATTTGTCTGCATTAAATTAACAAAGGCAATGAAATTAACAAGAATAATCTGTTTTAGACTTGAATTATGAGTGGCCATTTCAAGCCATCTCACAGAGTTTTTACAGGATAATTCTTAGATTTTAGACCTGACTGCATTGTGATTACAATGTGTTTCTCTTTTGTATCAGACATAGCTGCATGTGTGTTTATAATAGAATTCTGCTCAATAAGAAATTGTTGAGCCATGCTGGGGAACTCTGTAAAACAGATCAAATTGATCCCCAATCCCCTCTCCATTACTTCTCTTGTCTTTGGATGTATTTGTTCAATAGAACGTTATATATGATGGTCACATTGCAAATAATTTAAATTTCTTCCAAAATATCAGTATTTATGACAAAGTTGTCCCTAAAATTGAGCCTGAATAGCGTGGACTTTAATTCATTAATTTTTCTTTCCTACAGGCACCAATCCTTATTTGACGTTTCACTGTGTTAATCAGGGAACTATTTTGCTGGATCTTGCTCCAGAAGATAAGGAATATCAGTCAGTAGAAGAAGAGGTAATGCACATCAACATTTTTAATTCTCTTTTCCTGAAATCTGTGGTTAAGCCTATTTTTTCAGTAGAGGTAAGCTTGTCTGACAGTGACTTAGGATCACTCGCCTCTCTGTCATCCTAACTGCCTTAGCCATTGTGGTGGCGTACTGCCCAAACTCAGCGAGGACCGTGGATTAGGGCTCTACCACAGGGTTTTCCCATCAAAAGCCTAGGGTTTCAGTGGACGGGCCACAAGGGTCTCTTCGTCCTAGAGACTTTCTTGAAAACAGGCAAGTAGGAACCCTTTTAGAACTATTTGCTTGTGTTGTTCAAATGCTACTAGAAGAATGATAGGAAGTGAGAATCTTGCCTCACATATAGCAAATACCTTCTTGTTTTTATTTTCATGCAAAGTTATAAAATGTGACGATAAAATAATACACCTACTTTTCCTGTTCGCATATGAAATCTGCCTCATAACTCAGTCGCCTTTCCCAACTGCAGTCACTGTGTTAAAGCACTATATGGACGACCCTCCTGCCAGACAGACACCGCAGAAATCCCTCCCTACTCTGGCTTCCCCCTCATTTCTTACACATAATAAACAAAGTGCCTGATGTCTTTATCACAATAAATAAGCCACCTAACTAATTCTATTATTTTGCAGAGAAATGCATGCCTGAGTCTTTTTGTTTATTTTCTGCCTTTTAACTAGAGCTCAAATTATTCTCATGCTGGGAAGTCTGGCCCTGTTACCGTAGGGTGGGTGTTCGGCTCAGGCCTGGCCAGTCTGTCAGGGAAGTGTAGCACCTTCCAGGGGCTTCCTGCCTAATCACCCTGTTAGTGGTTAGCAGATTTGGAGAATAATGTCCAAAATGTGATGAATAACTTTGCAAACAGAGCAGTAAGATAGAGAATTAACTCTATTGAGTCAGTTCTATGAGAAACTTGGGTCTTTAGAACATTTTACTTTTCCATAATCCTTTTGAATTTGGAGAGCAGACGAAGAAAGAGTACCACTCAGAGGGAAGTTACTCTACTTAGTTACCCGGCATACCCAGCTTCTCCTGGTCACGGAGATGTTCTTTGAGATCCCAAATTGATAATATGGTCTGTTTCACCCAGGGAACAGAAGTTGATTGATTTTTTAAAATTCTTTGTGTTTATTTGAGCATTTGTTTAGTGAGTATTCGTCAAATGTGAGTTTAAGTTTGACTTAATCCCAGTGTTGCTTCTCATTCTCAGTAACATAAAATAGTAATGTAGATAACTTAATGTGATGTTTTATTTCTGTGTTCCCCATTGTGCTTACAGGAAAATCTTCCAAAGCTTTTACTAAAAATTAAAGAGAAAATGCAGAAGTTTAATATTTATGTCATGACTTCTTTCTCATCAGAAATACCCATTAAACTCTGGTGAATCAATTATAGTCAACTCCTATTTATTTATTAGCCCTGAATCTGAGACTCATCAGTAAAAAAGTATAACAGAAGTGAATGTTGAAAACAGAGGAATGTCTTTAGAATTATATACTGGCATATTTCCAGAAAGTTCTGTGATTTTGTTCTGTAGATGCAAAGTACGATCCGAGAACACAGAGATGGTGGCAATGCCGGTGGTATCTTCAACAGATACAATGTCATTCGAGTAAGTCTTTAAAATTTCAGGGTGAAAATTGGATTGCAGGGCGTATCTGAAAATCAAATCTAGACAATGAAAAGTTTTTTTTAAATGTCCTATTTTTAAACTGTCGGGATAATCAGCCATCTGTTGCCTGGCAGTCAGGTGTCACTTTCCACTAATCCCTCAAGACCGTATTTCACCAGAAACAGAGACTGGATGGAAACAGGAAAGCTACAGACGGAAGGCTAGATCTCCTGGGGTTGGTGGTACAGAAACAGTGATGAGACTCAGCTTGCCCACAGATTTAGACCAGAGCTGACAGTTTTTATCACCACTTCCGAGTAGCTTTGAAGGCCTGGTTTTCAATCTGAGTCAGTGATTATATCAGAATGCATGTATCTCTTAATTTCAGTATCTTAATTTATAACATGGGATAGATGTGCTTTTTTCAAAGGAGCATCATAAAGATACATAAAACCTGTTGAGAACTGACTACATCCTTGGAAGTTATACCAGTGCCCCTCAGAATTCCCTGGAGAGTTTTTAGAGAGATTCTAGAAGAATGCAGATTTACAGGCCCCTATATCCCAACATTCAACAAGTCTGGGAGGAGTCTCGGAATAGCTTTTCTTTTCTTTAACTCCTCAGGTGATTCTGAGGTACAACCAGGTCTAGTGCAGAAATAACCAAAGCCGTACCTGAAGATTTTGTCACTAACAGCCAGAATGTTAACTTAGTTACACTGCCCTGGCAACTTTATCCTTTTTAAATAATGTTTTAAGCAAATGAAACAAAAACCAAGAATTGAACCTTTCTCAAAGAAAACATACTTTTCATTTTAAATTATAAACTGCCAACTGACATCCATTTCACTAATTTGCTTCTTTCTCCCTCATCCTTAAAGATTCAGAAAGTTGTCAACAAGAAGTTGAGGGAACGATTCTGTCACAGACAGAAGGAGGTGTCTGAGGAGAATCACAATCACCACAACGAGCGCATGTTATTTCATGGTGAGCGGCGCGCCTGTCTCTGTCTCTTGGGCTTTTGCTAATTCCAATAAAGTGGAAAGCCTTGTTATTGACTACATTAGTATTGTGCTAAAAATGGCTGGTTTTGATTTTTTTTTTTTTTTAATTATGTGTCAGTACAGTTTGCTAATGCATTGCGTGTTAGGACAGGCTTTCCAGGGTGTGTAGAATGAGAATAACTTATCTGGAATGGTTTCAGAACTTGTACTGCAAGTTGAGCCATCTAGATAGTGAAATATTTTCATTACAGTTTAGCATAATTGTTTTCAGTTTATCAGATTATCTGTTTTTGTGTAAAGTAAGATTGGGCATAAAATCTATATTTTTAAAGCCACAGGGATTTTGCCATCTGTTTTTGGGGGCCGCAGGTGGAGGAGCAGAGGGAGAGAAGGAATCTTAAGAAGACTCTATGCCCAGCACGTAGCCTGACGTGGGGCTCAGTCTCACAACCCTGAGGTCATGACCACCCAGGCGCCCCTGTACTTCACTATCTAAAAATCTCATGCCATCCACAAAAGCCACATTACATCCTTGCTTGGCAAACACTGGGTCCCTGCTAAGATTCCAGTACGAGAAATAATTTAGGTATGGTAGACCATCTTACAAGTTCATATACACATTATTGATAACTTAATATTAACCTGCCAAGTGCAAATAGTTTGTAGCTAATTGAGGTTCTAGAGAAGTATTCAAAAACACTGATTTTTCGGTGTTTCTGTTTTTAGGTTCTCCTTTCATTAATGCCATTATTCATAAAGGGTTTGATGAGCGACATGCGTACATAGGAGGAATGTTTGGTGCCGGGATTTATTTTGCTGAAAACTCCTCCAAAAGCAACCAGTATGTGTATGGGATTGGGGGAGGCACAGGCTGCCCCACACACAAAGATCGGTCATGCTACATATGTCATAGGTGAGTGTCTTGCCTTTGGGATTGCTGTCCTCAGATCATGAGCCCCAGTAGTTCCTCAGGTTCTACAGAAGTCACTCATCCTCAGTGTTGTTACTCAGAGTGAATCACACCGGTTTGGGGTTGAATAGAAATAGCTGACCAGCCTCTGCCCTAACAGGAGAAATGACACAGAGCTAATAGCCGCGCTAGCAGAAGCCAGATACGTATCAGCCAGCCCCAGGTTACGATGAAACTCCCTCCATCTTGCCTTTCTCCCTGGGCTTCCCTTGCCTTGCTTCAGATTCAGAAAAAGAAAAGATTGAGAATTATTTCTGTCGAAGAACCTCTAGCTTTAGATACTTTTAAGCTAAGATGCACAACTTCTGTAAACAAGTTGAATCTTTAATCTGTTTCTGATGTTGCTAGCTGTGCTTTAAGGCAGGATATATAATTTGCCTTGAAAAGTTCAATTTCAGAATATTAACTTTGGATGAATAGTAAGCATATGAATGTTAGCTTTTTAAATAGAATTTTAAAACTCAAATTCAAGAGAATAATAGTATAATCTCTCTGAAGTCAGTGAAAAAAATACCATTCTCTTCCATGCCACTGGAGAAAACACAAAAGAATTGTACATTACAAAGATTGCAGTTGATTGTATTTTTCTTTAAATTAACCAGATGGAAAGGTTACTTAGAGATCTTGTAACTCAGGGGAAACCCCAAAAAGATCCAGATAGCCTTGAAATTCATTATAGTTGTTGACCTTGAAACTTCCTCTTCTCCTTTCCTTTATGAAAATCTTTAACAGCCACCAGCAGTTCTAGGATGGTATGTCCAGAAGGAACCTTCTTTCTAGTAAGGCCTCTGTGGTTAATAGCACACAAAAGTTCCAATGGGTGTGTGACATGCCGAAACTCTTGTTGCTGCAAACTTATCCTAAGTAAGCACTAAAAGTGAACCTAGATGAAGATTAGCAGTTGCCCACTGCAATTAGACACATAAGTTTATGTCTTAGGATTTCCTAGGAAGCAGAGCCTGAAGCAAAAGCTTATATGCTAGCACTTTCTTGGCAAGCGCAATACCGGAGAAGCTGGAGTGACGGCACAGAGAGAAATAAAGCAGAGAAGGAGGCGGAGCAAAGACAGGGAGATGCGTCAGTGCGTTGGCCTGTTTCATAACAAGTGTGGTGTGTGGCTCAGTCCATGAGACATCACCTTCAGAGAGGCTGTGTGAACTCTAGTACACTGTGGGAGACCAGAGCTGAATTCACCTGCCGGCTCCTCTCTGGCACGGATCACCATTTGCCCCACAGGGCACTGCTGTCCCCCCCCACATGGGACTGCTGTGTCTGCAGAACGCAGCATGACTCCCGGGGCTGGCCAGGGAGCGGACTGGAGCCGGTGCTCTCCACCGGCCCATCTGCTGCCCACAGCTTCACGGGCCGGGCCTGCGTCTTCTCCTGCCCCCGCAGCTATGGGGGTGGGGGCTGGGGGCAGGAGGCGAGGGCCTGTCTGTGTGATATATGGAGCAGCCATGGCAGTGGGCCCAGCAGACTGAGTGGGCAGAGCCCAGTGACACCACCGTGCTGCCATGACGTGGAGATGGAGCTCGGGCACCTCCCTCTGTCGCAGTCAGGCGGGGGCGCCTGGGCGGCTCCGGGGGTCCAGCATCCAACTCTTCATTTCTGCTCGGGTCATGGTCTCTGACCCCGTGTCTGCACGGAGCCTGCTTAAGATGTTCTCTGCTCCCCCTCCTTCTCTCCCTGCTTCCATGTGCATGCTCTTGCTCTCTCTCTCTCTCTCTCTCTTTCTCTCTTAAAAAAACAAAAAACCAAAAAACCTTTTCCGTGGGGACCTCCAAGAGAATGCTGCTGACATGAGGCCAGCGCCCCCGCGGTGTCATCAGGAATATTGTGCTGGAAAAGCCCACCCAGGCAGGACCCAATTATGCTGGGTCTGGCATGATTTGACTCAGAATAGTATCTCTGGTTAGTTACAATGCAAAGATCATGCTCTATTACGAAAAACAAACTATTTGAATAATAACTATTTTACACATTTAACAGTATGATCAATCTCACTGAGTAGTTAAAACATTTGTGGTTTATATTCAAGGCTTACAAACTTTGATTTTAAAGGACTACCTAATATTTTAGGCTTTGCAGGCCATATGATCCCTGTCATAGTGACTGACTTCAGCCCTCGTAGTGCGGAAGCAGCCGCAGAGGACACGTGTATGAGTGTGTGGCTGCATTCCAATAAAATTTTATTTACAAAAACAGGTGGCAGACTAGAGTTAGTTTATATAATGCACTTTCTTTCCAAACAGCGTCTCTTGTCCTGTGTAATAGTCAACATCTTTCCCAATTGGTGTTTCACCCAGGTAGGATGATTTCCAGCCATACATTTAAGCTAAGCACTTTGGCATATGATCCACTTTTATTATTATTTATCTCATCCTGGTTTTTACTTCTTCATAATGAGTAAACCCCATCTTGATTTCAAATGGTGCTGCCTTCTGTGTATTTGCTTCAGTCCTCCTGCCCTCCCCGCCCTGGTTCATCCTCACAAGATCTCCGTTTTTGCTAGGATTCCTCTTTTTCGACCGGTCAGAACTTGCTGGGTATTTTCTGTCATTGATTCTGTAACCACACCAAACCTACTTTAACTATTGAGTCTGCTGCTTATGGTAAATCAGGATATCAAATTCCATCCTATCCATCCCTACTCAAATGCGAAAGTGACATTTTAAGTTAGCTTGCCTTGTGTTAAATATTTATTTTAGAAAATTATCACACCTAAGAGTTCTGTCACTCTAAGATTTAATGCTTCCTTCAAAGCATTGCTTTCCTTTTTCCTTTAGGCAAATGCTTTTCTGTAGGGTGACCCTTGGAAAATCCTTTCTGCAGTTCAGCACCATGAAAATGGCTCATGCCCCTCCAGGACATCACTCAGTGATCGGGAGACCAAGTGTGAACGGGCTGGCATACGCCGAATATGTCATCTACAGAGGCGAGCAGGTACGGTACCCATCGAATCAGCATAACTGAGCTACTGAACATGTCAGCACAGAGAGCAGAGAGCAGCTTCCATTTAAAGAATTTTCTTTATGGATGTACTTGCTACAGGCTGGCCATGTGAGTTGACTCTCAGTATTTCTGACTGTGGCACTTAACACAGAACGATAGCTTTCCGAGTTGTGAAGCTGTAGTGCATTCAGTTTCTGCCCACTGTGTAGGCTCCAAAGTAAAATTGTCAACAAGCAGGAAAACTTTTTATCATTTTCCAACCCAGCCCTTAACTCTCACAGTACTGCTAAATGCCTGTTGATTTGACTAAAAACAAAGATCAGTTTGTCTGCATTTAATTGAATTTCAAATGGATACCTTAACTACGCTGATGGAAAATTGGGGGGAAAAAAAGAGGGAGAGAGAGAGAGAGAAAGCAGGAATTAATTAAGTACAAGTAACTTATGAGAACAATATTTTATTATATGCCATCAGTCCTGGCCAGGTAAGGTGTGGAGTAGCCATAGGAAAGACACACAAATCCTGAACTTCGTTTACGAGATGTGTTGATGGTGGTGGTATGGGCAAAGCAATGAAACTACTTTAGGTGTGTTGTAGGATTGAGCAAATGAGTAAATATGTTGATGTTTGATTTGGAAGCTGGGATTCTCATGGTAGAAGAAGGGGCATGCAAATCTATAATGGGGGGATGGTGAGAATAACTGTAGAGATGGACTGAAATTGGAGATACTGATAGGAACTCATTTCTCATACATGTATGTATGTTTGTGTACTTATAAATATATGTATGTACAGGGATGTGTGTAAGAGTATATGTAGGTACATGTATGCATATGAGCATAGACATGCATATATTTCTTAGCACTGTCTCCTGAAAGCAAGGAGACCCCAAAAGCAGTGAGCACACCTAGACCTAGATCTTGGTCTCTAATACCATTCCCCACTAAAAGGAACCCAGGCTCTTCGGAGAAACAGCTAATTCCAGGGCTGGAGCAGAATAGGAGCAAGGTGAGCCTGGAACATCCTGGAAGTAATGAAGTACTCAAAGTTGTGGGGGGGGGGCATGTCACAAGGACACAGAGCCAGCAGGAAGGGCTCCCACTGGCCAAATCTGGAACACTTTGATTACCAAAATAAATATAGTAATAAATTTTAAGCCTCTGAGAAAAAAACAGGAGTCCATGATTCTGTAGTGATAACAAATAGATAAATAGATAAATGAAGGGGCAAGGAAGGCTTTTGCTTGTAGTAGAAAGCCAAGGGGAGATGAGTAGATGTGGAGGGAGTACTGGATTTGGAAAATCATCATCTTGGGACCATTGTGACAAGAATCATAAATGGATGCTTAATCTAGGAGACAATTTTGATTAAAAATAAAAGGATATTTGTATGGTCTTACTAACTACAAAGGAGAAGAAAACAGTAATTATACATTGGAGAAAAGGAGCAGTGCCTTGATCAGATGATCAAAAATAACATCACCAATAAGGGACAGATAGAAATATATTGTGCCTCAGATATGATACTCTTTGAGAAGGGTTCACCATTGTCTATGCAACATTCCAGCCAAGAATGTATAACCTTGTTCTAATCAAAGTGAGGAATGTTCTATTTTAAAAAAAAAAAAAAAAAAAAAAAAAGGTGGGAAGACTGGATTCTTCAGAAACGTCAATATGATAAAAGTCAGAGAAAGACTTTAAAAACTCTCCAGATTAAATGAAACCCAAGAGACAGGACAACTAACTTAAGGTCCTGCCCCCAGTTGGATCTGGTATTGGAAGAGAAACATTATTAAATCAGCTGAGAACATTGGAATATGAATGATAGGTATCATATTAAAGTATTATACCAACATAAAATTATAATGTATAATTACATTTTTGTCCTTTGTATTCCTGCTGAGCCCCCCTCAGAAGGGACTTCTCTTTAATGGATCATCATAATAATAATGTTGTAGTAGTAACTTACACATATTGGATTCTTATTATGCCATACCTGTGTTGAGGTATGTTCCCTATAAACCTACTTTGTTGAGAGTTTTTATCATAAATGGGTGTTGTACTTTGTCAAATGATTGTTCTACATCTATCGAAATGACCATATGGTTTTTATCCTTTCTCTTACTGATGTGATGTATCATGTTGGTTGGTTTGCAAATATTGAACCACCCTTGTAAGCCAGGAGTACTTCCCACTTGATGGTGATGAATGACTTTTTAAATGTATTGTTGGATTCGGTTTACTAGTATTTTGTAGTTTTGTTTTGTTCTGTTTTGTAGAATATAAGTTAAATTTTATGGTATTTATCTTTTTCTGTCTGACTCACTTCACTTAGCAAATACCCTTTAGGCATCCACGTTGTCACAAATGGCGAGATCTCTTTTTTTTAATGGCTGAGTAATATTCCATTGTGTATATATATACACCTCACACCTTCTTTATCCATTCTTCTGTCGACGGACACTAGGTTGCTTCTATCCTGGCTACTGTAAATAATGCTGCAGTGAACATAGTTGTTCACATATCTTTTTAAAAGTCCAGTTTTTTTTTTATAAGTAATAGTTTTTTTTTTAATTTTTTATTTTTTCAGCGTAATGGTATTCATTATTTTTGCACCATGCCCAGTGCTTCATGCAATCCATGCCCTCTCCAATACCCACCACCTGGATCCCCCAACCTCCCACCCCCGCCCCTTCAAAACCCTCAGATTGTTTTTCAGAGTCCATAGTCTCTCATGGTTCACCTCCCCTTCCAATTTCCCTCAGTTTTTTTGATCCTTTATTCTTTTTATTATCTTACTCCATATCCGTAAGCAAGTAATTTGTAAGTCATCATTTAGCAAATTATTTTTGGGCCCTAAAGAACTAACCTCACCAAAGAATACTAGTTTCCAGCCACAGAGCACTATGAAATGCTCCCTCTAGTTGTATCATTATATTAAATTTAGGGTTGAAGAATTCTTACGTAACATGCATAGTTTTAAGGGATTTTTTTTTTGCCCCCCACCCAATTATCTTGGTAGTGATTTCCTCTAAGAAACGGTCTTTCCATTCCAGATACAGAGCCTTTCATTTTACGTACTTCAAGAAAAAGAGGCCAGAATGAAAGAGAATAAGTGGGGTGGCAAGTCTCAGTCTGAACCATTATGTTATCTGTGAAAGTTGCCTTTTATTAGTCACCTTTTATTTATTTATTTTTATTTTTTGTATGTAAAGATTTTATTTATTTGACAGAGAGATCACAAGTAGTCAGAGAGGCAGGCAG
Source organism: Enhydra lutris kenyoni (assembly GCF_002288905.1). NCBI lineage: Eukaryota > Metazoa > Chordata > Mammalia > Carnivora > Mustelidae > Enhydra > Enhydra lutris. Next base: position 17,748,108 of record NW_019154095.1, on the reverse strand, counting down.
AGAGAGAGGAGGAAGCAGGCTTCCCGCTGAGCAGAGCCCCCGATGCGGGACTCGATCCCAGGACCCCGAAATCATGACCCAAGTCAAAGGCAGAGGCTTAACCCACTGAGCCACGCAGGCACCCCTATTAGTCACCTTTTAAAAATGATCTCCAAACAGTTCCAAGTTACTGGTGACTCACCAGGCCTCACCCTTCCTCCTTCTAGCTCAGTGGATTATATTTGGGAGTAATTAATTTGAAATCAGTTCAGCCAAATTACTCTTTCCTTCACCAAACTTTTATTAAACATATGCTATGTGACAGCACTGTGTCAAGTGAGGTGAAAAAGAGAGAGACTTTCTCCTGCCTTAGTTTTCCCGGCCGAGGCATGTGCATGAGGGATGAATGCACTGCTTCAGGGTGCTCAGAGTGGAAACCGCGTTACAGCAGTTCTCCAGAGGATAGGGTCTAGACACGTTTCTAGGCAATACATAGGTCTGTCTGGCGTGTGTGTGTTGTTCAGGCACCTGTCGATGGCCGGCCTTCCTGGGCTCTGGGGTGCGTGTAGAACACTGATAGGGACCAGCAGCCTCTGAGACGCCCGCTGAATACTGTACCACCACAGGAGTGACTCGTTTCTCTTCTGGCCCTTTGCAGGCGTACCCTGAGTATCTCATCACCTACCAGATCATGAAGCCGGAAGCTCCCGCTCAGAGCGCCACAGCCGCGGAGCAGAAGACCTAGTGAACGCCCACGGGGAAAGGCCACAGCGGATTTGAACTTGGGACTGGATTACAGTGGATTGTTGCCAACAAAATCAATATTCCATAAATCCCAGACAGCCTAGAAAGAAGCTCTTTTACAAAGCATTGCGATAGTGATGAAGAGAGTATGAGTAACTGACCCGTACTCCACTGCTACTGTTCTCTTTGAGGAAATGTTTACAGGGGCGGCCTTTTACCATATCTCAGGCTCATTTGCGTTGCAGCCGTCCATTTCCAACATTGATCTAGGCTTGGAAATGGGGGGTAAAAAAATCCCATAACCAATACTTTCCCAAATTTCACACTTCACACACTACATTTGCTTTGTTCCATATGGCACGTGTATGTAAGAAATGTATACATATGATGGGCTCAGTTTTAGTTTTTTCTAAACATGCATCATTGTCTTTTTTTATCTTTTCTTCTTTTCATTTTTTTTTATTTGTTTACTTTGAAAATGAGCCAGAGCCTTATCGAGGATATTTTGCACAGAATCACACTGACTAAAATCATTAGCGATTCAACCGAAGCTTCTGGATGAGCAAGACTTAGTTTCCCCTTAGTTTTCACTTGGATTTCTTTTGTATCCGTACTTCTTCTCATTGTAAATTGGGACGGGAAGGAAAACCATCACGTTTTAGCTTCCTTTTATGAATTGGCCTTCCCAGGGAAAGGCACAAAGGTCAGCCTGAGGAGCTCCCCGAGTTCAGAGAAGTCGAAGCCGCTGAGGGCCCCTTGCTGTTTCCCATCACAGCCTGCCCTGGAGGCGTTCAGGCCAGTGCCAGAGACCCTGGAGGGAAAGGTTGGAGTGACGGGCCCAGGGCTCATGAAACTGCCACACTGGGGGAGGGTTGGGGCGGGGGGAGCAGCGCCCAGAGGAGCAGGATGCACGTTGGTTCCCTGAGGCCGCAGCAGGAAAGGATCGCAGGGCCGGCTCGAAAAGTCGTCCTCTTCGCTTCCGCCTGACCACCGCATAGTCGCCCCCGACATTAGCTGCCTTATTGCCAAATTCAGTGGAATTTTCGTACTTCATGAGAGTCACGATAATCTTTATTGTTTCTCCAGTTTCGAAAGCTAGGATTCACGTCCTCTCTAGGAGGTAGGTGTGCGAGAGCTTCGTGTCTTCTCCAGATTTGGGGGTTACTTGGAGTGAGGTGCTTCGAATAGTTTCTGTAGGTCCCGGCTCTGCATTTTCATACCATTTCTTCAAATCTCTTAACAGACAAGGAGAACAAAAACGGAAACCAAAGCGCTCTCAGTTATTTTTGTAAAGGAAGGTGGAGAAATACTGTACTGTGTCTTCAGGAAGTTGCTACTCTGTTTCGCGTGTTGTAATCAGCATCTGCCTGGCGCACATTGTCGCTTGTGAAAGATGATCCACTGCACACCTCACACTGGCCCTTTGCACCTTCACTGAACAGCGAATTGATCGCATTAATTTATTTACTTTGACACGCTGTGCATCTGCTCAGCTTTGAAGCAAAAAGAACATAAATGTGGTTTTAAAAAAAAAAAAAAAGGAAAAACAGTGTGATGCAAACCTGCGATTTCAAGTTGAAGTTCCAAAAACTAATTTGTGTTTAAATGCAGGCTGATTAAGCCGTGACCTCATTTAATCTCCTAAAGGAAAATAAAATGGTGACATGCAAAAATTCTAGAATAGGCTCTTAAAATACACATTTAGCTTTCTTTTTGGCTTGAGTCCAACGCTAGAACTAGGCATTGGGAGCTAGTTTGAGTTTTGTAGCAGAATCTTGCATGGGTCCTCAACATGAAATCAAGACTTAGCCTCAGTTGTTGCTTCTATTGAAGTTTTAGTGACCCAAGCTGGGTGTTTGTGTCTTGGCTACTTGTTTAATAGCAGTAGAATTCCATACGAAGCTTCCGAGTTTCATATTGGTTAAGAGAGTTTTTTTTCCTCCTTCCCTTCTTTTTTTCGCTATGTGTAACAGTGGGTTGAAGGAATGGCATCTGTGGTTTGCAGTAGCTGTGAAAGTGTATATTACTTGCCTCCCCACTTAGATATAGTTTAAAATGGTAAACACAGCTGTGATTTTTAGTTCAGTAAGAGGGTGAACACGGGATAGATATCAAAGCTTCATAGCTTTATTAAAAAGATAAGCCACTATTCGACTGTGGTTTTATGTCGTTTCCATCATACTAACTAGATTTCATGGATATTTTCAACTTCAGCCTTACACTTGAGAAGTTAAACTGTGGTTCAGTATTTAAACTGCCGATGTTACGTATCTGATGTTCTGTGTGCCGAGTAAAGGTACTGTGTAAGGAAGACATTTGCAGTGCTTCTTGTCTTGTGATGATTCAAGTGTATAGTAGTTATTGAAAGAATGTGTATATATTATTCATCTGCTAAAGAGAATGGGTTAATTGATCTTTCACAGGAGCCAAATACATTTTTTTCAAAATTTGAAAACCAAAGGTCATCGTGAGTGCCCACAAGGTAGCGAAAGTTGATTACATTTGGAACTTGCATCTATAGCAGTGCGAAAAACCCTTTGGAATATAAAAGCATGGCATTAACTTGGGCCAAAATCCATTTCGTTTCTTGTAAATGCAGTATATAGGAGCACTAGCAAGTTGAGGAGTTCCAGGATGGCCTCTCCTGAAACGGCCAGCGTGTTTCCCAAACCAAACGCAGAGAGAATCTGGACACCTCCACCAGCTTTACTGCAGTTCTAAAATCAAATCTTCTAGACCCGGGGGTTCCAGTTTACTGGGTATTGCCGGCTGGGTTCTTGAGTCATAAATTAAGTGTAAGTTAAGTGCTCTGAGTTGGACACTTTCTCCTTGTACTTGGCCTCCTTCCCTTTCCCCCACGTTGCTAGTCTGGAATTTTAATTCGCTCCGGTAGTTACCTTTGACCCCATTCATTTTCCTCCTTTCTTCTTGAGTCTTGCAAAAGGAGACTGGACCTCTGTTTCCATATCACAACCAGAACCGCGTATTAGGCCTCATGTGCTCTGCCCTGAAGATTCTGCCAATTTGTTAACAAATGACAGCATGGAAACCAGAGTTTTACTTCTATGCAAAATAATAGCAGTTCAGCCAGGATTCTTACCTTTTCCTTCTTGGAATCTGGAATTTCTAGCTTTCCAGTAACATAAATAGAATAAATAATACTAGGATGTTTTCATGACAGTATCCTTGTGCTTCTTGACCTTGATGTCAGCAGCTAGACTAATTTCCCTTTGCTCTCAAAATAGCAAAGTGCATTGATATATACAGAGAAATGCCTGAATAGGGCAAATAAAGTAATATAGATTCATAGTCTATTATTATAGTCTTTACACAAAAAATAACACTTTGGTGTACGCTCGAAGAGCAATCGAATGCAATAAGTCACCTAGGTTTTTCTTTACTTCAGTTCATCTGCCAGATGCACAAGGGTTATTGGCCATCGCTCACCCCCTCCTCCTGAGCACGAGTGCTCTTCAGATTCCCGCCAACCGCCTTGCAAACAGAAATGGTGTGTGTTCCGAGCGCCCTGCCACCATTGTGGCCAGGACCCGCCCATAGGATGATGTGCGATAAGCAGCCTTCTTGCTGTGACATTTGTTGGGTAGTTACCTTCCAGGGAGCTGTAGACTGTGGTCGTTCAGGGACTCAAGACTGACAGTAACACAGGGTTTCATGTGTCAGAAATTTCACTGGAAAGACGAAACTTAGACTTGTCTGATGTCAAATCAGTGACAGGCAAATGAAAATAAGGTTAATTGTGAAGATAGTATCTGAGCTTTGGTTGGACACTTTAGCATATGACCAGGAAATGCTTTTTTAAAAAACCACCCTAAAAAGTAAAGCATCTTCAGATACCTTGTACATTCTGAAATTAATAGACAATGAAATGTTTCTTCTTAAGAAAGCCTTAACTATGGCAGAAACTTTTTAACCTTTTATAGCCTAATAAATAAAAACTTATAATTCCAATTCTTAGTGTTTGAAAGGTGTCCGTGAGTCAGGTGTGTCTCCACGTAGGTCACACCCGTGAGGCTGATTTGACGAGGGTCTGTTTCATAAGTAATGCTTCCTTACATGCCAAGGAGCAGATCTAATCAATCTCTCCCGATTTCTCTATGTCTGAAATTCCTCAGCTACCAGATATTCTGGTTTAAAGAAATGCTAGCAAGATTTCCATGGTCAGTGTTGTGTGTGGGGAACACAGCAGCATCTCAGGAAGATACCATGTGGGGTCTCCGTGTTGCCCAAGCTGTTTCTTCATTATTTTAAATTACAAGCCGTGGTTCTGAGTGCAAGGCAGTAGGGCGCTCCGGGTTTTATACCCTCTAAGACCAAACCCGTTCATGGTGTGACCAGTTTTCTACATCTGGCAGAGGGCCCTGCCTCCTTTGAAATAGGATTCACACCGCCCGGATGATTGCATTTGGACTTTTCCTTCATTCACGTTTTCTATTCTGCCCTACAGTTTTTACAGCCGCCCTACCACTCCTCTTTTCCAGCAGATTTCTAATGTTCCGCGATTCAGATTGTTTTGCTACTTTTTACCTGTCTCCGCATTTCCGCAGGCAGCCCTGAGAACCCTTTTGTTGATTCAGAGCTTTTGCAAAGAAATGCGGTGAAACTCTGGTAGTGGGCTGTGTCTCACACACGCCCATGCCCCTCCCCAAGGTTCAGGATGAGAAGCTAGAAAACACAGCAGTACAAACGGAACCAAAATCTTGGAAGCTAATAGCCTCCACCCAGAAGATGACCTTGACCCTTAACCATTGTACTCATTACACAAAATATTTAAACTCTTCATGTGCATATAGTACCTGCTTCTGCTTCCATTGTTTCAAGCTCATTGGTCTTTGTGGTAGTTGTATTTGTCTTTGATAGCTACAAACTGAAAAGGTACTTTTATCAACAAGGTTTCTCCAAAACATTTACAAAACCAGAGGAAATCTAGAATGTTTCCTGGCAACAGCATTTGGAGTAGTAATCGTGATTTTCCCATTGTGGTGTTGTCTGTGTGAGTAACCATCGTAGTGACTCTTTGGTTCATTATGGGTGTTTTTATTTTTAGTCTCTGTGTGACCCACCAGCGGCAGGGGGTTCCAATCCCCTCTCTTTGTTTTTTTTGCATTTGTCTGTCTGTAGGATTGCCAGATAAAATACAAGGCACCCAGTTACATTTGAATTTTGGATAAATAGTTTGTTAGCTGAAGTATGTTTCATGCATTATTTGACATATATTTACAGTAAAAAAAAAAAAAGTTATTTATCTGAAATTCAAATTTAACTCAGCATCCTGGCTTTTTGCTTTGTTTTATTTCGTTTTACTAAATCTGGCAACCCTATCAATTTGGTCATGGGAAATCGATCACAGCATGTAAATCCTTCTAGTCATCACGGTCTTTCATGTGGAATGGAAGACCTTTTTTCCAACGCCTTCTGCTTTCCAAAAGAGGGCGTCAAGGAACTTCACCTGCCTGCGTGGTGGGTTTCTATTTAAGACATCTTTATGATTATATTTAACCTGTAATTGTGCTTTGGCTAAATGTCTAACAGTACTTGTAACTGTTTAATATTCAATAAAAACATTTTTAAAGTATACGGTGTTTGGAGAGCAGTCCGCTCTGAAGTGTCTTCATTTCCCTGTTTGTTCATTTCAGCCTGATCAGCCTTAACACGACTGAGCGCCAAGCGTCAGCATACCAGTAACGACTGTCCCTCTGCTCTTCCTACTGAGATCTGTGCCAACAGTGCCTTATCCGCATCTCTGGGCTCGCAGGGGAGTTAGCCAAGTGCAGCAGAAGCATAGGCTCCTTCCAGAAATAGCTCTAAGTAAATAAAAATTAAAAAAAGAAAAAAATAGCTCTGAAATGAAGGGGCGTGGGCTCTGGTGGCAGACCTCTCGCCGGCTCCCGGGGCAGCTCAGAGGCCTGGCACCGCTCGCTCTGGGGACTCAGTCCCTCGCCTGTTCCCAGCACAAGACCCACCTCTTGCACAGCGCCTGGCCCCTAGCATGAAGGAAATTGTTTCCTTTTCTTCCATTGTCCTTTCTCTGTGCCTAGTGACTCATTAGGTAGCAAATTGGAAGCTAGAATTTCATCCGTAACTTCTTTGCCAGAGGGAGTGTCAGAGTCACAAGGAGACAGAATTAAGTACTTGAAAGCATGCTAATAACCCTACAAATAACAAGACCCATCCCCGAGCCCTAATTGTTAGGTGTGAGTTGGACAGTTCGGGAGTCAAGGCCAGGATCCCCAGCAAGACAATATGGCGTCAGGACAGCTACAATGAAACAGCACTAACATCCTATTCCGTAGCTTAGACAGGACCACACCAGCATTCTGCTTTGCAGCCTTTGCAGAACTGACTTCTGCAGAATGTCCTAAAATGAGGCAATGCACCAAAAAGCATTTGTCAATTTCACAGGCAGGGGGCAGTTGAGACATGAGCCGCCCCTGCCCCCCACCATGTCAGCAAAAAAGACCACACGTTGACATTAGCTTAATAGGCTGACCGATCCATGACCAAAGCCCGGTTTGACATGACTCAGCACACCCTGATGGCTTAAGAAAGTTCCACAAAAGAGCTCATAAAAAAACCCTTAACTTAGAAACTCTGGGGGCAACCCTCTAGGGCCCCCTTCCTCTGCAGGAGCTTTATACTCTTGACCAATAAACTTTGCTTTGCTGCCCAACACTTCATCTGGTCTACCTCTTCATTCTTCAAAGTGGTGGGACCAGGAACCCGGGGCACTAAGGTAGAGAATTCCTGCAACATGATGATTAGCAGGGTACTTTGTATATATGTTGTCATGAATAATTCCAACATCCCACAAAGTGGGAAATTTAATCCCCATTTTACAGATAAACTGAGACTCAGAGGTGAAACAATTAATGTCCCAGAATTCTTTCCAATATAGACTTTGGCACCTGTTGATAGGCACCAAGCATGACTGTATCTGAGGTTTCCAAGTTTCCATGTTTAAATGGGCACGAAAACCCCACAGTGACCCTACTACATGGTTTTATATCGTCAGTGTCTCACGGGAAGATCAGATTCTAAATGCCGTTAGACTCAGGGTTTTCCTGCGGCTTTTGCCAGTGTTAGAAAACAGAAATTATAGGTTGTCTTTTCTTAAATATGTCTTTCTGATAGTCCTTTATTCATGTATAGAAATGCAACTGGTTTCTGTATGCTGATTTTGTACCCTGTGACTTTACTGAATTCATTTATACTAACAGTTCTTTTGGCAGAGTCTTTCACAACGCCTTTTTAAAATTCAACGCTAAAGGCACGATCCACAAAAGAAAGAAACCGATAGGCTAAACTTCATTAAAATTAAAAAAAAAAAAAAAAAAAAAAACCCTTGGATAAAAAAACATAAAAAAAAAAAAAAAAAAAAAAAAAAAAACCCTTCTGTGAAAGACACTGTGGAGAGACGAGAAGACAAGACACAGCCTGGGAGAAAATATTTGCAAAAGACACAAAGTTCTGCTATCCAAAATGTACAAAGAGTTCCTAAAAACCCAGGATTAAAAATCAAACAAGGGGCACCTGGGTGGCTCAGTGGGTTAAGCCTCTGCCTTCGGCTCAGGTCATGATCTCAGGGTCCTGGGATCGAGCCCCGCATCGGGCTCTCTGCTCAGCAGGGAGCCTGCTTCCCCTCTCTCTGCCTGCCTCTCTGCCTACTTGTGATCTCTCTCTCTCTCAGTCAAATAAATAAATAAAATTAAAAAAAAAAAAAAAAGCCGAGGAAAACCGAGGCCAAAGGTCTGAACAGAGAGACCTCACCAGAGAAGAGAAATGGATGGCAAGTAAGCATATGAAAAGATGCTCCACAGAATCCGTCGTTAGGGGAATGCAGACTCAAATAACAGCGAGAAAGCAGTACACGCCGGTTAGAATGGCCGAAATCCCCAAAGCTGGTGAGGATGTGGAGCAACTGGAACGCCCACTCATTGCCGGTGGGAGTGCCACACAGTAGAGCCGCTCTCAACGACAGTTTGGCAAGTTACCTACGTGCTCATAACAGTACAATTCAGCCACTGTGCTCCGAGTTGAAAGCTACGTCCGCCCAGAAACCTGCACACGGATGTTTATGGCAGCTTCACCCACCCACAACTGCACAAACTCAGAAGCAACCAGGGTGTCCTTCAGCAGGTAAAGAAAAAAGCTGCAGCACAGGCGGACAGTGGGATGTTTTTCAGCTCCAAAAAGACGTGAGCTACCAAGCCATGAAAGACACGGAGGAAGCTTGAATGCCCACTGCTAGAGAGACCAATCCGAAAAGGCTACACACGGTGTGATTCCACCTCAATGACATTCTGGGAAAGGCAAAACTGTGCAGACGGTGGAAAGGTCAGCGAATGCCAGGAGTCAGGTGGGAAGAGAGGGGGAAAGAGGTGGGGCACGAGCTTTTTGAGAGCAATGAACACGCTCTCTGATGTTGTGATGTAGATGCGCGTCACCGTACGATTGTCCAAACCCGTGCAATGAACAGCACCCGGGAGTGAACCCGGATGTCACCTATGGACTTGGAGTGATGAAGGTGCGTCAATGCAGCTTCACCCACGAACAAATGCGCCCCTCTGGTGGGGGCCGCTGACAATGGGGGAGGCCACACGTGCGGGGACAGCGTGTATAGGGCAGATCTCAGTACTTTCCAGTTTTGCTGTAAGTCTAAAACTGTTAAAGATTCAGTCTATTTCTAAAAGAGAAGTGAGGATAGAAATGTGTTCTAGCAAAGGATAGATAAATGATAGATAGATAGATAATAGATGGATAGACTTTCTCTTTTAATAGAGATAGGAAACCTAGAGAGGCACATAAAGAAATAAATATTAAATAAAAATTGTTAATTTTGACCTAACTCCTTTGACTTCAAAGAGGTGATTAGTGTAAACATATATGAAAGAATCCTGGTATTTTCAGTTAGTTTGAAACTGGGGAGAACAAAGGGGAAAAGCAGAAAATTCTGTTTCCTCTTCTTTGGACTTGAAGCTGGATTTTATAGACCAGTGCTCCAAAGCTGAGACCCAGGGGGATTATGAGGAAAAGGGAACAGTAAGCCAGATGAGCTCTTCTCCTCTGGGCTCACCAGTGTATTATAGTAAAATACAAGTGACAGTCCTTCTCAGTGGTGAGGACCCGGCCACAGGGTGAGCGGATTTGTTCTCTGTCTAAATAGTCTTTAAAGTAAGGCAGAATAAAAAAAAAATTTTTTTTAATTAAAAAAAAAGTAAAGTCAGGCAGGATAGTATATACCCAAAAGAATTGAAAGCAGGAACTCAAAATAGGTATTTGTTTTAAAAAAAAAAAAAAAAAACCACTATTATAAGCAAAGACAAAAGACAATGGGAAATGTTTGCAATTCGTACTATGGACAAGGGGCTAATCTCTTCCATACAGAAGAGAGTTCCTGAAAATCTGTAAGATAAAAAAAGACAGTTATGAACACACAGTTCATCGAAAAAAATACAAATGGTTCTTGAATACATAAAAGTGTTCTAGCTCAGAAGAAAAGAAATGCAAATTAACATAGTAAATTAATGCAACTTACCTATTAGATTAACCCAGGAAGGTTTATGACGAAGTGAGTATTTGGGTAAAAAAGCAAGTGTGTGGGGAGAGAAATTACATAAATATGAACACCATATCCATTTCCATCGGACATACCACATTCTCTAACCCGAGGGCAACAAAACTGTAACCGTCACATAGAATAGTTAAAAAACTAAAACCTAGCTACTTGGAAGTTTAAAACCCTCTCCTGTACCATTCTTGAGCGAAAGAAGAAATAAAAAGTGAAATTATATACTATTTAAAAATAATTCATCGATACTCTATTACAAAATACTATGCAGCCATTAAAAAGGGTGAAGGAGGGGGCGCCTGGGTGGCTCAGTGGGTTAAAGCCTCTGCCTTCAGCTCAGGTCATGATCCCAGGGTCCTGGGATCGAGCCCCACATCGGGCTCTCTGCTCAGCGGGGAGCCTGCTTCCCCTCCTCTCTCTCTGCCTGCCTCTCTGCCTACTTGTGATCTCTGCCTGTCAAATAAATCAATAAAAAAAAAAATCTTTAAAAAAAAAAAAAAGGGTGAAGGAGGGGCGCCTGGGTGGCTTAGTGGGTTAGGGCCTCTGCCTTCAACTCGGGTTATGATCCCAGGGTCCTGGGATCGAGCCCCACATCGGGCTCTCTGCTTAGTGGGGAGCCTGCTTCCTCCTCTCTCTCTCTCTGCCTGCCTCTCTGCCTACTTGTGATCTCTCTCTGTCAAATAAATAAAATTTTTTAAAAAAAGGGTGAAGGAGACCAGTGTATACAGACACGGGACGTTTCCAGAGCGTGCTGTTAGGGGATAAGGCAGGCTGTGTGTGGATTAACAAGTCTATGCAGCACCCCCTGGGGCAGGAGGGTCTGCCTGAGCAAAGACACGTACTCTCTCATCTATTGCTTTATGCCTTTGCACCTCAGAAGAGAGGAATGTGATTCCTTAGTTTCTGTGGTCTGGCCCCCTGCTATCCCTGACCTGGGGCGACAAGAGTAAATGTCCAGCTGATCACACTGAGGGCAGGGCAGGAGTAACAAGGAAGAACAAGAGAAAAAATTCTGCTAAAAGTATTGGGCTGTCAAACACATACATGTATACAGCACAGAAACGCAAGTCTCAAAGTAAGGACACGGCTCGTTTTGGTTATGGAAGGTTCAAGTGGGATGCAGGGTTGGGATATGGAGGAGGAACGTTCCATTTTTACCTTTAAGTATTTGTGTCCTTTGAAATTTGGGGCAATGAGCACATTTCCATATATGAATATTTGAACAGCTTTATTGGGATATAAATGCCATAAAGTTTACTCATTTTAAGTGTGCAATTCAGTGATCTTAAGTAAGTTGACTAAATTTAAGGGTTGTACGACCACCACCGAAGTAGTGACACAAAGTCAGCTTGGAACTCTGATGGGCTTGGAACTCTGATGGGAGACACCTGGAGCTTCAAGGCCAAGTTCGGTGGGAAGCCTTGACACCTTGAAGGAACCAAATCCCTGGGTTATTGTTCTGAGAAGGCTCAGTTCCCTGCTTTCACAAGAGATCCGAGCACTGTATCCAGAAGACTCCCTATTCTGAGTGCCGGTAGCCATGAGGTTCTCAGGACCGGGATGGCCCCTTTGCTAATTCCTGCGAGATAAAGCTCACACGGAGATACCTGGATCCCAGGGGCTGGACAAAACCTTTAGGGAACGGACAGTTATGAAATCCCCAATCTCAAGGCTAACAAGACTCCTCTCTAGAGACCTCTCCTCCAAAGACACAAGTTGGAGAAACTGATCCTTTTCACCTGTTTCTAATTCCTTTTTATGCCTCCTCTTGCCCGTCTACCTTCTTACTAACAAACCTCTCTCCCCGGGAGAGGACACCCATCCCGCTGGTCAGAACTCAGGACATCCCTTGGACCACATCCCGCCCCCCCCAACTGGTGAGGTTCCTATGCCTCTAGGTTAATGGTTTTCTTGTTCTTTCTCCTGCCACAAAGTCCTTCCCTTCCCTTCTCTACCAGCAACTAGGAAGGTAACTTAGTGGGGGCTGGCTCTTTTCAGCTTAGCCCTTTTGGGTTCACGGAGTAAGTTGTCGGTCTAAGCTGGGTTGTCTGACTCAGGTCTCGTCTAAGAGCCCATTGCCGGGAGGCAGCAGCTTCGTGCCCATCTGATGATGTCACTAATAAAATTCTTGGATGAAAATCCAGTCCAAACCTCCCCATCCTCACAGGCATGATACGTGCTCAAGAGAAGCAGGGGAAGGAGTTTTAGCAAGGGTACATGGGAACATGTCTCTTATCCAGAGACCGTTGGAGCTGAGTCCGCCTGCCTTAGCTGCGTGACCGTTTCAGTAGCTCTGAATTCTGCTGGTGGAGAACTCAGCACACATTCTCTCTAGCCAGCTGTCCTCAGTATCAGGCCCTCGCCGATCTCTGTGCCCCTCACTGTGTAGCAGGGAGGACGGCTTGGGTGGCCATCGATGTAAAAAGGTGAAGAGTCGTGTGGAGGTGGAGTCCTGAAATCAGGGGCTATTTACCTCAAACCCTCTGACCTCTGTTCCCTCCATGGATGGTGCTTTTACAGCTTTCTGCTTTCTAGTATTTCTTTATCGAAGACTAGGTGTACTTTGTGATGTTTTCTGGATCAGATGGGGCCATTGATAGCGTGCAATGTGGTCGAAAGCTGTTTCGGTCCTTGGAGGAGATCTTAGATGACAAATGTCTCTCAGTTAAGAGTGAAACTTGACGTTCTCACGTTTTCTTGAGTCTGAGAGGCTTGACACTGGCTTCAACCAGTCTAGTAGAGAGGAAGC
>NW_019154095.1:17655385-17735040 GCF_002288905.1 Enhydra lutris kenyoni | reverse complement strand
AACATTGTGACTTCTGAAACCAGATCACAAAAACAGGTGTTGGCTTGAAAGCGTCCCGCCGGAGCTCAGATCTGTCTTGAGAGAAATCAGACTGCTCCAGAGCGAGGGCGTGTGTCAACGCTCCAGAAGACAGTCACAACTGAGCTCAGCTGGAAGCCACGGACTGCCCATCATTTGAGTGCGCCATTTTGGAAGCCCAGCCTAACCGCCTTCAGGAACATTGTGACTTCTGAAACCAGATCACAAAAACAGGTGTTGGCTTGAAAGCGTCCCGCCGGAGCTCAGATCTGTCTTGAGAGAAATCAGACTGCTCCAGAGCGAGGGCGTGTGTCAACGCTCCAGAAGACAGTCACAACTGAGCTCAGCTGGAAGCCACGGACTGCCCATCATTTGAGTGCGCCATTTTGGAAGCCCAGCCTAACCGCCTTCAGGTGACAGCATGACAAGCCGTCACTGACTGTGACCGCCTGAGACACCAAGGGACAACTGCTCAGCAGAGCCTTTCCCAAGTTTCTAATCTACAAATTCGTGAGCAAAATAAAGAAGTTATTGGTTTACACAAAGAAGTTCTTGGGTAAATTGTAGGAATGGTAGTGGCCATACTTGAAAACTTTGGTCTGGAAGTTGAATGGGAGGGGGGGATGGAAGACAGAGCTGTATCAGGCATTCCTGAACTAGTTCTAAATCAGAAATTGCCTGTGAGTCTATAGGGTCTCTGACTCTATAAGTTCTAAGTGGGCCCAAGAATCTCTATTTTGTAAATAATTTCCCACAGTACAAAAAGATGTAAATCCCATCCCTCCACCTTGGGAGTCTCTCCCATCTGTTACTTTATCATTTTTCCTGCCTATTTCTGCATATTTCTCCAGGTAAAATCAAGATCATTTAGCCATGTTCCTCACAACCCCTGTTGGTGTTTTGAGATCACTTCAAATGTAGATTAATCTGTGGAGACATAGTATCTTTTCAGTATTAAGTCTGTTTATCTGAAAGCATAGTACATCCTTTGCTTTTCTCAAGTGTTCATATATGTTCCTTGATAAGGCTTTATAGTGTCCATCATCTGGCTTGCCTATCTCTGGTAAAGATTACTGTAGACTCTTCATCTTTAAATTATATTGTACATGGGATCTACTACTTCCATCTTATTTTTGTTTTTTGGGTTTTTTGTTTTGTTTTGTTCTTTGCTAAAGAAAGTTACTGAATTTTTCCTATTAATGTTATAGTCAAGCACTCACTGACTTCTCTTTCTGACGGTCGTTCAACTGATTCTCTTGTGTTCTTCTGACACGTTTTATCTGCAAACAATTTGGCTTCCCAACTTTTCAAATCATTGACCTCATTTTTTCCATGGGCTGATCACACTGGCTAGTTCTTCCAGAAGGTTAAATTAACAGTGATTCAGGGGGGACCCATGTTTACGGATATGTTTTCACTTTACAGTTTGGGAAATCTGTACCAGTGGAATTTGGTACAACCAATCCACAGAGCAGCACCGAGGGGCCACTGACTTGCATCCATGTATAGTTTCAATCTGGCCTTGAAAATATTGCTAATTTCCATGATCCTGATGAAATATGAAGTCACTAAAATTTCCTAAGAGTCTGTGTGTGAGAGCTAGGCGCAACCCCTTGTTATCGGTGGGGCGGGGTGTCCCAGCGGGGGTAACGCCATATATAGTCCCCTACTATAGCCCTAATCACCTTGTGGTTAGGTTGTTTGATTGACTTCTCCCACCAAAGAGCCATCCTTGTCACTCCATCCTATGCCTGGACCAAAGTAGGTCCGATGAGGGACACTCCCTGTCTCTTACTGTCCAATTAATTCTTTCTTCCCCCCGGGATGCTCTTCCCGGAGAAACCAGGTTCTTAGAGATGCAGGTGAGCCTGTCTTCGGGTGGTGTTCGGGGAGCAAGAACAGAGCCATTGGTTTTACTAGCCACCATCTTACCGTGACCGTCATGAAGGACACAGGATCATCCAACGCCCCAGACCTCCTTTCACTCCCTTCCCAAGCCATCACAGCAGTGCCGTTTCCAAGGAAAGGATAAACCAGGCCAGACATGGTTGAAAATGTATTTATTTTTCTTCAAATGATCTTTGTCAGGCAATAAATAAAAAGACATGTCGACTCTTCTAAAAAACGAAACCAAACAAAAAATAACCCCCTAAACTATATACATCCTACAGAAGTACAAGCATTATCAAATGTAGAAATGACATCACTCTGAAAGACAGGGCTATTTACAAAAGTTACAAGTATTGCATCGCTCTGTCTTGAAGAAGCCTCTCCCTCATCTGACTCCTGAGCTCCGAGGACAGGCAGGGTGCTCCTGGGGGACAAGGGCATCTTCACGAATAAACCTCATTATCTTCCTTGCTAGACAAGGAGCATTTAAGGAGCAACCCCGACATCCAGACACTGTATTCAGGTCCCTAACAACGTTCCATACATCAGCTGCCATTCAAGGTCACCTGCTCCTTGAGCTCCTGAGAGAAACGATCTTGTCCCTCTGCCGGGCTGGGACGGGCAGAAGGAACCTGCCAAGCCAATGACAAATCCCTGGCTGTGGTTTCCGAGACCAGTGAGTTCTGTGTCATTAAGACCCCCCTCCAGCAGCACCTCGCCCTCCAGAGAGCAAGGCGGTTTTTCCCACCTTGGCTGCACATGGAAAGCACCAGGGGAGCTTTGGAACATACAGATGCCTGGGTTCCAGCTCCAGAAATCCTGGTTTCGTTGTCCTGGGATAGCCTGGTAGCAAGGTTTTCAAAAGTCCCCAGTTAACGCCCATGGACAGCCAAGGTGAACCACTGCTTTAATACAACGGGCTTGGCAGCCAACTCCCATCCGAATTGACCATCCTACCTCCCTTCTGCCCACTTTCCTAGACTCTTAGAATTTCTCTCATGGCTTCTCAACCTCGTTGAAAACTCTGGAATCCGGATGGAACGAGCACCCGGCAAGACGGCCTCAGGAGGAAAGGACGAAAGCTGCGAGTGCTCAGGCGCCATTCACGGCAGCTTAAGCCTAATACTTCTCCATGGCAAAGTCGAGTCCATTACCCTCAGTGCTCCACAAACATCCCTGCGTCCCACAGAATTCCAGGAGGGAGCCGACCACATTCCTTGGTCTCTAGAGAAGATCCAAGGTAGCCAACAGCACCGCTGACAGGATCAGGGCAAGTGGCAACGTTTTCTGGCCGTTACAGGACTTTTGCATCACCAGAAAAGACTCCATGGGAGAGATGCCGGTTGAAATCCACCTGGCCATTCGAGCTGACCCTGTAGTGGTGTCTTCATTACAGAGTTATTTCGAGTCATCAAAGAGGCTTCTTGATGGCATAAATATGACCCTCCAAAAAAAAAAAAAAAAATCCCCTCTTCCGATCAAGCTAATTTTCTATTTTATCTCTGAGAGTTCTGGGACTCAGGCTGTTACCGAGTACAAAGAAAATGGCTTTATAAATAGTTTGACACGGTGACAGAAAACTTGAATTGGAAAGCGGGGGAAAGACATGTCTGGGGCTGGTCCTGAGCTCCGACTGTCCGTGTGGTTGGAATCCAGTCTGGGAAAGCACGACACACAGGTTTTGGCAACTGTACACTTGTTCTGTAGAAAGTGAGTCTGTTCCAGGCTGGCTGCCCCCCCCCCGCCCCAGGCCCCCCCCCCCGCCCCCCAGGTCTGTCTGCTGTTGGAACCCAGAGCTCTTGCAGCTGCAGAACTGCTCGACCTCACTCATCACAAAACAAAGAGCAACTTCTAGGAATCAAGAAAAAAGTGGGAACGGCCAACCGCACCATCTCTAAATAGGTCCATTGTCCGGGAACCTCAACCCCTCACCTCTCCCCTACCTATTCAGCCAAGCAGCTCCCAGGGATGGAGGGGGCTTCTGGCTTTTCTAAAAACAGGAAGCGGGAACTCTGGCCTCACCCAAAGACAGGGCTTGACAAAGGCAGGATGAGTGATGCCAACACAGGTTCATGTTTATGGAAGGAAATGCAAGGAACCTGGTCCTGTCTGGGATGCCAGGGTGAGAAAGAGCATTCCAACACGATTCTGACATCGAGGCTTGAAGTTATTTATGGATGAGCAAGAATGTTCATTTAGATCTAGACTCACAAGGGGCTAAAAAAAAAAAAAAACAAAAAAAAAAACCAAAAACCAAACCAAAACAAAAAACACCAAAAACAAAAAACCCCCCCAAAACAAACATGCTCTCATTTCTAGACAAGTCTGCAAATACCTCTAGGCGGCACTCTGTAACAACACTGTTCCACACTACCACAAATGAAGTAACATGTAGCTTCCCTCCTCCCTCCCCCCCCAAGCCCAGTCCGCATCAAACATCCTTCTCCCTCCAAGAGCCTTATCTCCATTTGGAAAGGCCCCTTAAAATGGCATTAACCCAAGAAGGATTCCAAAATGGGAGCAAGGCCCAAGGTGCCCAGGAAAGCAGCCCAGCAGCCAGCTCCCAAGCGAAGGGTCTAGCCAGTTCCTCACTCACACCGTCTTCCGTTCCAGACGGGAAACATGGTATCCAAAACCCTCTTCTTATTCAAGGAAGGGCCTTGAAAAATATTCAGCTACACCAGGAATTTCAAGAAGGCAAGAACTGCTGTACTTCCCTCTAACATTACAAATACCGAAGTGTGCAGAAGACAAGACGGTGCTTCCAATCACCAGAGGATTCCCGTCCGGTTCATCTCCAGTAAGCTGCTTGCCCCAAGGGCCTCGCTCCATGTAGGACAATCTCAGCTGCACCGAATTTTCCAGAAGCACCTTTTACCACACAGCACCTATCCCACAGCACAGACGAGCTTTCCCGCAGGTCTGTGAGAAGAGGCTCCCATCGCCAAATTAAATCACTGATCTCAAGAAAAAGCTGTGTCACTGGGACCTAGAGCTGCTTTCGTGTCCCCCGTGCCTAGGAACCAGCTTCAAAGAAGTCAGAAAGCAGGTCCTTCCTTTCTTCCTCCTGCCACCCCACTCCGTCTGCTTCTCAGTGGCAACCAGTGCCCACTGACCCTCCCGCTACCTGGTCTGGACCTGGGAGATACCGTCTGGCTCCTAACTGCCTTGACCTTGGCAGGACATAAATACATCCTAAGTTCACCATCATCCCTAGGATCCTTGCACTTACATACTCTGAGGAACTTCTTAATAAATACTTTTATTTATTATTAAGCATCATTATCCACCTGTTGGTGACTTCACGAGGAAAATCATCTCCTGTAAGATTTCTTTAAAAAACAGAACCGCAACCAAAACCCGTTACAAGAACAAAAGAGAAGGAAGCACACAGAACCAGGCACTTCTGGCAAACTTGTTTTCTTTTTGTCCCTTCCCCACCCCTGCGCCCCCTCCCCCCCTCAATAAAACCGGGTGGGCACGTTTTGCCAGGATCTGTGGGTTTCATAACTTCAAGCCTTACTGCTTAAAAAAATGAGGTAAGAAATTCCTATCTGAAAAGTAACACGGACGCACAAACCAAACCGAGGTCTTCCCTGCCCGCGGAGGCAGCCGTTATTGCTCTAGGCTGGAGTGTGTTGTGGGCTCGTAAGGTGGATTCGAAGTCCTTATTGCCATTCTAGCTGGCCCCGCAGGAGGGCACGGGGGGAGCCTGGCGGCCGGGCTCTCGCGCCAACAGTCCCCGCCAGCCCCGCGGAGAGCCGGCGGCGGGGGTCGGGTGGGGGCTCCCCGCGGCCCTAGCAGCTGGGGGAGGTGGTGATGGGGCTGTGCAGGTAGGGCAGGCTGCTGGGGGCCGCGTGCACGCCCACCGACACCGGGAAGCTGAAGACGAACTGCGACGTGGGCGTGGGGGTGGCCTTGCCCCGCTCCCGCAGGGGCCCCGAGGGGCTGGCGGCCTCCACGGCGCACGACGTGGCCAGCACCTGCGACTCGAACTGCAGCAGCTGCCCCATGAAGCTGAAGTTGGGCGAGATGATGCTCCGCCGCTGCTTGACGAACTCGAAGGCCTCCTCCAGCCGCACCCGCTTCTTCATCATCAGGTAGGCCAGGCAGATGGTGGCCGAGCGCGAGATGCCCGCCTGGCAGTGCACCAGCACGCGGCCGCGGCAGTCCTTCACCGCATCTGGGGCAGAGAGCGCGGCGCCGTCAGTGCCCTGCGCGCGCCCGCCCGGGGGTCGCCGTGTTGCAGGTGCGGGCGGGTGCGCGCAGGTGCGGGCTGGCCCCGCTGGGCAGGGGGCGGGGCGTCTGGGAAGTATTGGAGGAGGGGCACTCCCATTCGAGGAATAACAGTCCTAAATTCTCCTTAGAGAAACCCACTGCAAGGGACTCTAAGATTCCTATTTTTGAGATTTCACCAAACAAATGGAAAAAGGAAAAAACCCGGGTTCAAGCTGGTGAAATCCCAACATACCTCAAGGATTTCCATTTGCAGAAACAAAAACAATGACCCCCATTCTCTCTTTATTTGTCTTCCTCCCCAATCCCCAAAGCCTTATCATCTAGACATCTGGAGATGGCCAAGGAAGAAGTTGCTGGCTGGCTAGGCTAAGAGCAGAGGAGTGGGAGTCTGTCTTCCTATTCTCCTCCCTCAACACAGCATCCAGGGGGCCGGCCTCCCTTAGAGGCAGAGGAACAATCGGTATGCCCTGGAGACAGTGCTGCCTAAGTCCCTTCTTCAGCAGGGAGGACTCGTGGCTCTGTCCCAGCCTCCCGCCTGGGCGTGCACCCCAGCGCCCACCTACCAATGTACTCGATGGCCTCCATGAACCAGGAGCTGATGTCTGCCTTGTGGTTGTCCTCCACCGGGATGCACTTGTACTGGTAGTGTCCTTCAAAGTGGTTCGGGCAGTCAGAGGAGACATTTAGCAGGGCCGTGATCCCCAGGGCGTCCAACATGTCCCTCCGGGCAGCGTGGTAGGCACTACCGAGGTAGAGGAAGGGAAGGATCTCCACAGGACCCCCCTGCACCAGAAAGGGGAAGCAAAGGCCCCCCGGGCATGGTGAGTAGAAGGCAGTCAGGAGAAGGAGGACGGGGACCGGGAGAGGGAGCCTGTCCGAGGCGGGCTTTCACAAGCCCTGGGGAAAACGCCGGGGGACGCGGCCCTCCTAGCCTTCCCCTTACACCTGTGGGGGCTCCCGGCAAATGACAGAGCCTTTCCACTCGGCTCTGCTGTGAGCTGAGAAGCCGGGATGGTAAAGCCTGGTGGGCCCCACCCGCCGGTTCCAGTCGCCCGCCTCTGCCTGGATACGAGACGCCATGCTGGCCTTGCCACACCGTTGGCGACATTCATCTACACCTACTAATGGCCAGGCTATCTGGTGTGTGATGTGGGGACCTCTTGGGCAGGATACGTCTCCAGGTGGCACACCAAAAACAGGTGTTACCAGCCTCACAGACAAAAGGAGGGATCTTGGCAGTATGAGGTAACATCGGCTTAAATTCGTGACATTTTCTGAGTCACATCAACTCAAAAGATCTGGGATCTGGGAGCAGAGTTGCTGGACCCCATAAATTCACCCCCATCCATCTAAACCGAAGGCCTAGAAGGAGTCGGCTGGTAAGGAATATGGCAGCTTAAGCTGGTTTCCTTAGGGGAGGGAGAGCCGACCATTTATGTCCACTTGGCATTTACAGTGGGCTGTACACGGGGGTGGGGGGGTGCGCGCTGGCTCAGGTCCTTGGGCGGCGCCTTCAAAGAAGGTCTCTCTCGGCTTCTCTGTAGCAGGTCCCACACTTCTGATTTCAGCCATCCTCACCCGCCTGCACGTAACTTCAGAGGCTAAGTCGGAAAGTTACGTCTTTGTCTTTTTCCGAGTGAGGCTAAGAAGAGGGAAGGGGAAGAATTCCCAGGGGAAGGGGAAGAATTCCCAGGAACAAATGCACCCTCCCTAACACCCACCCCAGCACTCGGGGTTCACTACCTTCTCCCCAAACGGAGGCCCTGCATCCCCAACCCCTAAAAAAGCCGCAACCTGGAAACAAGCCCCCTTGCCCCCAAGTTGCCCCTCCCTCGCGGGCTCTGGGCCCCGAGTCTACCTGGTCGTGCAGCGGGGTTCCGCAGGAGCTGCAGCCCACGTCCAGGGATTCGGCGGTGCTGGGGGGCACAGCAGGTGGGAGAGCTGCCAGAGCCTTGGTTTTGGAACAGAATTCTGGGTACTCGGAGGAAAACCTTTCATAGCCACCTGTGAAAGAGAAACACGTTCTGGTTAATAGGGTCACTAAGGCAGCAGAAAACCAGCAAGTGCTTGAATCCTACCCGTAGACCGAGAAGGGCTCGGAAGCTGGGGCCGGCTGGATCTACACTGGCCACCAGGTGGCGCTGTGGGCCCAGAGATAATGGCTATGGAGCCTACAGAGAGCCCCCTTTGGTCCGGCTTCTTCCTGAAGGCTGGAAGGAAAGTTTTCGGAACAAGACTTAGGTTTGGGATGCAGATGCAGAAAGGAGGACGTGTGGGGGAGCATGCCAGAAGGGACCTTCCACAGCAGCTCCTTAGGGTGATGACACAGCACGGAAGACAGGATGGCCACTGTGGGTTTCCATGAACACGGAGGTGCCAAGCCCTGGGACCTATAATGATGTCTGTCATCCCCCCAACTCCAGCTCTTCCTTTGGAGAGGTTCTCGAATGTGGGAGAGAAGGGGAAAAAAAAAATTACCCTGGCACCAGCCCCTCTGGATCTCAGCAACAGAACAGATGCCAATCGCCCGGCCGCACGAACAGCTGTTCCATCAACAAGGGGCCAAAATAAGAGGAAACAGGCTTAAATATAAATCCCTCTTGCTACATGCAGGTTTGGGGCAAGGCAGGATTTCCTGCCCTGAGAGCTGCTAAGCTTTGGAATGGTTATCTGTGGGATCGTCTTCCGGGGAAGGGAGGTCTTTTAAGCAAAAAGAGATAAAGGGCCAATTTCTCTGCAATAATGTTAGGGGCGAGCAGAAGAGCGCGGGCTGGCCGGGGGTGGGCAGAGATGTAGGTATGCAGAGGGGCAGGGAGACACCAGGAGGAGACAAACGCCTGACCAGGATCTGATTTCACTTGGGAGCTATGGGACATGGCTTGGTGAGCAACTCAGCGTCTACTGTCCGCGTTTGGCCCTGTCCATATTTTTTATTTTGCAATTTCTGGAGGACCCACGGTGGATCAAAATTCAGTAGGGCCTGCACGTTGTGGAACAACCCCTCTCACCGACCCGTTCACCCAACAGTCACGTAGGTAACAGCTAAACGTCTGGGTGTAAGCAGTGTGGGGCCAGTGTGCCCTGGAACCATTCGTGGGAACCTTCCAACAGGCAGACATGTGACGGTGAGTCAATGACTTGCCCAAATCCCACTCCCCCGCCCCCAGAAAACACTGCTTTGCGGAGGCAGGGAAACGGTTCTTCACTGCATCGTGAGGCTTCCAGAAACACGGTAGGCATTTTTCCCTCTGAGCCCCAGTCTCCTGCATTCCCCCTCCATGCCCTCCCTTGGGATAGAAACGGCTGCCTCCCTGGTCACCCACGCCAGGCTGCTGCTGAGTCACAATGACCAGCCTCCCCGGATGGAAAACCTGCTCGAGGGGCCATGACTGGCAGTATCAGGCATGTCGGTGGCCCTCCTGGGCATCTCAGCTCAGGGGCACCCCTCCTACCCGTCAACACCCCTTATTCCTGATAAGGCTACAAACCCGGCTGTCCCAAATGCAGAGAAGAGAGGATGGGGGAAGAGACAGCAAATGTCTTTAGCTGCGGCCCCAACACAGGACTCGGGAAACTTCCTCCAGTCTCCCCCCTTGGAAGGACGGAAGGGGAAAGGGATCAGTCAACAAACCATGCGTGAACACACATGTACAAAGACATTACTTGTTACTCCAGACAATTCTACAGGATTTGAAGATTTTTAAGTAAACGACTCTCTGTGTTTATAGTACGTAATTTGAGCTATCCAAATACATTTGTTTGTTTCAAAGAAATATAAGGCCTGGGCAGTGCCCTCCATAAGCTCATCACCTAGACAGGCAGACGAGCAGTGCCCACCGGCAAGTGATCAGGGGAGTCCAGGGGGCCAAGGGCCACGCGGCAAGGTCACAGAGGTCCCAGGGGCAGGGGAAGTGGGAGGGGCCTCAGAATGATTGACACGATGTTTTTCCCATGGCTGAGTTAGGTATGGGCAGGGAAGCATGTGGATTCTCCTTCAGACTCACAGGTCTGGGTTCCATCCCAACCCAAGAAATCATCACCTGTGCAGCCTAGGGCTGTCATGCAACCTCTCTGAGTCTCTCCCTCATCTGTAAAATGTGATGAACCGTCGGGGCCCCGCGGCGTCCCTCGAAGACCACTTGGGACAGCCAGTGCTCTGTGCCTGACCTCGGGGAGACGCATAATGAAGGCTTCCTTTTTTGGCACCAAAGAGGGAACCCAGCATTACTGGCAACTTCCCAGACTTTGGACAGCCTTCTCCTCCTAGGCTTTACCGGTTTTTTTCCACTCACAGCCCTGAGAGCTGGTCATCGGACAGTAGAAGGACAAGCACTGCACTGTCCAGGACCTTTCCCCATCGGGGACGTCCACTGGCTCTGGGTGGCTCCTCAGAGCAGCAAAGGACAGAGGACTCCCGGGCCATGGTGGGCAGGGGGCAGGCAGGCAACTGGGCAGGACAGAGGTGACCTGGGGGCCAGACCAGGCTTGAGGAGGGCCATTTGTCATCTGCGCACCCCCACTCCCAGACCTCTCCTAACAGTACAGAGAGCGTGGGAGAAGACAGCATTAGAATGGGGCAGAAACATTACGACTGAAATCAATTCGCTCTGTCAGATCTTTAAAGAACAGGCAGAAAGGAACCGAGTGAGAAAGCAGATTAGCCCAAGGGACTGGAGCATCCCAGGGCAGGGGCAGCAATGAGAGGGTTTTTCCCTCCTGAGCTCTTGCTCGCTTTGGAGGATCCATTACAAGGAGCAGCACCAAAGGAGGTCGTTCTTGCAGGCTGATGAGCTGCACTGGTCCAGGACCAGTCCGATGAGAACACACAATGATGGGCAGGCAGGGTGCTGGGGCAGAAGCCTGCGAGTTAGGAAACCACTCACGCCCGCACCCCACGAGAGTATCCGTCCTCTATGGCCATCAGCACCATGTTAGTAAAAATGATAGCCACTGTTTAGGGGAAAGGCTTACTATGTGCAAGGCTCTTCCCAAACATGGGTCCAACCAGCAGCCCTTGAGGTGACTGGCCCTGATGTCACAAAAAAGAAAACTGCGGTTCAGGGAGACCCCCAAGTAAGGGGAGGGACAACATTCAGCCCATTGGTCTCAAAGCCATCTGCTAGTCTGGCCATCAGAAGCCCACCCTGCTGTGTCCCCATCTCTGCCTTCCTGGTGGTCCTTCTCTTGGGGGAGCCACAGACTGCTGGTTTCACCCTGTTGAAGACACAGAATTTTCAGGCAAAAGCAGAAAGGATCTGAACAGGACACTCCTGACATTTCACCAAACTCTGCTTCTTGCCAGGGCTTTTCAAACTACAGGTTGTCACTTAGAAGTCATGATCAGCACATTTTATTTAATGATATATGACAGAATAGAAACCTCTAGAATGCATTCCATTTAAAGGGGGTATAGAATTTTACAGAACTCTGGTTTCAGGTGTGTCTGTATCCCTACAGGGTCATGATGTCAGGATTTCAGACCATATCATCTTTAAGTGCCAATATTTTTTTTTTTTTTAAGATTTTACTTACTTATTTGCCAGAGAGAGATCACAAGTAGGCAGAGAGTCAGGCAGAGGGCTAGGGAGCAGCAGTCTCTCTGCTGAGCAGGGAGCCCGATGCAGGGCTCGATCCCAGGACCCTGGGATCATGACCCGACCCGAAGGCAGCCACTTAAGCAAGTGAGCCACCCAGGCGCCCCTAAGTACCAATACTCTTGTGATCTTAAATATCACAAACTTTATTTGTAAACTACGAACTGACAGCAGGTGTCTCCGAAATCTGTTTTTCGAGCTTCTGGATACAATTTTATGAGACATACACCAATGACTTTCCACCTGTTCCGTCTGTGTCCAACAGAAGGTAATTCTATAACAGATACTCTGAGTAATTTTGACCCGTTTTTCCCGTGTTCTTAATAACAGACTTTCTAGTCTTAAAGCTCTTATTTTCTCATCTAAATTTTGAAACTTGCAGGGCTAGAGGAAAAAAAAGGAATAGAATTCCTCCCCACCCCATCCCCAATCAACTTTTCTGAGGAATAACTACCTCCATAGCTCAATTCCACACTCTTTTTCTCACACTCACACAGTAACACAACTGTCACAGCTTACTGCAAAGAACGGCCCACTGGCCACGTGTCCATGCAGGGCTAGGACATCAAAGTGTCTAGAAAAGGCAGGCTGATGTAGTGCTGATCATATCACCACAGCAGGATCTCTAGTGAGGTCTGTGTGGGGAAAGCCAGTCATTTGGTGGTGAGAGTGGTCATGGATCTTAATACGACTGTCACTCTCTCCATTACCTTCTCAATACAATGTCACCCGTTCACAGACGAAGCTCCCAGACAGACAAGAGCTTGGTCTCCTGGGACATTTTATCAATACAAGGCAGCTGATGCCCAGCGAGAAAGGCTGGGGTCCTCTGGCTTTGATAACTTCCGTTGACGTGGGGGTTAACTCCGTAATCACCTGTGTAAATCCTGAGCAGTGCTGAACGTTTGCCTAAGTGAGCTGCTCAGGCTGGGACCCCAGGCACAGACCCGTGGTCCTGCGCCAGCTGGCTGACAATGATGCATTGGAGCTGGGTCTGGGTTGCGGTCCCTCCCAGAACTTCTGGGCTATCTGCTCTGTCCAGCAAGCGGGCTTCCGCTGCCTTCTGTTGGAGAGTGAACTTTTCTTCCTGTCAAACTGCCGTGGTCAGGCAGCAACTGCTTCCCAGCTAGGAAACTGGCTATCTGGTTTCAGATGTTCTGATTTTTTTAAAGGAATTTCTTGGCTCCTTAAGAAGGCCACTCTAGGGGCGCCTGGGTGGCTCAGTTGGTGAAGCATCTACCTCGGCTCAGGTCATGATCCTGGGGTCCTGGGATTGAGCCCCACACCGGGCTCCCTGCTCAGCAACTAGTCTGCTTCTCCCTCTGCCTATCCCCAGCCCATCCGCTCTCTCTGTCTCAAATAAATAAATAAAATCTTAAAAAAAAAAAAAAAAAAAAGGCCACCCTCCCTCCATCCTGTACAGCCCACCTCTCCTATGAGCCTCGAGGACAAGCCCAAGGGAGCTGTGATGGGCTTAGTAAGGATCAAATTTTCACTTTCAATTTGTACCTACACCTCGTCTTTAGTTACTTTTGTTCGTTGGAAGCATCCAGTTCAAATGATGCAAAAAAACAGTAAGATTGCTTCATTCATTGTTATTCTTTGACTGCAGTAGAAGTTAGAGACTGTCTATAAGGCCTACCATTTTGTGTAATTCTGATGCCCTCAAGCCTTGGCTGTCATGGGCATTGTGTCCTGTTCCTAGGAAGAAAAGCTAATCCATTTCTCTTTGGGTGGAGGAGGTGGACAAACTCATATCCCCTCCCCCCTGGGTGTTGCTGTTTAATGCCACTGACCTGGGGGACTAGGATGGGCTGGGCAACCGGGGACCGAGAGAGACAAGACAGGCACAGAGTGAGAGCAGGGCTGCTGGCTGAGCACTCCCCACTCCATCACTGGCCTTGCTGGCTGCTTCCTTTGGAAAGTGTCATGTCACCATCTGTATGGTCAGGCCCTAGGACTAAAGCATATTTGAGTCCCAACCTGGAGGAAGAAGTTGGACTATCTAGTTGATCGTCCTTTCTCAAAACATACCAGGACAACTTTAAAATCAGAACTCAAATAAAAACAGACAGAAGTCATGAGCTGTGGTAAATTTTAGACAGGAGAAAAGTAAAATAGTGTTTTGATATCTAAAATCTTCTGCGTGAGACTGACTTACTGGAGAAGTAGGAGAGGCAAAGAATGCCCTCTATTAGGGTAAGAAAATGCTTTCTTTGTCTTTCTCTAATGACCAGGGTTCTTTATAACCCCAATCTGAGGATTTACGAAAGAAAGAGAAAAGGACTTCAAAGGAGATGTGTACTGTAATAAACATCTCAAAAACTGAAATTTCTGAACGTTCCCTAAAAATGCCTTACAGGATTTTAAATAAAAAAACTTTAGAGGAGAAAGAAAGAAAGAAAGAAAGAAAGAAAGAAAGAAAGAAAGAAAGAAAGAAAGAAAGAAAAAAAAAAAAAAAAGGTTTAGGTCAATGAGAATCTTTTACTAGCAAAAAGACCAGAAAATGTAGTGATTTAGGTGATGGCTCTTAGCAAAACTTGGATACTATTAGTAAATGGAAAGAGTAACATTTACTCTTAACTGTGAATTCTTGCATGTGGTGAGTGGCCGGAAGAGAAAACTGAGATTTTGAAAGACCATTATTTAGTTAGTTAGTTAGTTAGTTACTCACTCACTCACTCGGAGAATTAAAGAGCCTTTGGCTGGGAAGGACAACGTAACTTCTGGAAATATTCTACTGCAGGTTGTCAGAGACCAACACTCGGGTCTTCCGCTGGCTTAACGTCTGCCCACTTTTGCTCCATATTCACGAAATGAGACCTACACAGAGTCCCATTACATGAAAACTAAAATGAGCAACTCCAGTGGGAACCAAACCAGCCAAGCCCTAAGCCATTGGGGCATCTACTAAAGATCATCTAAAGGGCTTTATGTCCCCCCCTTCCCCAGTGCTTCCCTTTAGTTCCCTGCCTGGGCAGTGCCCTCCTATGAACATACATTTTCTCCACCAGAACTTAGGAGCCTTGCTTTCCTCTCCTAGCCCTGTGGGAGCAGACACTTCCTGGGTCCTTCTAACCTCAATGGGGATGCCTTTTTGCTTAGAGGACCAAGAAGAGGAAGAGGAACGGCGTTGAGACTTCCTCTCCTTAGCACATGTAGGAGAAGCAGCCAGTGAGATTGCCTAACCTGTTAGGCAGCCGTTCTGCCATCGCTAGGGATCTAGCCCCTTTGCATCACCACCACCCACCCCTCCGAATTATAGGAGGCTGCTCCCAAAGGTTCCTTTCCTTAGAAGACACAGTGAAACCTTTCCTGGCTCCTCCCCGGGCCTGTTTCTGCAGACGCGCTGTTTCTACCTGCTGCCCAGGCCTCCACGCTCGAGGATGTGGACTTGGAGAAGCCTGGTAGGAAGCCCTCCCTGACACACCAGGTCAGACCACAGGAAGCAGTGCAAGCCTCGGAAGGAAAGAGCCCATAGAAGACTCCTTTTCCTTTGGCCTAGGACCTCGCCAACAGCCAGGGGGCTGTCATTTTACCCGGAGACTCCTGTCCTACGAGAGGACTGTCATTGTAGCCAGAGGCTCCTGTCTCACCCCGAGCCTGAGCCTGAGCCTGAGCCTCGCGCCTAGCGGCGAGTGCGCGGGCCGGCTGTCGGAACGGATCTGGCTCTGGGTTCTCCCCGCTCGACCAGGGAGGAGCCGGAGAAGGAAACGTTAAATATATGCCTTCCCACCCCGGGTCTTAGGTGTCCTCGCGCCCGTTAGTCCAGGGGCCAAGGTCCCCGAGCTGCTGCTCCGGGGCGATCCCCTTCGGATTTCTTCCAGGAAGAAAAACAAAACAAAACGCACCCAGACTCCACGTGGGTCGGCACGACCTCCAGAAGCACCCTGGCTTCAGAGGCCCGCGAAGGAAGGCGCAGGCTTGGGCTCTAAATCATGGGGGAGAGTCCAGGGCAGCGCGGCACGGAGAACACCCCGGCCAGCCCGTGCCACTCGAGGAGCCCATCGCCCCCGAGAAATTTCTCTCCCGATTGCCACGAACGCCAGCAGCGGGTAGGGGAAGGCGGGCGTGCTCCGCAGCCTCGCCGCCCACACCCGCGCGGGAGGCAGCTGGACGTGCGTCCGCCGGGGGCTCCCGGGCACTGCTCGGCCATCAGGCAGGCGAGGTCCCCGGCTCCCAGGGGGCCCGGCCTTCCGGTGCAACCCCTTCCCGGCACTTTCTCTTAAAACGCTTTGGGGAGAAGAGAGGAAGATTAGGCTCCCTCGGAGGTGCAAAAGGCAGCCCTCGCGGAAACAGAAAAATCAGCAAAATCGCCTTAGTAGTTCAACCGAAGGTCAACAGCAGCATTTCCCCAGCAGCTGACAGGTCAAATGGCCAGGAAACAAATGCCGAGAACAAAGCCCCCCGCTGTTCGGCGGGGCAAACCCGGCGCGCCCGCACTGAGCGCGGTTGTCGTGCTTTTTGGAAAGGGCGGCGGGGACGGGTTTCCGCCCCTCCTCCCGCCACCACCTCCCTTCCTCTCGGGTGAGCAGGTCCGGAGGGAAAAGGAAAGGAGGGAGGAGGCGAAGGGCGCCTGCAAGGAAAGGAGCGGCTCTTTGAAGCCCTGGGTCTGAAACGCCTCACGGGTTCGGAGGCAGTGACCGGACGCAGGCGAAAGAATGCGCGGAATGCGGCGGTGGGAGGCAGGGGCGCAGCGAGGTGGGGGCGCCCCTACCCACACCGGGTCCTGCCCGCTCCCCCTCGCGCGGGGACAGCCGAGGGCCGCGGCTCCACCAGGCCGGGCAGGTGCGGTCGGCGCACCGTCCCTCCGATCACTTAGCCCGCGGTCCTTTGGGGGTTTCCGACTTCCCGATTTGACAAGAACTCCCGTCCCCGAGGAGCTGCGCCAGGGTCCGCTTAAAGCAAGCACGCGCCGCCAACAGATGGTCGAGAAGCGGCTCTGAACAAAAGGTCGTACCTCTCCGCGGCCTCAGTTGAAGCGGCACCGTCCCATCTCGCGTTCCCCGAATACTCAGTCCTCCCGCCCCCCGCTCTCGGAGCTGGGGTCTAGCCCGAGGCGGGAGAAGTTGGCCACCTTCCAAGCGGAGCTCGGAGTTGGGCAGCGGGGAACGAGACACAGATAGCTCCGCACAATGTCCGCAACCCGATCCGCCTTTCTGCATTCACGGAGCCGTTCCCGCTTCGGCGCTCACCCTTCACCCTCTTCCCCACCTCTCGGGTTCTCGGGACCCGGCGCAGGGCCCAGGCGTGCCAAGACCACAGGCCTGACCTGGTCCCGCCCGCACAGTGGCACTGGGAGCACCCCTCCCACACACACACACACGGACTCTGGGTGGGCAACGCAGTGGGGTCCCTTCGCCTAAGAGGCCTGACGGTCAGTGAGTGTAAATAAATGCAGAATCTCCGAAGACTCCCGATTCGGCAGGTGACAGAGGAAACGCACTCTCGCCGTCTCTGGGGACTTCAGGCGCTCACACTTGCACACAAACGCACAAAAACCTTGCAAACCTATGCACACCAGCGCGCACAAAGGAGTGCGCGGGGATCCTCACGGCCACGAATCCCTCCGGGCACTTCTTCCCCGGCCCACTAAGACGCAGGTCGCCCAGTCCCGCTTGAACCTCCCCTCCCGCTCGCGCCCGGCGCCGGAGTTTACCTTTGAGCAGGCAGATGTCGGTGCGCTCGGCGTTGCGGCGCAGCGCCTGCACGACCAGCGACACGGTGCTGTCTTCGCGGAGGCTCTCGGCGCGCGGGCTGCGCTCGTCGTAGACGATGACCGCCGAGTAGAGGCCGGAGCGCAGGCGGGCGCGCACCTCCTCCTCGGCGGGCAGGATCTGCTCCAGACTCACGGAGCCCTTGGCCCGCCGCCGCACGATGGTGTTGCAGCGCACGTTGACCGAGCCTCGGATGTAGCCCGCGCTGTGCGCCAGGAACGGTCTGCAGTCCAGCAGCAGGCACTTGCCGCCGCTCAGCAGCCCCAGGGCGCCGTGGCCGCCGCTGCCGCCCGCGCCGCCGCCGTTATCTTCCCTGTTCATCAGCCTTTTGAGCACGCTGCAGTCCATCTCCCGCAGCTCCTCCACCGTCACCATGGTCGCCGGGCACGCGAGGAGGCAAAGGACCCCTGGGCCAGCCGGGCTGCAGGAAGGGGCAAGCGGGGGCTAAGGAAAGCGCGTGCCGATGTGGCCGCAAACTTGGCCCCCACAGCCTCCCACGGGCGGACCTCTTCTCCCCGGTCCCCTTGCTCCCGCCGTCTCGCGGTTACATAGCAGTCCGAGCGGCCTCGGGCGCCAGGCAGCACCGCGCGCGGTGCCGAGGGGGAGGCGGCGGCGGAGCGGAGTGTGTTTACGGGAGAGGACCGCGGGCTCCCTTCTGTTGTTGCCTCTATTGTATTTTGCCGGTTGTGCTGCTCCCGCCGAAGCCGCCGCCGGCGCTGCGGTTCCGGCCGCCGCTCCCCACCAGCAGCCGGAGCTCCGCGCACTGCCCCAGCCAGAGTTTCCTCTTTGGCTTATAGATGTATTAAGGCTCTTCTGCTCTCCCCCGGGAGGGGGCAGATTCATTACTACCTCCCGAGGCCCCGCCTCTTGCCATCCCGGGCCTCGCGCCCTCCCCCCGCCCTCCCGCGCCAGCTCCCCGCCCCGTCCCGGCTCCCTCCGCCCCGCCGGCCCCTCCTCCGCGCCCTCCCCGCTCGTGAATGGAGTGAGGGCCGCTGGCGCCCAGTCATGGGAACGCGACGTCACAAAGAGCGGAGTAAACAGGGCGCTCGGCGCTCGCCGTCAGGCCCATTCATAAAACCGAGACCTAGAGGAAGAGGGAGGCGGCCTCCGACCGGCAGGCGAGCGGCGGCGCCGGGACTTTGTGAATGGAGCGCGGCGGCGGCGGCGGTCGCGGCCGGCCGGGTCCCGGGCTCCGCGGCGCGCCGTCCGCCCAACACTGGTCGCGGAGCCGCCACCGCACCCCGCCGCGGCCACGCGGGTTCGGCGTGCGGAGCACGGCCAGACGGGAAGCCGGCCTAGCGGGAGACCGGGGGCTAGGTGGGGAGGTCTCGTCCCTTTTAGCAGCCTCGCGGGTCTCCCACCGCGCGCCGGAGTGGAGAGGGCACCGTGGCCCCGTGGCCCAGCGGGCGCGGCCGGGGGGAAGTCCTCGGCCCCGGCTTTCCGAGTGCGCGCCGCCCGGCCGGTCGTTTGAGCACGCGACCCCGCAGACGTTAGCTTCTGCATTAGCGTGATCGATTTTCATCCGAAGCCATGAAATCCGCCTTAGAGCTTCCCGAGGAACGCGGGCGAGCCCCCGCTTCCAAGATGAAAGGGAAAAGCCCTCCTGCCCCGAAGCCCAGTCATAGCGAGGTGTTGGGTTTGTTGCTTTACGACCCAGAGGCGGGCATTATTGGCCGGAATGTTGTTCCTAGGGAGGAAGGCAGGGGTGCCACTCCCGTCCACGCTTCCTAAAGCTGTTTATTGAATCCCGGTGGTGGGGGGCGACCCCCGACGTTTTCGGCTTTCGGAAAAGTCCTCACCTCATCTTGCATACACGTGCATTGTTTTCTCAGGAAATGACAATTAGGGTCTACATTTGGTGAGAAGCTAGACCCTGAGAAACTGACGCGGGAAGGTTTCAGTAAGTTCTGAGGGCGAGTGCGTCCCTCTTTCCAGGTCGTGTAGCGTTCTCCCCGCCCCCGGTTTTACTTAGGCATTTAATTTCCCAGAGGCCGCTTTTGGCAGGGGGTTGTGCGCGCCGCGGTGGGGACACGGCAGAAGCCAAAAATTATTCGCCCGACATCATGCCAAATCTTGTTAGTGAGAATTAACCGCCGGGCAGGGGGGGCCGGGGGGTGGAGGTTGCAGGACTCGCTCGCGGCGCGGGTGGCAGCGGAGTCGAGCCTGCCTTTCCGGGTCCCGCCGGGAAGCACGACCCCGGCAGCGAAGGCCGCCGAAGCCGCGGGGTCCTTCCCGCCCCCAGCTCGGCCTTCCGCTGGGCCTTTGTTGCGGGCAGAGCGGCTCCCTGGAGTTCTCACCTCCGGGCCCCCAGAGCGCCCCACCCCCGCCTTCCACTCCCCTACCGGGCCTCGGGGGGGGGGCTCCACTTCCGAAGCCTACCCCCGCCCTCCCCCGCACCCCCCTCCCGCTGCGCGGCAGACCCGCCGGTGTCCGGGTCAAGTAGGGGGATCTTCCTTTTTCCTCGGACTCCAAAATGGCTCAGCACCGCACCGCGAGGATCGGGTCTCTATTTAGAATTTAATATTGTGTTCCTGGATTTTTTATTTTTTATTTTTTTTGCAACGGGTTCATTTTAATTGTCTTTAAAAGCGCTACATATTTGAACATTGACTTTTTGCGGAATTTTAAGCCATAGGCACGCCGATCAGGCCCTAAAGGGGCCACAACTGCGCACCGACCGCGGCGTCCGGGTGGCGGCCCGGGGGTGCCAAGGCACTCGGGGTGGGAGGTCAGCAGTCCCAGGCTCGCTGCGTGGCCTCTCCCGTGGGAACGGGTGTGTACTTCCTCCCAGGGGCAAAGGGGGCCTGTGTCCCGGTTTCTCATTTGCTGAGCCGGCTGTAAGGCTCTGTAGACTCGCTCTCACCCGTACACCCGGAACGTGCGCCCTGTCCAGGGGGCGCCCCCAGCCCCGACCCGCCCGGGCCGCGTTCCTCTCCCGCGGCCCAGGAACCCGGCCCCGCCAGGCCCGCCGCCTGAGAGCTCTCTCCGCTCAGGAAGCGCCGGCGCCTTTACCGGGGCTTGGACAGGATTTCTCTTGGAGGGGCCTCTGGGTCGGAGGCAGGTCTGGGCTAATTTCACTTGTGTGTCTGGAGCTGAGGAGCGTCTCTGGGCCACACCGGCCGCGCTGCGCCAGCCTTTGTTTCCCGGGCCCGACCCCCGCCCCCCACCCCCACCCAGCGCTCACGTGGTCGGTAAATAACCTTCAAATCCGGGGTTGGGGGGGTGCCCAAGGACAAAGGCTTGCTTTCTGCACCTGACAGTAATCCGTGGTGGCGAAGCCCATAAATCCCGCAGGCGATTCACAAGGAAGGTGGTGTGGGCGGGCGCGTGCGCGCGCGCGCGTGTGTGTGTGTGTCCGCGTGTGTGTGCCCGCGCCTGCGCGCCCGCTCCTCGGAGGGGAGCCGAGGCTTCGGTCTTCATGTATTTAAGCCAAGAGCAGCTGTAATGAACGCGAATCCCTGATTTTTTGAAAATTAATAATTTAAAAAAAAATCCTTTCCTCGACTCGGGAATGAGCCTTCAGCTGTGTGAATTTCAACAAATGAAATTTAAATTTTGTATTTATCCGATCCTCCCTAAGCACTCTAAATAATTTTTTTTAATTTTTAAAAGTTATTTCTATTGTTTGGTATTTTAAGTGTGCGGTGCATTTGGGACACGGTTTAATGAATACGATGTGAGGGCCACCCGATACCCGCTGTAAAGATGTTAAAACTTGTGTCCAATTAATGCGCGGGCTGGGGGTGGGAAACAGTTTACACAGGAACCTTGTCAAAACAGCTGGTCTATAAGGTAGATCTTGGAGAAAACAAAGGCGTTTGGTCAGGAGTCATTGTTTGAATGTCATTTCAAAGTTAATTTAATTAAGGAAGGCATATGTGCAGGAGTTGGGGTGGAATTGCCCAAGGAGAGATATTTTATTTATATTCAGCAGTAAACCTCCAGGGGGAAAATATTTTAAAAATTCACTGTGACATGTAAATCCAACTTCTCTTTCATCAGACAGTCCTTAGACTGACCTTATTAGTCACTGGCAGGCCTGGCGAAACCCCTGCTCTTGTTTAAGAATATTTCTTTCCAATTAGGAAGTTGATCTGGGAATTTAAAGCCCAGAGTCAGATCCCCAGAGAGAACTATCGCTTCTATTCCGGTTTCGATGCCAACCTCTGACTCACTGCTTTGTCCCAAAGTGCCTGAATAAAACTTGCCTGAAAACCCATTAATGAATTAATCAAGGTGCATTGGAAAGAAAGGGTGTGTGGATTCCTGTTTCCTGAGCGGAGAAGGTACCTTGTTCCTTACTCTCACCGGGAACCGGAATGATCTGCGTTGCCTGGAACTGCTGGCTGGGCTTCCTAGATCAGCTGACGGCGGAGCTTCTTCCCCTCTGGCTGTGAGAATGCCCAAAAGGACTGGGGAGCTGTCTCCTCCAAGCAGGAAAGTGTGTGTCCACTGCGTGCCTTTAGGCAACACGTATAAATGGAATTGAGGAATTCGGGTCCTTCCCTGCCCACCTCTGAGCATCAAGTCAGAACTCAGAAACTGGAAGGTTCTTCAACATTTAGACTGAACATCAAGCAGTGTCAAAAACAGCCTCGGGCTCCTGGGTGGCTCAGATGGTTAAGAGTCTGCCTTCAGCCCAGGTCATGAACCCAGAATCCTGAATTCCGGTACCGCATCCGGCTCCCTGCTGCTCCCTCTGCCCCTCCTCCTCCCTGTGCTTGTGCATTCCCTCTCTCTCTCTCTGACAAATAAATAAATGACATCTTAAAAATAATATAGCCTCAAGTTTTAGTCCTGACTTTGTCACATTGATTTTCTATGCATAATACTATAGCATTTGCTAATGATTTAAAATGCTAGGTTTCTAACCTTAGGGTCTCTGCAGAAAGGTTTTAATACATTGCTTGGCTCGCTACTTTATTTGAAAACTACTGGATCTAGGCTATGCCACTATCTAGCTTTGTGATCTTGGGCAAGACAGTCTCCTTGATCTCTGTTTCTTTATCTGCAGATGAGGAGCTGGGCCAAGGCAGTTTTTAAGGTCTAGTCCCTTTCCCACCATGTGTCAATCTGAGCAGGAGAGCTCTCTGTCAACCCCAAGGCCAAACTTCCACAGGTACCTCCTTTCCCTCCCTAAAGCCAGGCAGGCGACGATGCCAGACACCAATCCACAAGACAAGTAACGGGCTCTTTTGCTCCTGGAGAGCAAAGTTGGTAGTTTTTATTTGTACGTTTTGTGCTAATGTCCTAAGCAGCTTGATAAAACTTCAGCCTTTCAAAATCAAATTTGGGGAACAAATACTTCTGCAAATAGGAGATAAAAATGGGCTTGGCATTTTTGGGGGGAGAGGGAGAGGCTGTCACCCCTCCCTCTGTGAATATTGCTTTGTTCATTTATTCAACAAACACATTAAACTCTGGGGTGGAAACAAATTTGTCCAAAACACTGACTGTGTTTTCAAAGAGTTAATCGTGTAGTTGGGCTAGTCAGGGCGGGAGTGTCGCTGTATGTTACTTCAGGGCAGGATCTAATAAATGTCATTAGGGAAGAATGAACAAAATGCCAGGGAGATTCAGACAAGAAAGGGATTGCACTATGGTGTGGGATTAGGGAGACGGATGAAAAAGGCCAATTGGAATAAAATGCATTTCATCTACTTAAATGTTATCCTCGACTTCTCTTTTAGGTCCTTTTTCTTTTCTTTTTAAACTTTTATCCCACCTCTGACATTGATTCCGTCCTTTTGCCTTATATCTTTTCCTTTCATTTGTTAACCTCTCTCTTCCCCAGTGGGTCTGTCTGCTAAAAATAGATGAGCGATTGGTCTGAAGCTATGAGAGAGCCAAGATGATGCAAAAGCTCTCTAGAAAATCTATGCTGTGGATAATGAGCCAACCTAGATTCCGGATGACCTAGGGCTGGTCTGACCTCTAACTACTGCCAGTGAAATCATCTCAAGCAAGTCAGTTGTTCTAGATCCTAATTTTACCATCTAGAAAACTAGGAAAAAATAACATTATTATTTACTTATTTTGGGAACCAAAAAAAAAAAAAAAAATCTAAATCACCTAAGGACCCAGCCTTGGTGAACATATTTTCCAAGCCAAACCCTCGAGTACAAGCTCAGAAAAGATTTTTGGACTTATGAAATTATTTCTGAAAAAATTCTTCCCAAGAAGTAAACATTAATCACATTTGTTTAAATAGTTTCTAAATCTTCTTTTACTGAAAACAATAAAAACAGCCCCAAACTGAGACTACCACAGAAAATCTGGGACTTTGGGGCATTACTTCTTCATTGGAGAAACAGGAAAAAAAAAAAAAAAGGCAAAAGAAAAGTTACAGAACACCCATGTTGTGCCCCTTCTTTGCCATCAGAGCCCCAGATCGTCATCATCCACTGACATCCACACGTGCGTTCCACAGACAGTCCTGGACACAGTTCTTTCTGCCCCGTAAGTGTGAGGACTGTGTGTCCTGCCTTTCAGACGTTTATGCTGCTCTTTGCTTCCACATCTGGCCTCATTGAGGTTTTCTTTGTGTTAACAGTTAGTTAACTCTCATCATAGGGGAGGGAAAAAAATCTTTCCTATACCCTCTTAGGTTCATACCCAGGGCCTGCAAATTAAACTGACAAAGGTTAACAGGAGAAAAGGTGTTTAATTTTAATTGATGTTAGTAATTTTTTTTAAACATGCACAGGGGCTTCACAGAAAAGAAATGAAAACCAAAGAAGTGCTTAAACTTAAGGACTTATATGCCATTTTAACAAAGGGCAATAAATTGTAGATCGATGACTGGACAAAGGAAAGGAGGATTGGGCTTCTAGGACTGATAAATTAGGGAAAGGCAACTAGGAAATATATGGGGGAAACTAAGGGTACATAAAGGTTATTTAGTAAAGTTTATTTGTATAGATTCATCTTGGTGCCCTCTGCGTCCCTGGTGATAAGGGTTGTTCTCTTCCTTCCATGGACGGGGAAGGAGACACTGGCACAAGAGAAATTTATGCTCTGCTTTTAGGCAGATGGGAAGGAGAGCAGAGAGCTCTTCTAATGTCTATTTTTTTTTTCCACTTGCCTTCAGCTCAAAACAATCTTTATGCCAAAGTGGGCTATTTTGTTTTGCAATGGTACATTCCAATCCCCTCCACAACCATATCACAGCCTGACCAGGGGCTAAGAGAGGTATCAGAGTTCCAGCATGAGATTTTCCTGAGTGATGAGCAGGGCCCACTTAGCCAATCAGTGGCTTTAGAAACCCTTAGTCATTTAGAAACCCTGAAGCCCTTATTTCTGAGTTTTCAGGTAGACAGAAGGGAAAGAGGCCAAGAACCCACAATTCATGGATACAAAATATCCACCTTATTAACAATTTTAGCAAAAAGCAAAAGGCTTTGAGCTGCCTGACATTGACCAGCACACCTCCCGGGGCAATAGTAGTTTTCTGGAACTGGGGCCTGAACCCTCTCCCAGCCAGATGGGATACTCTGATTACCAGCCTTGCAAAGGAGCAAAAGGACTCCACTCTCTCCCTCCAGCTTCCCAGGGGGTGGTGGCTCAGAGCCGCTCCTGCAGGATCACAGCCCCACCTGCCCACACACCCCCAACATCTGCCTGGAGTAGCCTGCACCAGGAAGCTCGTCCTCTGACACTGTACATTTCCCTCCATCTAATCTAATCATCTGTGTGATCCAGTTTTTGTCTTTAAAAAAAAAAAAAAAAAAGATTTGGGCCATCTGGCATCAACATACAAAAGGAAAATAGCTAAATGTGCACCATTCTTTTCTAGATAAGAATTGTAGTCTCTCTCTACCTTTTTCAGTTGGAATTAGCATAACAATCCCCAGGGGTTTGCTCACTGAGGGAAATACCCAGGGTCCTCTTCAAGCAGTGGTTAATTACATTCTGCTGTTTATCCCATTTATTAGAGGTTAACTAATTTGCACCCAGCCAACTCCATTTTTAATCTAATCTATTTCTCTTTCTCCCCAGACTCCCCTGTCCTGTATCCTCTCTGTCACACAGCCTTGAACTACCCCCACCAAGGAAGGAAGTAACAAGGTCTGGCTTCTCTTCTGGTTGACCGGAAGTCCCTTTTGAAGGCCCGTCCGGATGCCCCTGCTTTGTATCTGAGTTATATCCTCTCCAGACCGGGGTTTTGTTTGGTACAGGGGGTAAAGACGCGGGCTTTGGAGTCAGGCAGATGTGGGTTTCCAGGCTAATCTGGCCATTTAGCAGCTGGGGAACTTCGGATAAGTTCTGACCTTATCTTCTCAATGGGAGTGTTACTAACACCTAGACTGATTTGGGGAAGTGTCATTGCATAACTCTTACTCCCTTTCATTTAGAGAATTTTTTTTAAGCTTGGCAAGGTCTTCGAGGCAGCATTTTTGAAATACTCATCGGTCTCTCTGATGTTTTGGAGGTTCAATTGGCAAAACACCAGGAGTATTGGAAAGCACCGTGTTCCATGTTGTCAGGCCAGGCTACTGCGTCAGCCCAGCTGGTAAGCCCAGTGTTTGCTCAGTGGTCTGCCCATAGGCCAACACACCCCGGATCCTTTCTGCTGCTTCCCACTGTCCTGGATGGCTCCATGCCCCCTCCTCCCAGCCCCTTCGATGTGTCTCCCCCTACCCCTCTCCACCCACTCCCCACGCATCCACACACACATCTCCCTGTATCAGGGACACCTGTTGGAACCACCTTAGTGGGAAAGGCAACTCTTCCCCCTTCTGATTTACTCCAACACTAGCTGCCTTTCATTCATTTCTTTCCCTTTCTTTTTTAATGCCTTTTTGTTCCAAACCTAAGGGTAGAATTTAGTGATTCATCCATTGCATACAACACCCAGGGCGCACTACATCATGTGCCCCTTAATGCCCATCCCCCAGATCCCCCATCCCCCTGCCAGCTCCCCTCCAACGCCAATGACCCTCAGTCTGTTTCCTAGAGCACAGTGTCTCTTATGGTCTACCTCCTTCTCAATCTGATTTTTTTTTTTTCCTTTCCCCTCGGCTCATCTGTTTTGTTTCTTAAATTCCACATATGTTCACTCATTTATTCCTCACTATTTTCTGCACAGTGCTTGTCTTTTCACCAACGTTATGTAAGACATTTCCTTGATAAAATGGTAGCCTCCAGTTCCACAACTGGGCAAACGATCTGTCGTAATGGGATCAGGCTTCCCTAAGAAAATACCAGACCAGGTGGCTTAAACAACAGACATTTATTTCTCAGGGTTCTGGAGGCTGGGAATTCCATTCAAGATCAAGGTGCTGGCAAATCTGGGGTCTGTTGGGGACTCGCTTTCTGGTTTGCAGATGGCTGTCTTTTCATGACATCATCACATGGTACAGAGCAGGTGGGGGGGAAGCAGGCTCTTGCCGGGCTCTTCTTACAAGGGCACTAATCCCATTCCCAAGGGCTCCATCCTCATGACCTTGTCTGCTCCCAAAGCCCCACCTCCTAGTACCATCACCTTGGGCGACAGCACTTCAGTATATGAATTTTCAGAAGACACACATATTCAGTCTATAGCAAGCTACCCACTTCTATACTGAGTTTTCTTTCTTTTCAAGAGCAGCATCAAGTCATCTTAGATCATTCCCGGCAAATTCACATTAAAACCTCTGTGCAGGGGCGCCTGGGTGGCTCAGTGGGTTAAAGCCTCTGCCTTCAGCTCAGGTCATGATTCCACGGTCCTGGGATCGAGCCCCACATTGGGCTCTCTGCTCAGCAGGGAGCCTGCTTCCCTTCCTCTCTCTCTGCCTGCCTCTCTGCCTACTTGTGATCTCTGTCTGTCAAATAAATAAATAAAATCTTAAAAAAAAAAAAAGGAAAAAAACCCCCAAAACCCTCTGTGCATATTATGTGCCTCGCCACTCTGTGAGCTCTGTTCTTGAACCTTCACAAAACTGCAGTTCTAAGCCCCGCCCGGGATACTCGGAACCGAGATCTGGGGATTATGAAATACTGTGACTCCTCAGAAAAAGGACCCAGAGTTTTTGTGTCTCCCCCTCCACGCCCACCCCCTGTCCCCGAGCCTCCCTGGGGCATTTGCGTTCCTTCCTTTCTTCCGACACGCAGTAAGAGTCACCTGTCCAGTAAGTCACCTGCTCGGCCACACTGTCACTGTCGATAGCTCTCTGACCCTTCCCTGCACCCTTTTTATTTTCAACTTTTTTTTTTTTTTTTAAGATTTTGTTTATTTACTTGACAGAGACACAGCAAGAGAGGAAACACAAGCAGGAGTGAGAGAGGGAGAAGCGGGCCTCCCGCAGAGTAGGGATCCCAACGCGGGGCTCGATCCCAGGACTCTGGGACCATGCTCTGAGCCAAAGGCAGACGCCCAACGACTGAGCCCCCCAGGCACGCCCCCCCCCCACCGCACCTTTTTTGTGGTTCTGATGTTTGCAGCCAAGCCACGCAGGACCACAACTCCGTTCTCTGGAGAGACCGATCCAGACCCTTAGCCCCCAGCTAGTCCCCTGGTCCAGCCGCTCCCCGGGCTCCTTTGGCTCCAAGATGCTCCGGGCTTTTTCCAGTCCTGCCCCCATCAGGCGTGTGCTCCGCCGGAACTTCTGCCCCAACCAGCGGCTTCTGCTGGGCTGAGGCGCAGGACGGCCGTCACACTGAAGCAGGCCGATGTGTGCGGATGGCTGGGCCTGCCAGGGCCCGAGCTAAAGGCTGTGCTTCCTGGCCTGAGGCAGAAACATCACGTATAATTTTTTTCCCCTTTCACAAGGGATATTTTTCAGGCTTGTAATGAAGTGTGGTCAGAATGTATTCTCTTCTAGAATATGAGGTCAGGCAGAGGTTTTTCCTTGTCCTGTTTCATACATGTGAACCCGAGTGGAGGCAACAAACCACTGTTTGTTTGTTTGTTCAGTATTTTACACCAACGTCAGTGGATACAATTCTCGGGCAGACATTTCTGTGCGGTGGTTGTTGTTGGTTTAAAAGGAAAGGCGGGACACTGGCCTGGGGACCTTTAGCAGTAACGTCCCTGTCTTTGGGTTGGGGAAAACACAGAAATTGTTTTTTAAATGGTTGAGGTGCCCACTTGGGAGCTGCCAGGTTTGAAGAATACCAAACTGCAGAACGCTAAAAATATGGATTCTTTTGGTCTTACTGATGAAGGCCCCGGTTTCTGTGCTCTCTCTCCAATCGACTAAAGAATCCAGAAAGATGGGGCAGACGGGTTTAAGCCATCCCGTAGGGCAGCTCTTTTCTCTATAGGGCAAAGGCCTTTTCTCTATAGGAAATTCCCCGAGACCTTGCATTTCAGGAGATGAAGAGTGAGTGTGTGTACGTGTGTGCACACACACACGCTCACCTGTGTGTGGACACACACACATGTATATGCAAGTGTTTGTGTCTGCAGATACATCCGTACAAACGTGTGTAGAAAAATTTTTTCTTCTTGAAACACCCATTTCCAACCTCTATCTGGGCTCATTTTTGTAATACCCCCTTATTCCTTCCCAACCCTTGCAATTCCAAGGGGCTTTCTTCGTCTCTCTTGGTGTGTGTTAAACTCCCCTCCCGTCCTGATAGGATATATTCAAATTAAGTGCTCGCAAAATTCAGAGACCTGTCTGGGTTTTCCCACGTGTCAGTGCCCCATAAAGTTAGTTACCACTTTGGAACGTCAGAAGCAGTGGCTGGGGGATGATTGCTGGGGGCTGGGGGTGGTGGTGGGGGGAACAGTTGTAGAGGAGGAGAAAGGCAGTTGCTCTCACTGAGTTAGGCCAGGAGAAGAAGGGGGCCTGGCCTTTTCCCCACCGCCCTCCCAGCCAGTGCCTCAAGTCAGCTTCTGCCCGCCATCAGGCAGGGTTCGTGTCTGTCTCTCTGTCTCTCCCTCCTACACTATTCTAGTCTTGTTGTGAGAGGCCGAGCCTCCCTGCCTCCCCCTTGGATGGGACTCGGTTCTGAACATAACTGTACCATGTCGAATACCCTGTACAGGACCTAGGAAACAGTGAGCTTGGGGACACGGGGACTTGTCTCAGTCCGCTGGGCCTGCGCTAACAAAGGCCCA
Organism: Enhydra lutris kenyoni; assembly: GCF_002288905.1. Classification (NCBI taxonomy): domain Eukaryota; kingdom Metazoa; phylum Chordata; class Mammalia; order Carnivora; family Mustelidae; genus Enhydra; species Enhydra lutris. The sequence continues at coordinate 17,705,536 of NW_019154095.1, read as the reverse complement.
CAGACAGAGTGGCTTCAACAACAGGAATTTATTTTCTCTGTTCTGGAGTCCAGACGTCCAAGTTCCAGGCGCCAGCAGGGGTAGTGCCTTCTGAGGCCTCTCTCCGGCTCGTAGGCGGCTGGCATCTCTCTGTCCTCACGATGGCCCTTCCTCTGTGTGTCTGTGTCCTACTTTCCTCTTATAAGGGTGCCAGTCATGTTGGATTAGGGCCCACCCTTATGACTTCATTTTAACTTAATTACTTCTTCAAAACCCTATTTCCCAGTATATATATCCCATTCTGAGGCCCTGGGAGTTAGGATTTTAACATACCAAGTTTGGTGCCGTCATAGAGCTGTTGTTAACTTTTCCCGGAAAGACACCTGGTATCTTCAATGTCATTCTTCTAGACACTCTCCCCAGGAGGTAGTTCCGTGTAGCTGAGAGAGCTTAGGTTCTAGAAGCTTCTCGAACTGGATTTGGACCCCAGATGGACTGTTTCTAGCTGTGTGCTCTTAGGTCGGTTACCGAATATTTCCGAGCTCTAGTTTCCTCTGCTGACCAGTGGGACAAGATACACACACACCTTAGGGTTAGCCTGAGCATTCAATGTGATGACGTAAGAGAGCCTAGGACACTACCTGATTCTAGACCCATTTGCCCTACCTTACCTCTTGCCTCATTCGCTTCTCTGAGACCCCCAAGGACCTGCCTATCTAGAGAGCAGACAGATGCAGTTATTTCTGATCAGGTCAGCCTTGCCTGCTGGGTCAATAGCTTATGCCCTCCCCACTTCCCCACCCCCCATAATTCCTTAGAACCTCAAGGGAAGGATCTTGGTCTCCTGGTTCCCACTTGCATAACTGAACCTGCTTGGTGCTCCAAGACCTCCCCTCCTGCAGCTCCTTCCCCCGCCAGGCTGGTGGTGGGGGAGAGCTAGGAAGCCGCTTCTCCAAGGGCACTTGCCCCAGGACAGGCTGGGGGAGGGCAGAGGTCTCCTAGTGGAGAGGCCAGTGTGGCCACAGATGGAAATCCAAAAGCTCTAGCCTTGGATTGGGGCCAAGATCAATCCACTTGTACTAGTTGTCAGACTCCAGTGATTAGCAGTTTCCCAGACTGTGGAACATGACCTCTGGCTTGTCGGGAGAGTCCGAAGCAATTGCTAAGAGCAGTTGAGGAGAGCAAAGGCGACAGGGAAAGTGCCAGATTCGCAGGGAGAGCTTGGCTGGCCTTGCTCTGGAAGGCATGGCATGGAGGCCGTCCCTGAAGACAGGGAAGGAGTTTCTCAATCGGAAGGAGCCTTGCAGGGTTGCTGGAATCAGCGCCTTCCAAGGGCCACCCCCCACGTCCCTCCTACGCTCTCTCCTGCTTGGTCCTGGTCTGGGCTCTGGTGGGCAGCACCTTCTGGCAGAGGAACCATAAGAGCAAAGAGGTCAGCCAGGGGAAGGGTGCTGCCTGGGAGCGAGCTGGCCCCTCGCTGGTGTTATTCTCTCCTGCCTCTCTTCTGCCTCTGCCCGTCCTTCTAAGCCTGGTTCCCATCTTCTCCAGGAGGTGCCAAAAGGGGAAGAGGGGACCAAGAAGCAAGGACAATTTGCTTGGCAGGGGTAGCAGCTATGGGAGAGTTATTTGGGTATTGTGTCCTTAGAAGTTCCCCTTGCTTCCCGATGCAGCAGAACACAGGTTAAATTAGCCCTGGCCATTAGTACACAGCCCTGGTATCTGCCTGGAGCTTTGCTGGGGATCAGGGAGGGAAATGTGGCATAGGAAGAGGAATTTGAAGCCCTCTCCAGCATATCCATGAAGATGTAGGTGTCTCTTAGTCCCAGTGTCTCCCACCCAGCCTGGCCGTGTGTCCACAGCCCTTTCCCCCCACTGCCCCTCGATTAACCTTCTTAAACACAGCTCTGTTCATATTTCCTGATTCCAAAAGTCTCATGACTCTGTTGCTGGCCACGATCAAGGGGTCTCCAGTGAGATGTCTATCTCCTCTCCCAACATCTTCAACCCTTTGTCTTGGGTCACCTTTGGCTCTGTGTCTTTCTCGGATGTACTCTATATTTTCTTTCCCGAGTGCTTTGGCTCACACTGTTCTCTCTGCCCCAGATCCCTTCTCCCAGAGCTCTGGGGATAGCTGAAGGAAGATCTTGCCCCACTCTGAGCATGCACAGATGAATTCGCCCCTGTGTGCTTCCCAGCGCACTCCCACTGGGGCCTCACGCAACCCATCGTGGACCAGTTTGAGAATCAACCCACATCCGAATGATACAAAACCAGAACAGTAACCCATCTGAAGAGACACTTCAAACTTCACTTTTGAATCAACTGGAAATTTGGGCAAAACTTCTTTTGACCTTATGTCTGCCTCTTTCACTTTCAGTTGGGGGAGACTCACTAATCTTTCTTTCTTTTTTTTTTTTTTCCCCACCAAATTTTATTTATCTATTTGACAGAGAGAGACACAGGGAGAGAGGGAACACAAGCAGGGGGAGTGGGAGAGGAAGAAGCAGGCTTCCTACTGAGCAGGGAGCCCAATGCAGGGCTGGATCCCAGGTCCCTGGGATCATGACCTGAGCCAAAAGCAGACGCCCAACCGACTGAGCCACCCAGGCGCTCCCTCACTGACCCTTCTTAGAAGATGAGACTCTCTTTGTCTGGCTAACGATAAATTCATGTCTGTACATTTAGCCTACTCCGGCTGTCTTTCTTCCATGTCACAACTGAATGCTCTGTTTTCTTGATTTTTTTTCCAGCCAGAACAATCCTCTTTCCTCCCGAACTCCTCCAGCGCTCCCTCAGTTTTTATTCATTCAGTTAACAAGTATCCAGGCATTGTTATTTTACCAGGCACTGTTCTTTGTGGTGGGCTACGCAGTGATCAAAACAGACAAATAGATTGTGATGGAAATCCCTAACCTTGTGAGGCTTAGATCATCTACAGGTAGAGACAGACAATAAACACCAAAAAGTAACATATAAAGGATGTCAGATGTTGACAGAGAAAAATAAAACAGGGATAATGATATGCAGTGTGGGAGGATGGTAAAAATTTTAAATAAGAAGGTTTTGTAAACTTGACGTAAGTTGGTTTAGATATGCTCAATTCTTAGGTTCTTTTTGGTAGGTGATGGTGGTCACTAAGGTGTTTGAGTAGCTGAGGGTTTGACACTCCCCCCTAATGTCGCCATCATGGAATAACCAAAAACACATCTCAAAACAGATTCTGCTTATGACATCGTAACCAAATAATTGTTAGCAAAGCAGGCCTGAAATCATTCATAAAACCTGTTCTGAGTTCCCAGTGACCTTTCTGCATCTCCAGGGTTCTGTGCCTTCTACTTGGGATCACGAACCACAAATTGTTCCAAACCGATGTCTGGATATGGGACAGAGTAGGCAAAAAGTCTCTCCTACTATGTGCCATCTGCAAGCCTTTCTGGGTTCTTACACCCTGTTTATGTCAGACTAGGTTTTATCTCTAAGTCCCTAAATGATTGTAGCAAACTGTTGGAGTCAATCAACAGAGATGATTTTAATGTCATCCTTCCACCATGCTACGTAACAGATTTGTGGTTTCACCAATAAAGACCTTTAAAAAAAATTATTGTGCTAATTAACAGTGTTGGTTGTTACTTGAGTAGGGACAACAGAAACTCTGGGAGCAGTGCCTTGGAGTGTGGCCTTTCCCAGTAGAATGCTGGTTGAGAATTCCAGAACTGTGCCTTCTCGATTATGCATGAACTGACCATCTCTAGAATTAAAACGTAAATGAACGGACAATATGTAATACACTACTGACCGTATTGAAGTATTTTAAAGTAAATTACAAGTATCATAACAGGTGTTAAGGGAAGACCTCCCTGGGAAAGTGGCCTTTTGAAGTAAAGTGTGCCTTCCTGTTTGAGGAAGAGTGTGGCTGAAGGTCAGTCAAGGAGGGAGGGAGAGAGCCGTCTGTAGCCGGTGACGACAGAAAGGTAATAGGGCCACATCATGTGGAGCCTCGTGGGCCATTATAAGTGACATGGGAGCCACTGGAGAGTTTTGCACAGAGCAGGGACAGGATCTGGCTCAGGTCTTCACGGGATCGATCAGGTCGTCTTGTTGAAATAAACCACTGGGGACAAAGGCCGCAGCAAGGTGACCAGTTAGGGACCTACTGGAATAGGCCAGGTGAGACTGGTCGGAGCGGTGAGAAGTGGTAGGATTCTGCAGACACAGGGTTAGGTGACAAATCTGAGATGGGATGGGAGAGAAAGAAAGAACTCCAAGTCAACTCAAGGTGTTAAAGTTGAACACAGAGCAGGTTGGATGAGGGGGAAGATGGAGAGGGAAACTGAGGGGAAGATGGTGTGGGTGAGGGGCGCCTGGTGGCTCAGTCGGTTTGGCATCTGTCTTTGGCTCAGGGGATGATCCCGGGGTCCTGGGATCGAGCCCCACATGGGACTCCCTGCTCAGCAGAAAGCCTGCTTCTCCCTCTCCCACTCCCCTTGCTTCTGTTCCCTCTCTCAGTGTGTGTCTCTATCAACTAAATAAATAAAATCTTTAAAAAAAAAAAAAAAGAAAGGTGTTGGGGAGGTAGGTCAGAACTTCAGTTTACCAAGTTTGAAAGGCCGACTGGTGATGCGGAGTATACAGCTGGAGACAGGAGACTTATGTACAAGGGAGACTGATAGGCACGAGTTCTAAATTCGGAAGCAATCGACATAGAGATGGTGCTTAAAGCCATGAGTCTGGATAAGGTGACCAAGAGAGTGAGGCAGAAAGTAGATTTAAAAAAAAAGAGAAGAGGTCCTGGATTGAGTTCTAAGACTCTCAAGCATTAAGAGGTCAGGGAGGTAAGGAGGAAAGAGCTAGGTCTGAGAAGGAGCCTGAGGACGGAGACAAGGGGCTTCACAACATGGAGTCTCTGGTGCCCTTGGGAGAATCCTTCCCCTGGCTGGAGTGGATGCGAGAGAACAGGAGGAGCAACATTGAGGCCGTGAGTATAAAACACCCTTCTAATCAGTATTGCTGAAAGAGCAAGAGAAGAATGGGGGGTAAATCCCTTTAGGGTGCTATTTATACTAGGTCAATGCCATATTTCCCGATCATCTAATGCGTGCTAGGGATGGGTGCCAATGAACAGGGCTGGAACCGTGTTTTCCCCTGGGAGTCCCCAGCTAGCAGAGAAAACTCTATAAACAGCTACAGGCATCCCAGTGAAGGATTGCGCCAAGTTCGATGCAGACAGGCAGACACAGAGATGAACAGGAAGGCAGTTCCGGGAAGTGACGTCTGATCTGGCCTTGAAGGAAGGGCAGTGATTACAGGTAGAGTCGGGGAAGCAAGTTGTTCTCAACAGAAGGAAAAGACTGTGGTCCAGGCATGAGAATGAGATGCTTGGAATGTGTGCAGGGGCACAGAGGGTGGGAGCTGAGTCCGTTCAGGCTGTAGGCCACAGCGATCATGGCCTCATGTAGAATTTGAACTTGTATTCGGTAGACCATAGGAAACACCATTTTTTTTTTAAGACTTTATTTATTTATTTGACAGATAGAGATCACAGTAGGCAGAGAGGCAGGCAGAGAGAGAGAGAGGAGGAAGCAGGCTCCCTGCCGAGCAGAGAGCCCGATGCGGGGCTCGATCCCAGAACCCTGAGATCATGACCTAGAGCCGAAGGCAGAGGCCCAACCCACTGAGCCACCCAGGTGTCCCAGGAAACACCATTTTTAACTCTTAGAGTGAATGGATCTAATTTTGTATTTTGTTAGACACCGCTGGGGTTTTAGTCCTAGAGACTGGAGGCAGAGAGACCTATGAGGAGTTTTCACAACAGTCCAGGCAAGAAACAGAGGGGCCCGGACGAAGGCGATGCCATGAGGGTGTTCAGGAGGGGAAGGACATGGTGAAAGCCGCAGGACCCAGTGACAGGTTGACATGGGGACTGGGGGAAAGGGAAACACAAGAGGGAGGCATGGCTCAAAGGTTTCTGGTTGGAACTCAGCTGATGGCTTGATTAATCTTTTTGTGTCCACAGGACTAAATACACAATAGGGTCACGAAAAAGCTTGGTTGTTTGAATTTAAATATGGCGGCCCTAAAAGACAGTTCTGAAACCAGTTTCTAAGAAATCTGTCTCTGCACCCCCCCCCCATGTCCTCATTCATGTTGACTGGGGTCCAGGGCGATGGCATCCGCGGGAGACACATTGCCCCTAGCTGGGCGCTCAGCCTCAGATAACCTCGTGGAGAGACTGGAACAATACGCAGTCACAAGGACACCATGTGATAGAAAGCATTTACCTCTCGGGACTGTGATGCTCTGGGAGTGTGGAGAAGAGAGAGACCCTGGTGAGACTTCTGGGTGGGCCCTGCAGGGTAGGGGGGATGAGGGGCATCGTCATAGTGATTATGAATCTGTATGGAGTGTTCACTACATGTTGGGGGGACGGTGAGGCGTGCAGAGTTTGGGGGCACTTCTTGAAGTTCCTGGATAGAAACCTGGGAGTGGCAGAGCCACAGGCGTGACCCGGGCGTCTAGCTCCAGATCCTTGCTCTCGATCTCCCTCCCGACAGCTCCCGGCGGAGAGGAACAGAGATGGCACTGAGGGCTGCTCTGGAGCAAGTTTGGGGTGCAGGGAACCGCCCAGAGGAGCTGTGCTGCGCAAAGCAGGGGGCACCCTTTGCTAGGCTGCTGGAGGGACAGCAGCTCTCCTCCTGCTCTGGACAGCTGGGGGCCGAGGGGAGGTCCTTCTCAGCCACAGAAACCATGGGGAGAAGCAGGAGAGAAGGAAGCTGAGAGGGGCTGCAGTTCGGACCCACAATCACCAGACCCCCCCGAAACAGCAGGAGGGGGCTGCGGAGGGAGGGGGATCACTGATAACGGGCTCAGACAACAGGCCCCGGGCAGGAGGCCAGGAAGGACTCGGCTCCTTTCAGAGAGGCTCCCCAAGACAAACGGCTCAGGGCCCTCCTCCCCGGGCATGGGGGCGGGGGTGGAGATGGGTCCCCGTCAGCTCCCGAGGGGCCTGAGCGAAGAGGAGAGCTGGTCTCCCGAGCTGAGCCAACGAAGCTTCTTGGAGCAGCCCGTTTCCTCCCTCCTTTTCATCCCATCCTCTGGAGCTGAAGGAAGAAAAGAAGCCCAAGAATAGTGCCATGTGGGAGAGCGCACGGTGCAGGTCTTTGATCCCCCCTTCTGCCTTACATAACCCTCCTGGTCTCCTTCAGGCCTTCTCCACTGCGGTCTCCTGCACGTCTGTCCAGGTGCTTCTGCTGTAAGAACGGCCCCGAGGGGCCACAGACCCACATCAGGGCCTCTTGTGTGCAGCGCTGAAGGCGGGATCCCCCGACTGACCCCCAGCCCTGAGCACTGCAGCCCCTCGGCCCCCTCCAGGGACCAGCCCCAGATGGCAGGGGTGACTTTCCAGCTCCTCTCCGCACACAGGCCCCGCGCCCGGGCTGGGGGTGGGTTGGGGTGGGGGAGGAGATCCCAGACTAGCTTTGCAAAGAAGGCTGAGCAGTGTCAGTGCTCCCCATTCAAGGTACAAATCCGTCATGATTCCCAAGCGAGCCAGGGGCAGCTGTAGGCCGCGGAGGTGAAGCTGGAAACGGAGCAAACAGGAAACTCTACCGCCCAGGAGTTCACGGTCTAGTGCATGAATGAGTGACGTTAGCCCGGTTCTGAAGAATTCCAGCCTTCCGCTGATGTGACCCCCGACGGGCATCCATCATCCTGTGTCCCGTGTCCCCAGCCCGGCCTCCTCCCCCAGCCTGGTCCTGCCTCCTGCTCCGGGTCAGCTCAGGAGTTCACGTGCAGATCGCAGGGCAAGGCTGAGACGACATTCAGGTTCGCGAGCCTCGCTCCCATCTCGGCCCCCAGAAGACACAGCCTTGACAAATGCACACTTCTGGGGCACAGCTTGCGAGGGAAGACGTGAAGTCTTGCTGGGCCAGATGGAGACAGAGTTGACTCACTCGGGCCATCCCAGGGATCGCTTAGAGAAAACTCCCCCTCCGTTTGAACTTAGGTTGGTTCGAAGTGGGGGTCCTGGGAAACTCACATTTGCGAGCCTAACTTGGCCGGCAGATTTAGAGAAACGTTGGAGAAAACCTTCTGGAATGCATGACATTGACTTCCTCCGCTTACTAGTTGAGAGGCAAGCCAGGGAGACAGCGGGGAGAGGACTTGAGGGAAGGGGCGGGGAGCCACAGTGCCATGATAGTCCACAACACCCCCATCTCTGGGAAACGCTCTGCATGGTGTCCGGTAAGGACATAGCCACCCACTGAGCACAGTGGAACTCGCCCAGGCACTGTACCTGCCAGATGTTCCTTCTTGTGGCCCCAGAACCATGTTTTTCCTGTGGGGAAACGTGCTTTCCCTCCATTTTGGTGGGCTTGTCAATCAGGCTGCCCACCTGGAATGGACACACCCAGAAGGGGGGCCTCTCCACCTTTTTCTCCCGAGCGGGCATGAGGTCACCTGGCATGGGTCTGTCTCAGTGGGCCCGTTGACATGAGTCTGCTACTCAGATCGTGGATGGCTCTGATTCCTGTCCTTTTCAAGCTTGATGATTCGATTCTGGAAACTACCCTGTGTCTGGTCTGACGCATCCATGTTCTTGCCGAGATTATCCAAAGTTCTTTCCTGTTGCTGGTTACTTTAGACCCCGAAGGGATAAGAAAGCTAGTCTGTGGCTGATCGCTGGACCTGATCCTGCACAGGGATAGGGGGCCATAGAGCCAGACAGGCTTACAGGGACCTCTGGACCTGCTTTACCCTTGATGGAGAAACCCTGGCGAGAGGTGGGCACTGCCACCAGAGCCACTGAGCTGTCCTGTGATGTCTGTCGAGTAGCTGGCCTGCCTCCACTCTTCTGCTGTGTGGTCAATGTTGCCAGGAAGAAGACTCTTTTGTATTTTGGGTGGCAGTTTCTAGAATGTTCTCTATACTTTGCCTGAGTCTGGAGTGGAGGACAGGTAGGGCTTCTCAGCATTTGCCTGCATCTAGCCTGGCCTCCCAGGTCTGACTCCTTATCCAGCTTGGCTGTCTCCCTTCTGGCCCTCCCACTCTCCTCCAGACCAGCTCACCCTGGAGCTAGGTGGGTGCTGGAGAGAGCATAAGGCAAAGAGGAAAGAACCAGAACGTTAAGCCTAACAAACCCAGTTGCAGCATGTGGTCAGCTTTGGCTCACGCCTGCATCTCTCATGGAGGCCCCTCGTGAGTGTTCAATGAACGGTGGTTCTCTAAAGAACCTGTTCCTAAGGAGGGTGGGCTATCCAGGGGTGTTCTTTTTCCTCTGGATTTTCATACCCTGCTATTTCTGTACCTTCCTGGCTGCTGCACTCACTTTTTGGGGTTTTTTTTTTGTGTGTGTGTATCTTTTTTTTAAAGATTTTACCCATTTATTCAACAGAGAGAGAGAGAGACCACAAGTAGGCAGAGGCAGGCAGAGGGGGGGGGAGCAGGCTCCCCACTGAGCAGAGAGCCCAAATCGGGGCTTGATCCCAGGACCCTGGGATCGTGACCTGAGCCGAAGGCAGAGGCTTTAACCCACTGAGACATCCAGGCGTCCCCACCATTTTGGTTTTAAATCTCCTGCCTCGGGGTGGGGGAGTAAGTACTCTCCTTCAATGTGTTCAAGTCCAGTCTGGAAGACCATCTATTTTAAGGAGATCCAAGTTCAAGATGGGAAGTTGAACCACATGAATTCTAAGTTCCCTTCCAACTTAGGGTTTTACTATTCTATATCCATTTCTTGCTTTGAACTTCTAAAAGAGTTTTATTTTTTTTAAGATTTTATTTTTATTTATTTGAGAGAGAGAGAGACAGAGAGAGCACCAACAGGGGGAGGGGCAGAAGGAGAAGCAAACTCTGTGCTGAGCAGAGAGCCCAACGTGGGTCTCCATCCCAGGACCCTGAGATCATGACCTGAGCCGAAGGCCGACACTTAACCGACTGAGCCACCCAGACACTTCTACAAGATTTCTTATTGCAAATTTCTCCAGCATTTGGAAAAGTACAGAAATAATACAGTAACCAACAAACACGTGTAAAGAACACCTAATTGTCATAGTTTAACTTTCTTTTCAGGATCCAAATAAACCCTGTGCGGTCTTGTTTCTTTTTCTTTTTTTTTAATTAAATATTTATCAAGGCATAATTTACACATAAGAAGGTACACAGATTTTCAATGTACAGTGTGGCAAGTTTTGACCACTGTGTCACCATCACCTGGGACATGACAGGATAGAGAATTTTCTATCATGTGTCTTCTCCAGTTAATCACCCCCCTGCCAGAGGCAACCACTGTCCTGATTTTTCTCACAATGGATTAGTTTTGCCTGTTCTAGAACTTTATATAAATAGAATCGTGCAGAGTGAAGTCTTTTATGCCTGGCCCCTTTTGCTCACCATCATGTTCTGGGATTCTTCCATGATGCTGCAGATACGCATAGTTCATTCCTTTTTATTTCTGAGTAATATTCCATTGGGTGGATATAACACAATTTATCTATTCACCTTTGGATGACCTATTTACCCAAGATGAATGAAAACATATGTCTATAAAAAGAACTGTATAAATAAATTCATCGCAGCTTTTCTCCTAATGGCCCCAAACTGGAAACAACCCAAATGGGCATTCTATTTTTAAATGAGCATCTCCTCCCCTAGACAATGAGGATAGGATGCTTACCTGATTCATCTGTGTACCCTTACAGCATTTTGAACGTGGTAGATGAATCAATAAGTCTTTGTGGAATGGATGAGAGGCACAGAAGGATGAGGAGTTCTCCAGGCCCAGTTCAAGAGGTGAGGTGTGAGGGCTTCCCCGGGTCAGCTCACCAGGAGTCAGACAGAATGTTAGCAAAACAAATGTAGGTGTTCATTCATACCAGAGCACTGGTGCTAAGCACAGAGCCTAGCCCAGGGTAAGTGCTCAGAATACACACTGAATGAATGAAAAGGAGGGCGCAGGCTGTCAGGTATTGAAATCACTGGGTCTCCTTGCTTTTAGGTCACCCTAGCTTTCGCATCTTCCCTGCTTCCGGAAAGACACCCTTCTAGGGGACAAAGTCAAAGGGACAGTGTCAAACAGGGAAAAGGTCTAGGAGAGGGGTCTGGAGATCAGGATGAGGAGGTTGAGAGTTTCCAGAGTAAGGTGAGATTAGATTGCATTCTCGCTCTTGCCCCTGACTCCACTCCTTATCTCTTTTATTCTTATCTGTAAGCTGGCAGACCCAAGCACAGGACTCCTCCGTTTAGAATCAAGAAACTCACCTGAGAGGCCCAGGGAATCCACCAGGTCTCGGAAGTGCCGGCTCTCATGCTTCCCATCGCTGCCTCAGGCTGACGCTTTCCAACCTTCATAAAGGCATCAAACAAAGCCAGATGATGGAGAGCTTTCCATGAACCACAGTCAGGGGCTCTGACCCTCAGCAACTCAGGAAACCAGACCCTTGGCTCTGGGTTGGTAGCTGATTTTACGAGGAATGGAAAATGTCTTTCAGTGTGTTTGTTGCAATGCAGGGATACACAGATTTCCTTAAAGGACAAGTATGAAAACCTTCAAGTCCTCCAAGGCGACACATAAAGGTCTCGAGAGTAATGTGGAGAAGAGGAGGTTTGCTGGGCGCTCTGTCTCCAGTGTGACTCTTAATCATAAAAGGATGTCTATAGAAGGATCTAGAGATTGTTGTCTGTGATGCCCCAGCTCTAGCACTTGGCCTGGAACCCACAGGCACTTGAGTTTCTAGTAAGTGGTAGCGTGGGGGAGGACTATGAGGGTTCCTCTGTTCTTCTGATTCTATTTCTAGGTGTTCATAGGAACTCAGGTCAGCCTGTCTCCTCACCTTACAGTGGGAATGCTGGGTTAGGCTCTCTCTAAGGCTCCCTTTCCAGCTCCGAGACCTACGCTTCCAGCATGACAAGCTCAGGGGTGATCTGTCGGCCTCACCACTATAAACACATTCGGGAGAAACGCTCACGGCGTCTCTTGCGACAAGCCCGGGTGTTTTAAAGACCACAACTCACTGTTCACTCCCACCGAGGTAAGCTTCCCACTCACAGTGTTTTCTTTTTTTGGGTCCAATTCGGAAATGCTTTCAGTCAACTGTCAGTGCGGACGGAAAGAAATCTGGAAGGTTTTCTGCTTTATAGCCTTGTTGATAATACGCACAAACAAAGCCCCAACTGCCTTCAGAGGACGGTGGAAGGATAGGAAATTCTCATCCTTTCGGGTCTAAAAATAAGTATTTGTTGATGATCTGGACAATCTGATTGCTGGAAACAGCAGCAGCCTGGAATCTTTATCACATGAAAGAGAAGGGTGCATTTCCCCGGCCGGCCCAGGGACACCAGAGTTAAAATAAATCTGACCTTTTGAAAGGAACACTCAGAAACTTGTATCCGTGGTTTCCACTCCAAGTCCCTCCCGTTCATGGGCCTAAGTACTGAATTTTACATGAGATATTCTAAGTACATACTTCAGGCTGAACATCGTTTGTTTCCTGTTAGGGCTTAAAGTGGATTATATATTCAGCCTGACCTTTAAAGAACTTAGGACTCGAGGAGGATTTCTAAGGATTCACTTAATGGAAGATGCGGAAGATTAAAGATAGTTCCATCAATAAAGAGGATTTTCCCCCCTACTTTGTTGACCGACAGAGCTCTTGGTCTCAAATGGTTCTGTGTGCCTTCCCCCTTTTTTAAAGAGGTAGCTGGCCCGTGGGCTTTGGTGGAGAAGGACCTGGGCCCACATTCTGGCCTTGCCCCCTCAGTCTTCATGGGATGGCTGCAGACGGCCCCTAAGCCAGTCTGATCCTTCAGCATGTGACAGCATGTGACAGGGACCACCTGCCAGAGACCGGCAGGGGGCGGGGGTGGGGGGGTGGGTCTCTGAGACCAGAGACAAGTGAGTTGAAGTCCCTTTCCCTAAGCGGCGTTCCAAGTGACAATGAAAGCCCACCTTAGGCTAAATTCTGCTAAGTGTACAAATGTCTATTAGCACGCTGGTACGGTTGCATAACCTGTTCAGCCAACCTATTTTCTAGGGCTCTGGAAAGGACCTCGCACGGAAGGTTTGCTCAGGGGCTTGGGGCCTGCCTTCTGGTAGTTCTGCAGGGGACCGGAGGGACTCGGGACCAGTGGGGAGGTCTTTGGCATTAAATTGCTGGATTTGCCCACTTTTTAAGCCTCATTAATGCAATGGTCCTGAAGGCTGGGCCATCTTTCTAACCAGTGACCTATTTTAGAATATGTCACCTATTCACCTCACCAATAGGGATATTCCTAACATCCCCGATGCTAATTAATAATCTCTTTAGTGCACAGTGACATACTAGGATTTAAATGTTAAGGCACTGCCTCTGAAGATACTCGTTCTTGATTAGGGCACTCTGTCCGTCAATCACCTCTGATTTGAACTCCAATACTTGCTAGGAGCACCCATGGTATAGATAAGAAACATCTTTTTAAATTGTTTTTAAGATTTTATTTATGTATTTGACACAGGGAGAGGTACAGCGAGAGAGGGAACACAAGCAGGGGGAGTGGGAGAGGGAGAAGCAGGCTCCCCCTGAGCAGGGAGCATGATGTGGGGCTCCATCCCAGGACCCTGGGATCATGACCCAAGCCGAAGGCAGACGCCTAATGACTGAGCCACCCAGGCCCCCCAGATGAGAGGTATGTTGTCCAAGGATCACACTGTTTCTACTGACGTGTTTATAAATTACCCTACAAGCCCTATAGCAGTGATCACGGGCAAGTTACTACCCTCCCCAGGGCTCAGCTTCCTCATCTGTAAAATGGGGATGATAATACCCTCTAAGGGTTTGTTGTGAGGATGAGAGGAGATTAAAGTGTATAGAATAAGCAAAATTGTGTGTGTGTGTGTGTGTGTGTGTGTGCGCGCGCGCGTTTGCTGGAATAGAGAGCTTCTAAACACTCGTCCCTTTATACTCGCCTCTTGAGGAATCCAAAGGTGGAAAGGGAGCACTTTGACAGGTAGAGAAAGAAAGCAGAGGTACCAAATATGGGGAGCTGTGGGCAACTGGGGATGCTCCCCAAGTTGTAAAGAAAAGAAAAGCAAGTCAAAGTCACACTCCCACCCTTCTTCCAGAAATGTGCCCTTGTAGAAAATAACATAAAAAGAGAAATTCAAAGAAGAGAGAGACCAAGAAGTTTTTCTCAAAGATGTTTCCCTAAAAGTTTTTCATCAAAGATGCTCCAGGTGCCCATGACTTGAGAGCCACCTAAGATGCCATTACCTGGGAAAGATCTTATTTGATCAGGTGCACGCAGGTTCAGGAGAGAAAGCACCGCCCCCTCTGGGAAGGAGCCACACCCACTGTTCATCGCCTGCCCCCCACCACCACCAAGGGACAGTGGGTGCAGTCCAGCCTTCACCTTCCTATGGACAGAATGGCCAGTGAGGGAGATTGAAATGGTAAAGGGGATGAGGGAACAGACCAGCTGAAAAAACTAGAACCTGGATGAGGGGAAAACAGAAGCTAGGAGGACACAGCGTGTTCAGGTGTGACAGGTGAGTGTAGAACTCAGGTGTCTGAGCTGCGCTTCAGAAGGGCCAGCCCTCCTTGCTCCCAGCAGGTAGCTTGAGGCTCAAGTGGAGAAGGGTCCTTCTGAAATGAACAAAAGGTTCGCCATCTGATTGAGGCAGATGAACATGACGCCAGGAACTGGAACTTGGGTCAACTTACCTCAACATCAGTGGCACTCTGTTAAACCGCCCCTAAACCAGCCATGGGCCTATAACCCATTCTCGGTGGCGCGGGAGAAAAGGTCCAGGTATTTCAGAGCCAACCAAAGAGATCTTGAGAGCGAGATCCCCACTGGATTAGTAAGGGTGGGTGGAAACATTTGGGATTATTACCTTTGAATCTACCAAGAAACCTGGCCCTGTGGTCATTATGAAATGTCCTTACTCCTAACACTTAGAATCTTGAGCTTCTGCTCTTGGATGGATCCTGAGTCTGTTCTCTTACCTTTTGGGGTTATCACTGTGACACCACCAAGGACGTCATAACACTTTGTGGATCTTGGATTCACAACTCAGCTCGACCAACTGTTACGCTGTGTAACCTTGGGGAAGGCCCTTAACTTTTCTGAGCTTTGGGCTTTTCCTGTAAAAATGGGGATGATAGATAATAGAATCCCAATCATGCAATTGGAGCCTTTGGTGGTAGGAATGGTTGGCTTTCCATTGTCCAAGTTTGTTCAAGTACATTTTTTTTTTAAGCTAAGTTTTTAAATTTTGATAAGAAAAAGTCAAGATCATGTCAGCCAGCTGCATGAGGCCTTGGGTCAGGACAGTCATTTGGGGAGGAAGCCCTGTTTCCTCAGGTGTATAGAAGGATCTAGAGATTGTTGTCTGTGATGCCCCAGCTCTAGCACTTGGCCTGGAACCCACAGGCACTTGAGTTTCTAGTCAGTGGTAGAGTGGGGAAGACTATGAGGGTTCCTCTGTTCTTCTGGTTCTATTTCTAGGTGTTCATAGGAACTCAGGTCAGCCTGTGGGGACAGGAAGTGGAAATAGCAGGAGAGGAAATGGGGAGTATTTAACGGCTGGAGCCTCGGACCCCTGCCATCTCCTCCCCTCCCCTCCCCTCCCCCACCTCCACTCCCCACTCTGACTTAAGCAAGGTGAAGGCCTCTCTGTTGGCATGTCCTTGAGCAACAGTGTGGACAAGTCCCTCACCTCATCGTCGCCTGCGTTGCTTCAGAAAGATAATCTCGCCTGTTCCAGAGGCTTTGGAGGGCAATTCCCCTCCCCCTTTCCCTCCTTGCTGGTGGAACCATCCAGACTTCCGAGAGCTGATGGGAGCTAATCCTCTCACACTGGCCCCCAGGTGCGCTCCCATGGGCACAGACAAATTTTGCGTCCCCTCTCTCCTGACTTCTTTCTCGTTGACTTGGGGGCTTTTGAAGCTCCAAGATTTCAGCATTCTGGGTCTAGCACTGAGTCTTCGCTCTTGAGGAGAACGGAGAAAACCCCCAACCCCACTTGTACACTCAGACCCGCCTCCGGCTGTGTTCCTGCTCCTTCCTTCTTCTTCCCGGTCATCCTTCCGCTCCGGGCCTCGTCCTTCACCCGCTGAGAGAGGTTTTATCTGCCTGTCCGGGTCTCTGTGTGGGGAAATAACAGAAACCGTCACATGCCACCACAGGGACAGTCTGGGTCGAAACTGCTGGGGGTGGACAGGAAGCAAAGGAAGACGATGTCCTCGTCACATGTCACAAGGCATCACTTTCTCCTTTTCTGTTTGTTTTACCTCAAATAAATCTTGTTTTTTTCTGGTCTTATGGAAGCCAGAGGTTATCTTCTGATTTTCTCTTTTATCACTCTGAACTTGACCCCAGGAAACATCCAAATTCAGATTTAGTGTATCTGAGGTGCCGGGGAGGGGGGGCAGTGGGGAACTTATTATATTTTTCCTTACATGTAGTTTCTCTGACTCATTTGCTCTTTGTATTTTCCACCGAGAAGTGAGCAAAATCACAGATCTTCAAATCTGTTCCACAAAGCAAGTGGGGACAGACGCAGAATACTGGGAGCGTCCTTCCTGGCAGGCATCAGGAGCCGGTTGGCGCTACGCAGGGGACCCCAGCACACGGGACCCTATCCAGAGCGCAGATGTCAGGGGTCCACTGACCACCCGGGCGAACCCCAGCCTGGCTTTCTTACAAATGAAAAACGATGGGGTGTGTGTGTGTGTTTCATTATAAGAACTTAAGATCATAAGAGCACATAAAGATCCCAGCCCCCATCCATCATGACCATTAACATTCCAGTGTGATTTCTTCCAGTCTCTTCTATAACGATACAGTACAGAAAGGATTTTCTCAGAAACACTAAATTGCACCTAGATGTGCCTGCTTATTTATTTATTTATTTATTTTAAAAGATTTTATTTATTTATTTGACAGAGAGAGAGATCACAAGTAGGTAGAGAGGCAGGCAGAGAGAGAGAGGAGGAAGCAGGCGCCCCACTGAGCAGAGAGCCCCATGCGGGGCTCGATCCCAGGACCCTGGGATCATGACCTGAGCCGAAGGCAGAGGCTTTAACCCACTGAGCCACACAGGTGCCCCGATGTGCCTGCTTTTTTAAAGTAAAACATGGAATCATACCATAGATGACATTTGCAAGTTGCTTTTTTTTTTTTTAACTTTAGAAAGTTTTTTTTTTAATATATTTATTTATTTGAGAGAGAGAGAAAGCATGAGCAGGCAGAGGGAGAAGCAGATTCCCCGCTGACCAGGGACTCTGGCGCAGGGCTCAGTCCCAGGACCCTGAGATCACGACCTGAACCAAAAGCAGACGCTTCACCGACTGGACAGCTGCCACCTCAGGATATTAACCAGGACGCTTTCCCGTCTTCTTCCCAGCACTGGCGGATTCACAAGGACCATCACTCACCTTAAAGTGGGGCAAATTCATGGAGAGTCTATGAGCACCGAGGTGTGGGACACCTCCCACACGTGGGGGGCCCACAGAAGCTGGGGGCTCTGTGGAAACCCTTCATTCCCTTCAGGCTGGAAACTCCTGTTTTGCAAATCTGTCGCCTGACATCGCCTCAGTTGACTCAAACACATTTTATCCATTTTGCAGGTCTCTACCTCTGGCGTCTCTCCCTCCTCAGGAACCCAAGTGACAACAGCTGTCCACACCCCAGCCCACACTGTCAGCTGCTGAGCCTTCTGAGCATCTGGGGCTGGGCCGGGGCCACACCTGTGTTTCTGGTGTCAGGAGGGAGTGCAGCAGGGGGGAGGAGGGGGGCGGGGGGGAGGGGGTGGTGGGCTAGGGCGTGAAGCCCCACTTCGCCATTCTAAACCCCAAGAGGCAATGTGGTCTTTAATAATTAAGCCATGAATGAAAACCAAAGTGAGAAATGGGGATTGCTAATTATCAGATGCTAATCCAAGACCCATTTAGAATCTCTTAGCATTTAATAGTCCCAGGGCCCAAAGACTAACTAGAGAGAGGTAAGCTGTGCTTTGAAATGAAATGGAGTATGTTTGGTGCTTTATTAGTTAAAGACTCTGCTGGGCTTGGTTGGATTTTGTCTGATGGTTTCTGCTCCCTACCCACCATCAGCTCCGTGAGAGTCGGAGGCCTTTTCATTTTCATTACCTCTTGTCCTGGGTGGAAACCTGAGCTGCATGTCTGACCATCTTAGAACTCTTGCTCTGCCCTGGCAGTCTGAGTGAACCGTGTGTGTGTGTGTGTGTGTGTGTGTGTGTGTGTGTGCGTCTCCGTGTCCACCCTTCCCTCTCTCCTTCTCAACTTCTCATAAACTCTAAGAAAGCCATCTGGCACTTTAACCCACCAAAGGCTGGTTTTGTTAATGTCCGTTATTAGAAGTTCTAGAAGCTCCTGAGTCGTTAATGTCTGCATCTCTTTTGTAATGTCTAACATTGAAGGAAGCTAAGTCTTCATTTTTAAGTCTGCATTTTATACCTGGAAGGCTTTAACTCTTTTCCTGCCCTTGATACTCACCAAGAAAGCTTTGGGGGACTTTTAGCATTGGTTCAGCTGTGTGTGCTAGGTTTCCTGGTAAGTGACTTACAAGAAAACAGGATTTAACAAACACAAGGAAAGTGTTTTACAAACAATTTGCCAGATGGCTCTTCTCTGCTTGTCATATTAGCTTGGTTTTGTGACTTATGAGTAAATTTCCCCGTACGCAATTCCCACCGGAGCTAGAGTTAGCGAGAGTGTGTCAGAGGAATAGCTAAATAAATCCTAGGCAAAGGGGAGTTTTCAATCATAAAACTTCTTGGTGACTTTAATCACATGGAGGAACCTCACAGGGCTTTGAAGGATGGCATTTATAAAATAACCCGCAAAGCCTGTGTAGGAGGCAGGAGTTTTGCCACCACAAAACTGAATGGAATCCAATTTGAACACAACTCGTGGTTCAATTTCTCTCCTTAACTTGGTGCAATTGTACTTTTTCCAACATTGGGCTTAGATGTGCCAAAATAGTATGTATGACATTGGCTCTCCTCAGGCTATCTGTCCAGGTCCAGTCACGACCAGGAATAGGAAAACACCAAACATTTCTCAAGGCAAAATATTTTCATTTTCCATACAGAAAGGTTGAGAATGGTTTTCAACTTGTTCAAGGCAGATGGGTTTTAATGGCTATTATCCTCTGATGAAGAAAAATGGAAAGAAGGTTATCATGGGAGTAATACTTTTCTTTTTGGGTTTCTTATCTGAATGTCTTCTCAGCTGGGTGTGATTCCTCCTATTCTTAATGTCCTAGCCTCCTTATATGCTTCTGTTTCCACCTTACCTCATAATGTGTGTGTCTTATTTCCCCTAATAATTTTAAACTCATTGAGGGCAGGGCTTATAGCTTATTTATTTCTGCAGAGCCTGCCTAACTCAGCATAGAGGTAGGAATTCAATACTCTGAGCCAAGTTCAGAATTTACTCATACAACCAAGTTCTCATAGAATCAAAAGCAAAGGGGAAGAAAAAAAAAAAAACTCATGAGAGGATTTGTAAGTAAGAATACCAATTTATGGGGCACCTAGGTAGCTCAGTTGGTTGAGCATCTGACTCTTGGTTTCAGCTCTGGTCATGGTCTCGGATTGAGCCCTGTAAGCCTCATGAGCCTCTGTCCAGTTCCCCACTCAGTGGGGAGTTTCCTTTTCTTCTCCCTCTCCCTCTACCCCACTCGTGCTCTCTCTCTCTCTCTCTAAAATAATCAAATAAATCTTAAAAAAAATTAAGAATACCAATTCACGATAAGGGATTATGCTAATGTTGGTTGGCAACTATTTCTGGTTCTTTCCACTTCTGGTCTTATTTTCAGCTTGTACTTCCCTGCCCTGCTTTGTGGTTAGGTGAAGCCAAGGGACTGATTCTAGACATTGAGCTGTGACTATAAATGATATGTGACACTTCTGGGGTAGAACAGTGACCAACCACCCTAATTTGCCTGAGACTAAGAGGTTTCCCAGGATGTGGGGCTCACAGCATTAAACTGAGACAGCCTCTAGGAAACCAGGCCAGTCGTCACTTTAGATGGAGTATTTAATTGCTAGTTCAAGACCCTCCACCATCGTCTTTTTCCCCTCATGGTAGTGACTGACGGCATTTAGCTGGAAGGTTCTCCATCTTTCTAGACTCTTGAATCACACAATGAGCCAGATCCACCTGTAAACCCATGATGGGCAGGGACTGATAGCAATCAATAAAACTTTGTTCTTATGTAGCACTTAGATTGGGGAGTTCCTGTTCTTGCAGCATAACCCAACTTATACTGACTGACAGTTGAGTTCATATACACTGTGAATAAGTGCTTCTTATTTTTCTTCTAATAGGAAATTTTGCATATGAAATCAAAGAATATCACACAGCGGCTTGTTGAAATCAGAAGCAGAACAAAAGGATTTAGATAATCTTATGTTTACATTTTTACATTTGTCTGTGTTACAGTACAGGTTTACATTTATCTGTGCCCGGTTTATCAGTCAGTCTCTTCTCTAAAGAGGCATATATACTAGACAAACTTGGTCAGGGACTGTATGGGAGAAGAGCTGCCTGATTAATACACCCTAATTTTTCCCATGAAAGCTCAACATTATCACATTACTTTAATTTCACAATAGGCGGCAAGGCTAAGTTCTTAAAGTACCTAGAAATCTTCCCATATTAGAAAAGCCATTTTCTAGTGGTGTCTAGGAAGAACCTTCTAGTCTTATTAGCAAATTTTCTCTCACTCTCATTTCAGGGGGTTGATTTTACTCATTAGTTTAACAAATACTCATTAATACTTATTTCCTGCCAGGTACAAACAAAACAAACAAGATCCCCAACCTACTGGCGTTTATATTTTTATTTGTAGTGTCAGGGCTAGTTATAATCATAGAGACGTAGTGATTGTTCAGTGGTTAAAGAAGAGAGATGTTTCTTTTTCTCTCACCTAACAGTCCAAGGGAACATTCCAGTTAGGCAGACAGCTCACCTCCACATGAATTATCAAGGACCAAGTTCCTTCCACTAGTCCTTTGTACCATCAACCAGGGTCTTGTAATTGCTACACAGTTGAAGCTTGGATGGTGGGTGGGTTTGCTGGAAGGAAAGAACAAAAGAATACAGAGGGGACGTAACCGCTTTGTCAGGCTCAAACCTAGAAGTGACACGTACCATTTCCATTCACATTCTGTTGATGGGGAACTTAGTCATGGAGAGATCCTGACTGCAAAGGAGTCTGGGAAATGCTGTCAGCTCTGTGCCCAGAAATAAGGATGAAATGGATGTTGGTGGGCAGCTAGCAGCCTCAATTTTAACATTCTAATGGGAGATATAAGAATTTATTACTTCTCTGTGTCAAACCTCTTCTCGTCACCCTAAGGAATTTATTTACCTCTGAGTAGAAGAAATACTCTATAGGAACGACAGGCACATAGTTATCGTATCAATGGCAACCATGGTGCAAGTACAAATACACAGGGAGTTCAAGGGGCAAAGGGTGGTAATAGGCTGTGATGGCCCCCAGGCTCCACTCTGTGCCATATCGATATCAACTCTTCTCTATTGATATGGATGTCTTGCAACATCTTCTGTGGAATATCAATCAATTACCTCTATTTTGTCTGTTTTAAAAAGAAAAAATGCATCTTCCTTATTGTCCCTCATGGAACAGTTAACACCCTGATAACATTTCCCGTTGGTAGGGTGACCCCCTGACTTATCATCCAAACAAGGACAGTTCTGAGAGGGAAAAGAGGAGCCACTACTCCTTACACGACTGGGTCTACAGGCATAATCTGTGATCCTGTCAGGCAGCCTGGGACGCAGGGTCGCCCTACCAGTGGAAATGAATTCCCCTTTCCTAATAGCCAGGCCCCGAGTCACCCAAGTCCAAGTCCTCCCCTTCTCTATTCAGCTGCTTTCCCTTCTCAGCAATTTTCCTGCCACTGCCTGACTCCTAGCTTACAGATTCTTCTTACTTTAGATTAAAAAGCCACTATTTACTAGACTTCGATGTCCTCAGGCTGGGGTTTTATGTTCTACTTTTTTCTTTGTTTCCTCAATGTTGAGACGTTGGTGGTAGAGCTTACTTTTGGTCCTGTAGCCCTTGTTTTATTCAGTATAGTTGTGCCTTGTGTTAATGGCTTAAGTTACTTCGTTCTAGTTTCCCCTCTTCATAATAAACAGGATACAGCCGCTTTTTAGGAAAACCTATCACACAAATGCAAGGCATCCTATTTATTAATTTTTTTTTTTTTTTTTAGTTATTGTTATTTGGTAAGGGTGGGGTGGGAATGGTAGGAGTGGAATGGGGGGAAAAGGGGAAAAGCCGTGGGAGTACAGTACGTGTTCTCATAGTCTCCTTTTAGGAACACACTGGAGGAATTTACAGAACATATCAGGCAAATTGGAATTAAGCCAATCTACATGGCTCTATCTTTATTTTGGTGGGAAAGTGTTCGTTTTGAACACAAGTGCCTTATATGCTGACATTTCTCACTGCTGTGGGATATAGGAAATGTGTCTTGTTCGTTACGTAAAAAAATTCCAAATTCTATGACCTTGGGCCCTTTCGCACAATGACCTAGAAAAGAATGGTTGGGCACTCCCGAGTCCTCTGAAGTCACTTGCTGTGTCCTCGAGCAGCTGGGCTGTTCTCTTCTTGTCTGGGGAAGCTGGGAGCTAATGTCAGTGGGCTCTCCAT
Organism: Enhydra lutris kenyoni; assembly: GCF_002288905.1. Lineage (NCBI taxonomy): Eukaryota > Metazoa > Chordata > Mammalia > Carnivora > Mustelidae > Enhydra > Enhydra lutris. The sequence goes on along the minus strand of NW_019154095.1, from coordinate 17,682,871 downwards.
TTTTCACATGGGACCAAGAGGATTTTGAAAACCCCTTACCAAGCTTCCCAGACTATTTGGGATTTTAGAAAAAAAATTTTTTTTAAACCACCTTTTTATGTTTGGAGTTTTCTTAAAGACAGCTCACCTGTGATCTGTGATCCTAAATGATAAAATCCATTTCTTTCTGACAACGTGTCATTTGCTCACTCATACAGAGCGGGTTGTGGGGTTGGGGGATAGGGAACTAGATGGAGCCCAAGACATCAGTTGTTACATTTACGGCTCCTGAGAAGTCAAGGGCTCTAGAACCCGGAAAAACAGAACCTAAGAATTTGGCTAAACATGGCTCAACTTGCATATAATAAAAGAAAAATTCACCAGCTCTCAAGGATTGCTAGGAAATGACACCAAAGTTGACAGAGACTTTTTAAAATTCATAGATGTTTCAAAACGTTCACTCAAATATTTGAACCTAATAAAGTAAACCAGATACACGGAATTAAATGGATATTTTTTTCTCTATTCCCAATGGACGAGAACAAGCATCAAAGACTGGCAATGGCAGAAAGGGCCAGGAAACTATGACCAATGTTGACTCACCTATGAGACAGTCACTCTCGTTTCCACGGTATGTGAACAACGATAACAGATAATGTCGACTCAGTCTGCTCCTTGCCTCGTGCCCTGGGTTCCTGCTTTAATATCTTTTCATCTAAATCTCACAAAAACTCCTTGAGGAAGGTATTATTATCCTGATTTCGTAGATGAGGAAATAGAGATTTAAGAGAATAAAAAAATGTAGCCCAGAGTCCCAATTAAATAATTGTTGGCACCCGTAATGGAATCCTAGGCTGATTGACTCCAAAGCCTGCTTTTATTTATTTTTTTTTAAAGATTTTATTTATTTAACAGAGAGAGACACAGCGAGAGAGGGAACACAAGCAGGGGGAATGGGAGAGGGAGAAGCAGTCTTTCTGCTGAGCAGGGAGCCCGATGCAGGGCTTGAACCCAGGACCCTGGGATCATGACCTGAGCCAAAGGCAGATGCTTAATGACTGAGCCACCCAGGTGCCCCAAGGCCGTGCTTTTAATTGCAATACTCGATCACAATGTGATGTAAAGGAAAGAGAGAGCCAAACATGTGCGTGATGTGAATAGCTTGTGTGTCATATCGAGACTCCATACCTCTAAACTGTTAAACAATGTACCTTTCATCCTTCTGTTTGTGGCATCTCGGATTTCACTTTACTTTAGCCTTCCAAAGGGAGTTTAACCTAAGGAATATAACACAGTAAACAAAATGAATTATACTTCTTTGGAGGGAGGGTTGGGAGGATCGTACAGGTGTGGCAGAGGGTTGCAGCTGACCTAGTTCAAGGTTAGAAACTCTCTGTCATCGGTGGGCCATAGAGAAGCCCATGGTTGATGTGGCCCACCTCCTCTTTTCTGGAAAAGCTCAACCGTAATCCATCCAGATCAGGAAAAGTGCAGATACTTTCTGAAGGGATCCTAGACAATCTTCCACACTGCAGGAATTAGCTACTTGATGACCCCAAGAGAGAGAGAAAAAAATGTTGCCTTATTTGTTGAAAGACTATAAATGGAAAATATTCAAAAGATCAAGCTATGGATTTGGGGTTGGCAGGTCTTTTTTTTTTTTTTTTTTTTTTTTTTAAAGGGATTTTTCCCTCTGGGCCAATTCTATGCTGAGGTTCTGTCATCAAGGACCAGTAAGTGGTCTTGTATCTTGACTCTATTTCCTCTCAGCAGGGCAAGGACTTGGAGTAGTTCATTCTGATTGTGGGAATAAGCATAATTTTATTTTATTTATTTATTTTTAAAGATTTTATTTATTTATTTGATGGAGATCACAAGTAGGCAGAGAGGCAGGCAGAGAGAGAGGGGGAAGCAGGCCCTCTGCCAAGCAGAGAGCCCAACACGGGGCCCCATCCCAGGACCCTGAGATCACGACCTGAGCCGAAAGCAGAGGCCTAACCCACTGAGCTACCCAGGTGCCCTGTATAATTTTATTTTAAAAAAATATTTTCAATATCTTCTACAACTGGTGTGTGTTACTTGTACAACTATTAAAATAGAAATATTAAAGATTTACATGTTCTTGAGTCTCAAAACCACAACCTTTTTACCCTGCTGTGTACTGGAAGTGGGCTTTGTGGTGTGTGTGTGTATATGTGTGTGTGTGTGTGTATCTGATTGCCAGACTCCCTACTGTGACTTTCATCTAGAAGTGTTTCATTTGCTGACAGGTTCAATTCCATATCAGTTTCCTTTCCATATCAGTTTTCCCTGTCAGTTTCAAATCCCTGTAAGTTTCCTTATACCCATTCCTTAAAAAGCATCTGTATTACATTTTATTTATTTATTTATTTTTAAAGATTTTATTTATTTATTTGACAGACAGAGATGACAAGTAGGCAGAGAGGCAGGCAGAGAGAGGAGGAAGCAGGCTCTCCGCTGAGCAGACAGCCCAATGCGGGGCTCGATCCCATGACCCTGAGATCATGACCTGAGCTGAAGGCAGAGGCTTAACCCACTGAGCCACCCAGGCACCCCATTCTATACGTTTTATTGATATATAGCTTGAATAGATAATCTACCCACCTCATTCAACATGAATAAGGTGCAAGAAGTTCCCTCCTGCAAGCAAAGAAAGTTATGTTTCTGGCATGTTTTTCTGGAGACCTTTCTCGTTTGTATACGGAAGCGCATACGGGCCACATACACGAGTTTTTTCTCCATCCATTTGGCATCATTTGTTTGGGCCAAAATTACACCCAAACAAAGACGAAATAAAGCGAGTTTTAGGTTGCTCAACTTGGGACTGACCCACCTCCCTCATATTTTACGTTCTTTGGGATCGGGATGAAGACTCTATTCTCAATCTTCCCTCATCTAACACGTACCTATTTCTTCTTGCCTTAAAAAAATGTACTAATACAGGATAGAATGTTGCTTTCAAGTGAGATGCAACCAAGCAGAAGAAATGGGGAGAAGAGAAGAGAAGGAGGCTGTGACAGGCCACTCATTGCTGCCTCTGGAAAGCTGTCCCCACGCGCCCCTCGCCGTGCTCTGTGCAGCTCCCAGACTGTGGAAGGCAAGTGTCCGTCAAAGGGGTGACACTGTGGCCTCCGACAATGCAATATCCCTGCCATGCCTACGTCTGTAGGGGTTCACAAAGAGCTCCTCTTCATGTCCCTGGCCCACAGCGTGACACATCCCAGACACCCTGCGCCTGTGCACAGTCTCCTCATTCCACACTCCAGAACAGTGCTTGGTCACAGTGAAAGGGACTCTGAAGTGACAAATGGCTGCTGAGATTTAGGTCTGTTATTAATTTGCACAATTATTAGTGACGGCAGGAATCACAAGCATATGGGTTTTTTCCCCCCAAAATGAAATGCAGCCTCCTCTCCCACCACAGTTCAGTTTTAGTCAGAATTAAATGCTGTGCCTCCTACCAGGTTTCCAAGCACGCTGAATCACAGACTTCTTGGGGAGAGAGGGATCTGGTGACAATGTGGTCTGGTCCTCAGTGGACAGGCCCACGCCTCTCGGGCTGATCTGATCTGAGACGGTCGTGCTTCAGTTCCACTCTCAGGAAATGCACTTAGTTTCCCTGAAAGAAAAAGTCCCCTCGACAAGGTCATCTGTTTCTGATGGTGTTTGTCAGACAGCTTCAAATACGGTGACTCATAGTCACACGGTGGGATAAACCTACTCGCTATCATTTATTAAAAATGAGTTCCCACCACCTAGGTAGGCTGACTGTCTCCCGTAAATCACGTCTCCGGAGCCAAGCAGGATGAAATCATTTTTAATGACACGGTCTCTAGATAGCCCAGGCTTGCTTTGGTTGTATTTTTGTCTCTTTTGGTTCACGACAGGTCCTTTGCTAATATTTTAGCCCTCCCTTGAGGCACAGAACCATTGGCTAGTGAGAAAAAATTTGCATTTCTTCCCTTACCTGTCAGAAATGGCATGTGTTCCATGGGATAGAGGGCTGGGCAAATGACAAGCGGAAGAGCTTGCGGAGTGGAGGTGGAGAGTGTGGCTGACATAGGCACGAGGGCCACTTAGGCAACCTGCTCTTCCTCTCCTCTAGTCATTAGCCACGCCCTTGATTCATGGAGCATTCCAGACTGACCAGCTGTGGCTCTCCAGGGCAAATCCCCTTACCAGATCTGGTCTTCTGGTTGGAGTTTCTGATGAAGCGTAGAGGAACACAATTATTATAATCAAGCTTCCAAGAGGAGATGATCGATTTAGAAGAAGAAATACAACCACGAGTGGACCAGAAGACAGTACAGGTCATTTCCCCTCTTTAGACTTATGTATATGAATAGCCAATGATAATTTTAGAAAGGACCTTGATACAGTTAGAATCAGAGGGAAAGGAATGAATTTAGAATGCGCATCCAATTTTACCTATCCCTTCATTGTTTGTGTGTGTAGCAGACTTGTTCAAGCAAATGAAAAAAACCCTAAGAACAGTTTTTCAGATTATCTGCTGTTGTTTTTATTTACTACTTATTATTATTGCTGAAAAGGAATAATAAACGCACACATGTTAAAAAATTCAAATGAAAAAAGAGGATGCCGTGAAAAGAGAATCATGCTCCCACCTCTTTCCATTGTTCTTCGGTCCCTGCCAATATCCGTGCTTCCTTCCAGAGATACTATATATGTGCAGAGACATACATGTGTGTGTCTTTCGGTCATATTTTATATGAACTTCTGGTAGTACTCTAGATACACCATTGTATGCCGTGTTTTTTTTTCACTTCACATTATACCCTGGGTATCTTTCCAAGATGTCTGATTTCTCCATTGTATGGAGATACCATAATCAACCAGGCCCAGTGCATTTCTTCTTGAACGCTGAGAAACACTGGCAAAGCCTGACCCAACTTTTTTTTTTCCACTCTCTCCTCTCCACCCCTTACTCCATTAAGTTTTTACGAATACCATGACCCTTCTTTCCTTCTGAGCACAATGTAGTCAGTCTTAATTTTGGCTTTCCCAAAGCTTTTTAGCCATATCTCTACAGAGAATTGTGTGCTACGTTTAGAGATACAAGTATAGAGTGTGTGTGTGTGTACATGTCAAACTTATTTAAACTTTGGGAGAAGGAGGTTTACATTTCAACAATGTAAGAAACGTAAATGGGAATATATGACATCTCTGGGGGTTTTGGGGTTTTTTTTTAAGATTTTATTTTTAAGTATTCTCTACACCCAGCATGGGGTTTGAACTCACAACCTCAAGATCAAGAGTCACTTGCCTCGCCCACTGAGCCAGCCAAGTGCCCCCTGACAGTTGTGTTTTTAAGAGTCCCACTGGCACATTGCCACAAGAAATCCCTTACTGACCACACTTCTGCAAACTTCAACCTCCTATGCCCTACCTTCTTTCAGAACCTTCTTTGTTTTCCATGACGTGTTAGTAAAAGCCTGTGATTGCTAACCTTAACACTGTCAACTTCTCTCCACCCAAAAAAGATTAGAGTATACATCTCTGAGTATTTAACACCCTAACAAGCACAGAAGTAGGGCCTGAAGGCACTAGCACGATACTATCATCTATCAGTGCCTCTTACATACATGCTTGACTTTCAAGAGCATGTCTCTGAAAAATAAAACCCATCAGAATAGGCTAACTGCTACCTTATTTGTGATTTGCTGCTTGTACCTGCAGGAACAAATAGATCCCCAATATGTAATGGCTCTAACACACTCAAAATTTATTTCTTGCTCACATAACAAGTGGGTGATTGGAGAGTTCAGCATGATAACCCTCCTCCACATCATAATCCTGGGACCCAGGTTTCACTCTACTCTCTCCGACATGTGGCTTCCAAGATTGACACTCCATCCGTTGGTAGGAGGAAAAAAAAAATGGAGAAGCACTACATGGCAGGTTTTTATGGGTCAGACCTGGGAGTTGTATGTGTCTGTTCCTCTTCCATTCTGCTAGCCAGAACTTAGTCACGTGACCATCTAACTGCAAGGGAGCCTGGGAAATGTAGTTTCTGGCTAGGAATCCATTTTTCCTTTTAACTTTATTTAGAAAGTGGGGCGAGGGATGGAGAGGGGCAGACAGAGAGGGATAGAGAGGATCGTAAGCGGGCTCCAGCACAGAGCTCGACATGGGGCTCAATCCCATGACCCTGGTGATGACAACCTGAGCCAAAATTCAGAGTCTGACACTTAACTGACTGAGCCACCCAGGTGCCTCTGGGCATCCACTTTCTAGCAACGACTATACACCAGGAAAGAGGGTGTGTGGAATTTTGTTGGACACCTAGCTATCCTTCTTTTATAATCATCCTCATATTATTTTTATGGAGCATTTTTTGCACACATTATTTACAAGGCATTGCACCGTATATACAGGCTAATGACTATCTAATGTCATTCTCTAATTAACAAACAGCTATTTGTGGTAGATATTATCATATTTTATAGATGAAGAAACCGAAACTCAGAGATGAAATTACTTGCTCAAGGTCACAGAGGCAGTACATTCTGGAACCGATTCAAATCCCTGTCTACCAGATTCGAAAACCCCACGCTCTTCCTTTTTATGTTATACTGCTTAGGAAGCACTGGCATTTTGAGGCTTTAATGGCTGAAACAAAAGACAGGGACCAACCCAAAGTTCCTCTTTATTTTTCTTATTGCTTTTCCAGCGGCATTGCGGAGAAGACCTGATGGCTTAGCAATCTTGATGGTTTTCAAACCATCCTCTTACCTTTCCTGCCTTCATTGTCCAGAATTTGGATTATTTTCAGTCATGTTCAAGGGTTTAATTACTATTTATGTGAGATGGCCTCCCAAATATTCTCTTCGGCCCCAATATTTTCACCCGGCTTAAAGTCCTACTTCTGACCACATACTCACCACCTCCGTAGGCCCCGCAAGTGCAGCTTGTTACCAAAGGGAAGGCATTGCCCTCACCCCCTCAGACCTGCCCATTCCTCAGGCTTGTTAGTCAACAGCTCACTGCTTTTGATTAGCTCCCCAGGGTGAGAGCACCAAATTAGTTTTTCCATTGCTGCTCAAGTCCTAAAGATTAAGCAAATGCTTGGCTATTTTGCATGTTTTCTAGACGGTCCAAATGTCATGGATCTTGCCGGGAGGGTTGAAGGACTGTTTTGAGATGGCGGTGATGGTTATCTCAAGAAAACTCCATCCATGTGCAGCCTCTTTTCTCAATTTCTGTTTGACACTGAGGAAGCTGGGAAGACTTGTAAACCACTCATGTCTTAAGGCATTGGGGCCTGGCCTGATTCATGGACACTCACTCGTGGAGACACATGCATTCACACTTATGAAAATCATTGTGTAGGCCACATGCCTACTTTCTCAAGTCCCTCTGGCCAACCAATCCTCTGGGGACAGCATCTTTTCTTGCCCTTCCTTGCCCACCTTTGAGCAGTCCTGAATGCAGCAAAGATCCCAACACGTCAGAGGTCCACTTCCACACAGATCTTCATGAGAGCTTGTGGGAAGGAGGTAGTTGTCCTTAACAAGCTCAGCCCATGGAAACACAGGGTCCTCTCTGAGGCCATTCTGCTCCAAGGAAGCCCAGACTACTCGCTACAGATCCCAGAACTGGTCACAGCGGGGCTGGCAGGCCAGTTGGGACCAACCACTAAGTTAAAAAAGGCGCACAAACACCAAGATGTCTTAGGAGAAGGAATAATGTAAAAATGGCAACTGATAATCAGGGAATTTAAATTCTTATTTTCTGCTAGCTTTTCATTCTTTGCCTGAAGTGTATTTTTTTATGAAACATTAAAGAAAATATTTATAGCTGTTGTTTAGTTTCCTCTTCATGTATCAGGCAGGGCTGCTAATCTTTATAAAACCCTTGCAAGGTAGGTATTACGTGTATTTTATGGATGAGGGAACTGACCTCAGAAAGGCTAATGGACAAGCCAAATTACTCAGGTGAATAGAGTTTTTAATCCACCCCCCCTTTTTTAAACTATTTATTTATTTCACAGAGAGAGACACAGCGATAGAGGAAATACAAGCAGGGGGAGTGGGAGAGGGAGAGGGAGAAGCCAGCTTCCAGCTGAGCAGGCAGCCCAATGCGGGGCTAGATCCCAGGACCCCGGATCGTGACCTGAGCAGAACGCAGACGCTTAGCAACTGAGCCACCCAGGCGCCCCACCCCCACCCCCAGGTTTTATATCTATAGTTACAGACGTAGGCAAAGGACCTAGGCAAGTGCTTTCTGCACTTCTGTATCCTTAGAGAGAGTACAAAGTAGGGGCTCGGTAAATAAAGGAATAAAGGGAACTCAGAAGTGATTAAAATGATATCTCCTCCACTTAGGGGTAGTGTTGATTGAAACGGGACAGGTTACAGCGTGGTAACAAGCAACCTCAAGGTTTTAGCAGTTAGGAACAACAAAGGTCTGTTTCTTCACTGCGTCCATCACTGGTGGTTGGCGCCTCCACTCATCGTCGCTATGCAAATCCCCACGTTGATGGAGGGGCTCCTATCTTGAATGTTGCTTGCTGCACTGTAATTCCATCATTGACATTGGAAGTGATGCACATCTCTTTGCTTGGAGCTCATTGGCTGGAACTACCCACATGGCCCCAATGAACTACAAGGGAGACAGGAAGTACACTTCAGTCACGTGACTGGAACTGGGTAGGTCCGGATCTATTTGGCAAACAACAGTAATGACATCGGTAGGGTGTAGGAGTCCAGTCATATGAATGATATAAACGTGATTTTCGTCGCGAGGAGCAAGTGGTGTTTAGTGGGGATAATTAGGCATCAGATGGCTTCAAGGCTTTGTGTTGGCTTCCACTTGGGCTCTGTGTCAAGATGATCTAGGATTCATTTTAAGTTACCTTTTGTACCTGGTGTGAGGGAAGGGTCAGGCTTACAACTGTTTACATTTTTATGTATGAAAGTCCAATTTTATAGCACCATCTGTCCAAAAGATTTCCCCTTCTTCGTTGGATTGCCGTAGGTCACTAATCTTCCTACTCACCTGCATATTGGTTGAGTTTCAACTTAAGATTTAGGTTTCTGCTTTTGTTTTCCTTTTCCTTCTGGTTCTTGAATGTTTCCTTCACTTTCTAGTATGTCCTACATACATTATCATTATGGTTTTTGTTTGTTGTAAGTGATCAAGGAACTAGTTACCTTTCAGTGGGCGTGGAAGCTTCAGAGCCACTGATCTACCATACTGCTGCCCCCTCAACTTTCTACCTTTCTTTGTCACTTTGCTTTGACTTAACTCCTTTTAAAACACTGTAAAGAGCTCCCTCGCACCATTACTCACTTTCAACAATTATCAACATATTATTATTCTTACTTCACCTCGTTGCACTTTCCCTCATTGGCACGGGCTTGTTTATGGTTTTTTGGTTTTGTTGTTGTTGTTTGAGAATTGTAAGGCCAGTCCTTGACATTTTATCAATCCATTCCTGAGAATGCCAGTATCGATCTCCCCCATACCATAACAACAGTACCATTGCCATACCTTGATAATAAATACCCAGCCTGGGCTGGCACTCATTTTCCACGTGTCGCTTCCTGAATCTATCATCTGAGTCTCTTATCTTGCCCCCACAACTGTCTTCTCTCTCTATTCGTTGAGGCGTTCTTTATTTTTGAGGCCACCAATTCAGATGTGAGCGGTGAATTCAGCTACTAAAATTTTCAGTTTACAAATCATATTTTTAAGCCACAGGATCCTGGAGTTCGAGGCTCATTAATTTTTTTTTGCCCTCAGATGTCCAGCTATCACCTGCAATAACTGTTTCGCTGGTCTTCGTTCTAATGATTTAATCTCATCCTTCCTGGCTGCTCGGGCTGCTCAGGCGGGCCACTATTTTCTCTCTGGGATGCAAGTCTGGTGGATGGAATCCCTTTCATGGCAAAAATCCCACAGGCTGTGAAAGCCAAGGTATCTTAATTAGCGTTCGCTGAGTCGGTAATGAATCTATAGCCAAGGATCCATGTATCCATTACCTTTGTCCTCCAAGCAGACTGAAGGAGTAGTAAAATTTTCACCTGAACGCCTGCTCTGAATTTTCATTTTTAAAGGCAATCTATTCTGGAGAAAAATGGTTTCCCCTGGGTATATTTTTAGTTGTTATATGAGCTGTGCCAAGCTTGGTCTTAAAAATACCCGTGGGTCAGAGGAATATTTGTCATATATGGCACTTACACTAAGGGTGTGGGGATTCTGTAGGACTGTATTGTGTGTGCGTGTGAGCGTGTATGTGTGTGTGCATGAGCACGTACGTATGTGTATGTGTATGTATCTACGTGAGTATGCCCGTGTACACGTGTGTGCATGCATACCTGCACCTACGTTGTGGGAGGAAGAGGTCATAGGTGCCCAATGCGTAACCAGAAGTTTCCAACAATTACAGGGTTTTAAAAGGGTGGTTCTTAACTTTCACTTTTCTGTTTTCTGTTGAACTTAGTCCTAATCCCCTGAAAAATAAACAAGTGTAAACTGACCTGAACATTTGCATGCCATTGAATGGTCTCACGTTTCCAAAAGCCTCTTCAGAGGTATGAGGAAACAATGCAGTTTTGGAGCCAAGAAGAGAAAGGGGACATTGTCTTCAGAGTGAGGAGTGTGGTGTGTGAGAACCTGAGTCCTGGGCGTTTGGGTGGGAAATACAAGGGCTTGAGACCATATTTGCCTGTGCGGTCCGGGCGAGTCACTTCCTGAGAAATGGACATCATCATACCTGCCTCATGGAGTTGTTTCAAGGATTCATGGAGGCATGGAAAGTGGCTCAATACATTTTAGCAGTATTATTTGAAAATTCGGTGTGGGTCCTAAACACCACGTGTTTGCTTCTGTAGTATACAGCTGTGTTCTGGAATTTGCCTCCAGTGGTCCCAACACTTTGGGACTTTTGGTGGCAATGGTTTTTCAGTCATGCGCAGAGCATTCCTATACAGAATTAACTTGGTGTTAACAAATCACTGTTATTTTGTATTTAAAAATCCATTTCGAGGTTAACGCCCTTTTCCCTGAGATGGGTCTCGGTGGAAAGCCCACCTTCTGCTAAGTGAATTCGCCCTGAGGGGGAAAAGGCATCGCGTGCTTCATCACTGCTAATGGAATAATTAATAGACTATGTTTAAGTCTGAGAATCTAATGCTTAAGTTGATCCAAGTTACTGGAAATCAAATCTAGGTTTTCCAGAGAACTGTTTGGGAGTTAACCTAGTATTTTGAGCACCTGCTAGTCTTCAGCAGGTGAGGGGGAGGGTAAGCACAAGGAAAGGAGAAATGTGGCCATGGTGTAACAGGAAAGGAAGTCATTAGAAAAAAAAAAGCCTATTTAAAAATGAAGAATGAAGAAAGTAGACTGACCTGTTGATTTTCCTCTTTAAGAGAAAAACCAGGTGTCTTAATTTCCCAGAAATCAGAATGTTATGACTTTTCTCCACAAACATGTGTGGGGCAAGAATGGACATGACGGTATGCTTTCAATGTGACTCATTCTTCTCTCGAAGCTGGGTGTTCCCAGGAAGTACTTTTCCAAAGGGTCTGTTCTGAATGGACAGAGCAGGGCACAAGGATTTGGGGGGAGCAGTTAATAATGACAGAATCCGGGGAGCTTGTTCGAGAGAGAAATTGGCGATGGGTGAGCAGGAATCATGGATAACGGTATTGGATGTGACAGCAGCGGCATGTGCGTGGTTTTGTTAGCGTAACTGCGCTGATGCTTCTGGATTTCTCGCAGCATGACGGCATGCAAGCAGTGGCCACACTTTTAAAAGATGCTGGAGATTTAAAATGCCATGATGCCTCTGTTCTGCTTTTAAAAACACGAAGTAGACCAAATTTTTAACAGTCGTTTTGTGTACAAGGTGTGGTTAGCAATGGCTTCTCAGATGGTCAGGAATAGAAGAAAAATGAAAGGGCGCCTGGGGGGCTCAGTTTGTTAAGCTACTGCCTTTGGCTCTAGTCATGATCCTGGAGTCCCAGGATCGAACCCCGCCCCAGGATCCAGTCCCGCATTGGGAATCCCTGCTCAGCAGGGAGTCTGCTTCTCCCTCTGGCCCTCCCCCATCTCACACTCTCTCTGTCTCATTCTCGCTCTCAAATAAATATAAAATCTTAAAAAAAAAAGAAAAATGAGGAAAAAAAAACACAAACAAGCACGTTATGCTTTAGCAAATGGAAAAAAAAAAACCAATAAAGCTATTTGCAACATGAAAGAGGTATATGTTTTCATCTCTAGGATCCAGTGCCTTTGATGGTGCCTTTGGTAAAGTTCTGTTGCTACCCAATTAAAAGCAGAAAATATCTGATTGGGTAGCAAGAGCCATTGCTTCCTGTTCGTCTGCCAGTCTGGAAGAAGAAAAGCTGTTGCGGTGTAGAATCACCCATAGGACCGTAAAGGGGATTCCTGCACGGTTGTTTGCAATCCCTGGCTGGTGTTAAATGAGGCATTTGCTTTGTCATAAATGGAAAGATGTTATCTCCATCCTTCCCTGGTTCCTCCCAATGCTGCAGGCTCTGTTTTTCTCAGAAGGCAGGGAGTACACTTTCTTTCCAGAAGTCACTATGCCAGGTGTAGGAGCTGCAAAGCCTCATTTGTTCAACCAATATGTCGGGGCACCAAGTATTGGATGAGGCACACCAGACAGAGGTGGTGAGAGACACAGTCAGCGAGGGGCTCAGTGCTAGAGGGACTCACTGGCCCTGGTGAAGAACTGAAACTTCACCTTTGGGTCCATAGTTCTCAGTTCTTGGTTCCTCATTCAAATCACCTGAGGGGAACTTCAAGGATAGACCAAACCCCCATTTCTATAAAATCAGAATTTCAGGTATTGGGGCAAGGGCATTGGTTTTTTTTAAAAGCCATCCTCGTGATTCCAAAGTTTAGTCAGGGTTAGAAACAATAGGTTTCGGTGAGGGGGAGTCAGGGTGCAGGATATTATAGAAATAAAACCGGTCAGGGTCCCCTTGTTACCGCTACTCTACAGAATGGTTTAAAGGAGCCAGAGGCTGAGTTGGAGAGACATGGGCAGAGGCACGTGAGTGAGGACGGTGTTTCTCCGACTTGCCTGTGCTCATGAATGGCCTGGAGATGTCGTTGAGAAGCTGACCCTGATTGCATAGGCCCGAGGAGGGCCTAAGAGTCTGCATTTCCAGTGAGCCTCCCGCGTGATGACAAGGACGCTCTTCCTCTGGCCACACCTTGAGTATCAAGGACGAGAGCTAATGAAGGCCTGACAGAAGGCAGTGTGCCTGGGGATGGAGACAACCAGCACAACCCCGGAATTCACGCTTGGTGGCCGAGTAGAAGTTGTAAGAGGAAAAATTTTCACTTGGCAAGAGCAGGACTTGCAGAAGAAATACCAAAGCTGTCTTTGGTGGCCACCGACTCTGAAAGAGACAGGCCAGGCCACCCATGACCTGACGGAAGACTGGCGCTTGTTTCTGTGTGTTTTTTGTGGAAGTGTTGTTGACACACAGGGTTATGTTCACTTCAGGTGTACAGCACAGTGACCCCGCGATTCTGTACGGTAGGCCATGCTCACCACAAGGTAGCTAGCTCCCTTCTGAGCTCCCATGCTCACCACAAGGGTGCTTGCTTGTCACCGAGACTTGTCTACTCATTTTGGCCATTCCAGAGGAAAAGTTTTCAATCCTCGATTAGCATAATCATCACAAATTCCCCATTTTTCAGCCCCGAGAAAGCACTAAGTTTTCCCTGTCAGGGAACGACATTTTTTTTTTTTTTTAAAGCTCGATGGGTCTCCCACAACAGTGCACTATTGGGCAGATAGGGAACACAGGGGTGTAGGTGGGGGAACACAGAGAGGGGTAGGAAATGGAGTTGGGTTTGGATATGTTCAAATTTGTGGGGGCCCATGATGTAGAGGTTGAGTGAGCAGCGGGTACACACGTCCGGGTGCACACAGGGCAAGTCTGGTCGAGAGCCATCTGGATACGTGCGGGAGCTGGACCCACGAGAATGAGTGAGATGACCTTGGTGGAGGGAGTTGGGAAGAGAACCCTGGGCCACATCAGCACCACAGAGATGGGCTGAAGGTGCGCCAGCAAAGGACACCCATTATAGGTCTGGAGACACTTGCACATTAGGGAGAGCTACCACAGGGTTTCTGGAACCTCGCTGCCCCTCCTACCATTAGGGGCTGAGACAGTATGATTAGTTTTCTTCCCTCAAGTTGTTTTTTCTCTCAGAGATCTAAAATCCCCTTTCCTAGTTTGGCTTTGGTCTTTTCCCAGGTTCCCACTCCCCTAATCTCGAGATGTGCCTGGAAGGGTCTGAGCCCTAGAGGACCCTCATCCCCCGCATGTCAGTGGAGACAAGTGTCTAATTCCAGTGCCAGGTTCATTAAAAGCTTAGCTTCAGCCCAGCCAGCATCCTTGCTTAATAATAATGTCATTTGGGGCACCTGGGTGGCTCAGTGGGTTGAGCCTCTGCCTTCGGCTCAGGTCATGATCCCAGGGTCCTGGGATCGAGCCCCGCATCGGGCTCTCTGCTCAGCAGGGAGCCTGCTTCCCTTCTCTCTCTCTGCCTGCCTCTCTGCTTATTTGTGATCTCTCTCTGTCAAAATAATAATAATAATAATAATAATAATAATAATAATAATGTCATTTAAGCCCTTAGTCCCGCTGTGAGGTGGCAAAGGAAGGAGGATAAGGGCCAGGAAAGAGTAGAACTTGAAGACACTGGGAAGACACTTGAAGAAACTGGGAATTTATGAGAGGCTGGGAAGACAGAGGAAAGGGGGAGACTCAGCTCACAGAGTGACTGAGGTCACAGTCACCAAACTGCCCCCAAACTCATTCAATAAATGAACGTTATGGGAGGAAAAAGCAAAGCAAAACAGGAGTAACAGATACTCCCCCTCAACCCAACATCATCAACCACAAAATCCCAACTGTGACATGGCTTCCATATTTATTAGACTAGGTTACATTTTAGCTTCTGGAGGAAGTGACTTTGTGTTTTCCTGGTCTTCACAGCTCTTGAACTGGGCCTTGGGGTTACTAGGGGGAAGGATGACCTAAGAAAGTCTTCAGAAGCTCTGTCTCCTAGAAGAGATCCTGCAGGCTGTGTCCCTGCACCCTTAGATTCTGTAAAGGAAGAACCCACGGGAGTTGGGCATGGTGGAAGTGAGATCGGTACCTTAAATTTTCATTGAGTCCCAGCAAGGCCGTGGATTGACAAAAATCTCAAGATTTCATGCTCTTGACTGGATTTTTTTTTTAAGATTTTATTTATTTATTCAATAGAGAGAGACCACAAGTACGCAGAGAGGCAGGTAGAAAGAGAGAGAGGAGGAAGCAGGCTCCCTGCCAAGCAGAGGGCCTGATGCAGGACGCGATTCCAGGACCCTGAGATCATGGCTCAACCCACTGAGCCACCCAGGCACACTCTTGACTGGATTTTTATCGACTCATTACAGAATTCTGAACAGCTCATGTTCATCAAAACATCTGATCGGCACATATTGGTATATTTGATGAGTAAAACTGGGAAATGTAAATTATGAATGAATGCACTTTTCTTGGAAAGAAACTCTTACGAACACAGTTTCCATGATGCTGACGGGGCTTGGGTTGTGCTCGAAGGTTTCTGCTGGGGACAGGTTGGAACCACGGTGTTGCATGCCTGGGGTTCCAGAGCCTCCTTCCACAGCTGTGAGGGGCCAATAGGATATAGCAATTTATACAGATGATACTTAATATTCAAGTCAGACAATAACATTCTGGGACCTCCAAGTGTAATCAAGGGAGCCACATTATCTGTCAGATTTTTTTAAAAAATCACTTACATGTCTCCAGGGCTTGCTAGGAAGCCCATTCATATCACAGATGACACCGCTGAAGAAACACTGAGGTAGGTAAGAGAGACAGGAAATCGTGAATTTAGTAGTTGTTTATTTTTAGAATCATGTATCCAAAGGGTGATGATGCTGTATCACCCTAGATGGGGGAGGGAGTGGCTGGCTAATAGAAATTAAATATTCACCCAACAGCAGATGAGGCGACATGTTTGCCTTCATCCTTTGTTTGTTTTTTTTTTTTTAATTTTTTTTTTTTTTTAAAGATTTTATTTATTTGACAGACAGAGATCACAATTAGGCAGAGAGGCAGGCAGAGAGAGAGAAGGAGGAAGCAGGCTCCCCGCCGAGCAGAGAGCCCGACGCGGGGCTCGATCCCAGGACTCCGGGATCATGACCTGAGCCGAAGGCAGAGGCTTTAACCCACTGAGCCACCCAGGCGCCCCTATCCTTTGTTTTTTTTTTAAACCACATGTCAAATTATCAGTTTGTTCCTATATATTCCATAGCCCGGGATGGGTTGTGTGTTATACAATTTGGACTCATACAGAGAGATTATTGTGTGAATTTTGTGTCAGTACGTGACTCAGTTTCAATAAAATAACCCTCCCTAGAGACAACCACAGACAGATGAACAGAGCACGCTCAGGGTGTGGGCCTTCCCACTGGTACTATTTGTCTTTCATTTAATGAGAAAACATTTTTTTTAAGACCTTTTCTATTTATTTGGCAGAGAGAGACACAGTGAGAGCGGGAACACAAGCAGGGGGAGTGGGAGAGGGAGAAGCAGCCTTTCTGCCAAGCAGGCAGCCCGATGCGGGGCTCGATCTCAGGACCCTGGGATCATGACCTAAGCCGAAGACAGAGGCTTAACAACTGAGCCACCCAGGCGCCCCGAGAAAACATTTTTAAAAAATGAAATAGCAAATCTATTTTAAATACTTGTTAGTAGACGTAAATTTTTAGCAAAATGCTAACCATCCATTAGGTTAAAAAGTTAAAAAATAGGGCGCCTGGGTGGCTCAGTGGGTTAAGCTGCTGCCTTCGGCTCAGGTCATGATCTCAGGGTCCTGGGATCGAGTCCCGCATCGGGCTCTCTGCTCGACAGGGAGCCTGCTTCCCTCTCTCTCTCTGCCTGCCTCTCTGTCTACTTGTGATCTCTCTCTGTCAAATAAATAATAAATAAAATCTTTAAAAAGAAAAAAGTTAAAAAATAAACACTTAATTTCTTTTTTTTTCTTTTCTTCTTCTTCTTCTTCTTTTTTCTTTTCTTTTTTTTTTTTTTTTTTTTTTTTTGGTGTGGGAGCAGAGGGAGAGGGAAAGAGAGAATCTTAAGCAGGCACTATGCCCAGTATGGGGTTTAGTCTCACAACCCTGAGATCATGACCTGAGCCGAAATCAAGAGCTGGGTGCTAGCAAGGGAGCCACCCAGGCGCCCCTGAAACATGGAATTTCAAACAGATTAAATGTAAATAAACTTAACTTTAAAGGAAAGTAGTTTACAAGAGATACTGAGAAACATAACTGGTAAAGGAATGTTTGGAATGGAGAAGTTTTGAGTCCCTGTTTTTGGGTTTGCCGCAGGAGCATAGCTGAGTACACACTGTCCACCTGTGATATATTTTTGGCTTTTTCACAATTCGAGCTCAGGCTCAGACATGACCACTTACCTCTCGACTCACATGCAAGTTGGGCTAATAAATCTCTTTCCTGACTTGCGTCCCTACTTTAAAGAAGAGTTGGTCTCTGTTCAGGGCGGGTCATGTGTGCCCCTCTTACACATACAGAGGCTGGGACATTGTATGACATTTTGTACCCCAGAGGATTAGAACTGGCCCAGGGTGTTAGACAACAGGAATCTGCAAAACCAGGAGAACCTTTAGAGATGAGTCCCAAAGCTGACTTCTTAACGTTGGAGGGAAAGGAAAGACCAAATGGACTAGAACTATTGAGCCCCAAGAAGACTGGACTTGAAATACAATAATACTATTCATATCTGAAAACAGGAACAATTCCCATCGAGACAGGTGCATTACACTGGAGTTAGGTATAATTTCCAAACAATGAGATTCGAAACAATAAAAAGGAGTGTTTGGGGCCAGTGTGGGATACGGCATTATTATCCGTTCAGCTCTAAAGAGCAGAGAAGCTGAGTGGCAAGAGGACTTCTCACGCTCCCAACGGAGGATGCCGGAGCATTACTATTATGCACCGTGAATCACCATCCAGGGTTAGTAAGTGCCCATGCATGCCGGGGTGACTTCTAGGCAGAAAGGTACCTCATGGCTAATTGAGAACACTTACTGCGGGTCAAAAGATCCTAAAAGGGGAAGAAGGAAGGTGTATATTCATCATCATATCCCCTTAAGGAGGGTGTAGCCCCTGGGACTCCTCAGATAGAAATAACGCTTCTCGGCCACTTTTGCTACATTTTTTAGGAAGTGATAGTTCGGAAAGAGGCTGCCTCCTGAGAGCATTCCTTATTGATCCGTTTGTGGTTGTCAAGTGATTCCCTCTGAGAACCAGAAGCTCTCTCGAGGTGTTTGTGTCCGAGAAGGAAACGACTTAAGCGTGGAGGCCAGCCTGCCCATTGCCAGAAGGTTCCGTGGCAGGTGAAATGTCTGAGTATCTGCTCGGCTTCCAACCATGGTGGATTCTTGCAAGATTCTCTCTGAGTGAAGAATTGCTCCGTTGAGAGAATTTAAACCTTGATTGAATTATAATGGGAAAAAAAATAAGCACGATGCCAAGAACAGTATTTTTGTGTTTTTGTTTTGCTGACAATAAACACGAGTCTGGTAATCAGCCATGACAGAAAGATGCCTCGAGCAGCCTCCAGAGTGGGATTTTTCCATCAGATTCTAAATTATATTCTTTATCAGAGCAGAGGAAAATGCTTTAAATAGCCCTTGGCGCCCAATCAAGTGGGTAAGCCTATGCCGTTGTCTTGATTTTCACCTATAGAGAGGCTTTTTATCATGGAGTCAGCAGTGGAGTGAGGACCTGTGTTCTTTGTCCTGATGTGTCTGAATGATATTCATTATACATGGGGTGATTATGAACATGGAGCGAAAAATCCTTCTTCAAGCTCTTTTTTTTTAATTTAAATTTTATTATTTTTTTAAACATATAATGTATTTTTATCCCCAGGGGTACAGGTCTGTGAATCGCCAGGTTTACACACTTCACAGCACTCACCATAGCACATACCCTCCCCAATGTCCATAACCCCACCCCCACCAACCCCCCCACCCCCCATCAACCCTCAGTTTGTTTTGTGAGATTGAGAGTCACTTATGATTTGTCTCCTCCCAATCCCATCTTGTTTCATTTACTCTTCTCCTACCCCCTTAACCCCCCATGTTGCATCTTCTCTCCCTCATATCAGGGAGATCATATGATAGTTGTCTTTCTCCGATTGACTAATTTCGCTAAGCATGATACCCTCTAGTCCCATCCACGTCATTGCAAATGGCAAGATTTCATTTCTTTTGATGGCTGCATAGTATTCCATTGTGTATATATACCACATCTTCTTTATCCATTCATCTGTTGATGGACATCTAGGTTCTTTCCATAGTTTGGCTATTGTAGACATTGCTGCTGTAAACATTCGGGTGCACGTGCCCCTTCGAATCACTATGTTTGTATCTTTAGGATAAATACCCAGTAGTGCAATTGCTGGGTCATAGGGTAGTTCTATTTTCAACATTTTGAGGAACCTCCATGCTGTTTTCCAGAGGGGTTGCACCAGCTTGCATTCCCACCAACAGTGTAGGAGGGTTCCCCTTTCTCCGCATCCTCGCCAGCATCTGTCATTTCCTGACTTGTTAATTTTAGCCATTCTGACTGGTGTGAGGTGATATCTCATTGTGGTTTTGATTTGTATTTCCCTGATGCCGAGTGATATGGAGCACTTTTTCATGTGTCTGTTGGCCATCTGGATGTCTTCTTTGCAGAAATGTCTGTTCATGTCCTCTGCCCATTTCTTGATTGGATTATTTGTTCTTTGGGTGTTGAGTTTGCTAAGTTCTTTATAGATTTTGGACACTAGCCCTTTATCTGATATGTCGTTTGCAAATATCTTCTCCCATTCTGTCAGTTGTCTTTTGGTTTTGTTAACTGTTTCCTTTGCTGTGCAAAAGCTTTTGATCTTGATAAAATCCCAATAGTTCATTTTTGCCCTTGCTTCCCTTGCCTTTGGCGATGTTCCTAGGAAGATGTTGCTGCGGCTGAGGTCGAAGAGGTTGCTGCCTGTGTTCTCCTCAAGGATTTTGATGGATTCTTTTCTCACATTGAGGTCCTTCATCCATTTTGAGTCTATTTTCATGTGTGGTGTAAGGAAATGATCCAATTTCATTTTTCTGCATGTGGCTGTCCAATTTTCCCAACACCATTTATTGAAGAGACTGTCTTTGTTCCATTGGACATTCTTTCCTTCTTTGTCAAAGATTAGTTGACCATAGAGTTGAGGGTCTATTTCTGGGCTCTCTATTCTGTTCCATTGATCTATGCGTCTGTTTTTGTGCCAGTACCATGCTGTCTTGATGATGACAGCTTTATAATAGAGCTTGAAGTCAGGAATTGTGATGCCACCAACTTTGGCTTTCTTTTTCAATATTCCTTTGGCTATTCGAGGTCTTTTCTGGGTCCATATAAATTTTAGGATTATTTGTTCCATTTCTTTGAAAAAAATGGATGGTACTTTGATAGGAATTGCATTAAATGTGTAGATTGCCTTAGGTATTCAAGCTCTTTTTTATATCATTAGATTCTAAGTGCTTTTTGAGTTTCTCTATGAGAACAATTGCCTTCTTAGAAAACCAGTTGGTGTATGAGTGGTGAGACCGAGGTTAACGTCGTGTAGTGGGGGTATCGTCAGACCTCTAGCTGGCCCATATTTACTTGGGGATCCAGAGCTGGCTGGACTGGGTTAAGTGAATGAAGCAAATGGTCAAAATTCCAGAAAAGGAAATGGAAAACTGTTCTTATGGGCCAGGTCTGCTGGGCCCCAGGTCTGGGGATGGAGTGGGCACCTCTGTAAAGTGGTCTAAGGTAGTGGTTAAGTTCACAGCCTTTGGATCAAACCAGTCAAAACCAGATAGGTTGATAGGAAGACTCGTATAGCCTTCGGTATCCCTCAAACATGGGTCTGATTCCCAGTCTCCCCTTGCTGTTCTGTGGCCTTGAGCAAATTTCTTCACAGCTCTGACCCCCGTTTCTTCATTTAGACAACTGAGGGAACTGTGCTTAATTTAGGGGGTGTTGTAAACATCAAGGGCAATAATGTTGAAGATGAGTTTAGGAGTGCCTAGCACATCCTTCCTTGTTAGACATTCTAATTCACGTTGTCAGAGGAGACAGTGACCAGTGAGAGTTGTCCTATATTCATGTTCATTCTCCTTTCAGGGTGCCCTCGCTGCAGAGGGTAGAAACCCCAAACTACCATATTTCCCAGATCCTTTCACCTAGAAAATGGTTTCCTTTCTTTAGGTTTGCGTGTGTGACATTTGCAAGGAGGAAACGAGAGCGTGACCATTTTCATGCTGCTTTTGTATAGGCAAGCCAGGTCAAGGGATTCTGGAATTTTCTGGAGCACCTGTCCAACTTTGTGGAGAATGAGAAGCAGCGACTTCCTGATCCCTGTTTCTTCAGCCCTAGATTGTGGCTATGGTGCTACATTCTTGAACTCAATAGATTCTAGGACAGCTTCCTGATTCCCTACTTTTCTGATTTTTAGCAGAGGGAGCCACTCTCTGGTGGTCAGCTCTTTGGCATTCTAGAAGTTTCTCCTGGAGATTCCACCTAAAAACATCACTTCTCTGGCTTTCCCACTGCTTCCTTAATTAAATCCCTTTGTGAATTCTGTTCCACGTCCCATATCCTAATTTATCCAGTAAATAAGTCCCACGAGAAAAGGAAGACAGAAGGTAAAAGGAGAGGCAGTGTTGGGAAAGAGAAGGTGCCAGAAGTTAAGAAAGAAGAAATCCTTTCAACTAACTGATAAAGTAACAGCCACAACTGATGACAGTCCACACAGAACACGAAAACCTCAAGAAGGGAAGAGTACAAGTACCCTGAGGTTGGGGGTTAAGGACTGGGATTAGGTAGACATCAAGGATCACACTGATTTACTTGTCCATCAGATTGTGTAACCAGTGTGTGGGGTATTTGCAAGGAGAAGCAAGTCTCTCTTCGAGTAGAGCCTTTGAGGGATATATGGAATCTTTCCACAGGCCACATACTCTACCAAGGAAGTCTAAGAAACAGCTCCCCTCACAGAACTATTCCATAAGTGGTTTGAATAATGAATGTTTGATGGAAAAAGATTACTTCAGTTGCTGTCTTGATTAGATTGGAAACAGATCGACTCTGTAAATGTCCCAGGGCTGGGAAGTCATCCCTTGTTGGTGCTTTCCTACCTGAGGCTTGATGATTAAGCTGCTGTTAGCCCAGGGGCTGTGTTCTTATTTCAGAAGCCAATCTGTCACGAGCATAAAGGGGTTTAAGCATTACTGAGACATTCTAGACTATTACGCATAACACGCTGCTCTGATGATGTTTGCATTCAACCGTGCTCAGAATAATCATGGATCTAAGAGCCCTTAAGAAAAGTCTCCCATTAGCACGTTTATCCACAGGTGTCTAGAGATAACAACTCTTAGTGAAATGTCAGCATGCTAACTGGTCTTCAGCTAACACTAGCTGATCAGCAAGGGTGCTGTGAAAAAGGCACTTGAGTGTAAAAAAGCAACCATTTCCCCAGCAATCTGTCGTGGGTAGCAAATTGGGACCATTCTGCTTCCTCTTCATACTAGATGCAGACGACAGAGTTTCAGAAAAGGTTTGATGTGCACGACCTTATCAACGACCACAAAGATTGTAATGAGGCCACAGCTGGCCCATCACGGCTGGAATCTTTTAGGAAAGGGTTTTCACTCCCATCCTGTTGGACTATCATCACCAACGGATACAGACAGATGACTGGGCATCAGTACATGAGATGATCAAGTTAGATAGATTTCCTGATGGGGGAGATGAAAAATAGCACAAAGTCCTTGCAGCTTGTCCCATCAAGGGGTGAAACCTGTTTCTCCATTCCTCCCAGCTAGACGGCCTTGTGACTTTCTTTGAACAATAGAATAGAATGTTGGGGAGGGGATGTTGTACCATTTCCAAGCCTAAGCCACAGGAGGTCTTATACCTTCTGTTCTTGTCCCCCTGAAATGCTACCACTGCTGCAGGAAGAAGCCCAGGTTAGCCCATTAGAGCATGGAACTATATAGAACAGAGATGAGCCATCCTAGCTGGGACTCCCTAGACCCAGCCCCCCAGATGACTCCCCCCACCCCCACCCCGACCCAAGACTGCAGCCTCTCTAAGTGACTCCAGGCAACACACGCATAAGTGACCTCCCCAGCTGACCTCAGCCTGAATTACAAAGCCACAGAAATATGAGTAAATAGGATGGCTTTTATTTTGAGTCACTAAATTTTGAATTGCTTGCTCTGCAGCATGAATAACAGACACAATTAGCTATATTGAGACTGACCAAGCCAAGGACAGAGGGAGGGATGTGTAGTGCTGTAGGTCCTGATGGGCGAGCCAAGAGTTAAAATGATTCTACATCTTCAAGTTGGACTCAGTAAGAACCACAGTTAGCAATTTTTTCATGCCTTGGGACCAATATACTTCCCCCACATAGAATCACATTCTCCAATGGCAACTTTGATAAGGCTAAATTCAACTACTTCTTATTTCAGAAATCTTCCTGCCTAGGTTTTTCTTCAACATATACATTTATAGGTTGTGGTATGACCAAAAAAAGTATTTAGTCTTTGTCTCAGTTCCTGGCAGAAAGTTCTCCAACCCTTGGAGTTTCCCGAGTAATATGAGTGTCTTTTGTCATTCATAAGAAACCTTTTTGAGCTTCTATTAATGAAGTGACTTTTGGAAAGTCCCTCAGCAACCTAAGGATGGGGGCCGGTTGTTGGGGGAACCAACTACGTGACTAGAGGGTTGGAAATTTCAGTTCAAACCCTACCTATGTCCTCCCACCAACCAAACCTCTCCCGGGAAGGGAGAGGGGCTGGAGATTGAGTTCAGTCACCAATGGCCAATGATTAAATCATTCATACCTATGTAGTAAAGTTTCCGTAACACCCCAGAAGGACTGGGCGGGGCCAGGAGAAGGTCCTGAGCACCTCCGGGCTGGTAAACTTGTGGAGATTCAAGGACACTCAGACCATGAAAGCTCCATTCCCCTTCTCAGATACTTCACCCTATGAAACTCTTATCTGGCTGTTCCTGTGTAAGAATCTTTCATACTTACCTGGCGATCAAATAAATAAAATGTTTCTCTGAGTTCTGTGAGCCACTCTAGCCATTCAACGAGCCAAACAAGGGGGTTGTTGGAACTTTCAATGTGTAGGGAGCCAGCCAGAAACACAGGTGACAACCCGGAGGGGCAGGCTCCGGTAGAGTGTTGGAATTGAGTTCATCGCTTGATGGTGTTGGAAGAACACACAACAGACAGGTCTTTTGACTCTTCATTCCTTCTGTGGTCAACCGTTTCCAAACATCCATCCATATCACTGGTAATTCAGGGCTTTCACGTTCTATTCTTTCGAACTGGAAGATAGACTTATAACCATCATCACGTCCTTTCGTTCATTATTCTCATCTATTCCATCTGTCAAAAAAAAAATTAGTTCCCCCTCCCTGCCTCACATTGCCTGTGCATCTGATGAATATGTGTCATGCCAAAAATTAACAGTGGCACAGGACAGGTGTGAATGTATCCAGGAGTGACCCATGTGTACACATCCCCAGTGTGGAACAGACTTTTGGAATTAATGAATGGATATCACAGAACGCTGAAGTGATGCCAGTTTTGGAAATGGAGTGGTAATGAAACAACGAAGAGGCACTGTGTTTGTTTTATATCTCACGTAACAAGTCAGCCCAGACTTACTGTCTTAGAACAATGTATTCATGATCTCCCGTGGGTCAGAAACCCAAGGATGGCTTCGCTGGCTCTCTGCTGGGCGTCACACAAGGCTGTGAGCCGACGAAGAGGCATTCTTACCTGGAGGCTGTCCTGGAGTCCTCCTTTAGGCTGATTCAGGTTGCTGTTGGAATGTATTTCTTGGTGACTATACAACTGAGGGCCTATTCTTTTCCTGTTTGTCAGACGGAGGATGCCCTCCGATCCTGGAGGCCACCAGTAGATCCTTAATGCTTGGGTCATCTCTACATGGCTGTCTATGGCTGCAAGCCAGCAAGAAGACTGTCTCTAGTGCCTATTAGCAAGATAGAACCTCACATCCGTATGACCTAATGCAATCACGGGAGTGGCATTCTATCACTTTTTTGGGAGCCACATCTTATTGGTTAGAGGCACCAATGGATTCTGGATAGAAGCGAGTCAAGTCCCAGGCACCAGCCATATTTGAGGGTAGGGGATTATGGATGGTATGGACATGAGGGAGGCCCTAGCGTCAGTCCATCATAGGCATGGAGTTTTCCGGAAGGATCCTACCATATACAGAATTGTATTTACATTTTTTTGAAAGATGGAAAATAATGAGAGAGAGAGGTGAGAGAGCATGAAAGCAAGAATGGACTTGGTGAGGGACAGGTCTGGATGACCTAGAGGACCAGACTGAACCCTGGTGGGAAATAACCTTGGCTGATGCATTAATTCAGGTTGTATCCCCCCAGGAGCAACAGACTTACACCTGGGTATGTCAGACTGAATGCATCCTGGCTCGCAAGAACTGAGTATTGAATTTTCAGGAAACTTGCAAGCCCATTTTAAAATACAGCCATTATTAAAATTAAATCTTATAAATGTACAATGGAATATATTACAACGGTAATAAATGCCCCTAAATCCTCACATCCCAATTATTTTAGCATGTTTTGCCATTGTCTGTGCTCCCATGACTATTTGCCTCTGTCTTATCTGTTTAGTTGGAACACCGTATCTACCAGTTTGGTGTTCCGTGTCTCTTGTCATCTTTGCATTCGGTGACATCACATTGGTAGCTTGGAATCAGCCACAGTGAGAGAACTTATACAACAGAAAACAGCAAATGCTAAAAATCTGGGCTTTTTTTTTTTTTTTTTCCCTCTAGGGAGCTGGGAGTTATCATTTACCAATACTTCAAGTCCGCAAGTTTATTTCTTTTGATTTCTCATGCACCAAGAAATCTGGGCACAGGTAGTGGCTTCTGTTAGCTCAACAGCCCAAGAGTGTCGGGGTCAACGTTTCGGTGAATTCTTGACTTTTCCTTCAGGATTCCAAGAAGCCTCTGCAGTTCTTAACATCGTGTCCACATTCCAAGCAGGAAGAAGAAAGGAACAAAGCGGAAGAAGACAGACCCGTATTTATGAAAGTAAACATTTCCAAGAAGTCTGGGGCAGGCTTTTTTGAGATTCAAGGAGGAATGGGAGGGGTGGTTTGTTTCAGGGAGCACGATGCCTTTCCCTCCCCAACAACAGTGGATTTCTTGTTACTAAGAGCCACAGAGCAAATAGATTTTAGGTAAATGGCTGTCAGCGGGCCACAGCCGGACTGTCGAGCGCAAAGATCGTCCTTATGACCGACTGTACACAACTTCATCATGTAACGTGTCTATGCATTCCTTCCTTCTGCAAGTCTCCAGCCCTCCCCATCTTACCACACAACTGTGATCTCCTATTGCGAAGGATTTGAAAACTAGTGAGAAGACTTCAGAATGAGCTCTTTAAAAATCTGACAAAAATTGGAAGGACAGACAAAAAAATAAAAACCGTGAAGGCAGGCGGAATGAAGTTCGGAGGAGAGGTACTAACACTTGACTCTGTTTCTGCCCCCAATCCCTGATATTTATAGCTTACTCGCTTATGGGTTACTTCCTACTTTAGAATCGAGGCCAGTGGTTTGAGCATGGCCCCAGGGAGCTCACATTTGCTTCCTGAAATTTGTTCTAGGTAGTTCTTGGTAATTACCTAAGTCTGACTTCACCGTTGGCCCTTCCCGACTTGCGCTGCTGCTGTGATCATCTCGGGCTCATTCCTTGTCATCTGTAATTACAAACCTAGATGCCTGAGTGACTGAAAACATCGGTTGCCCTCACAAAAAAGCAGCAAGGTGAAAAAGTAAATTTTATTCTCCGTGGATACTTACTGCCTCTACTAAGAGAAAAAATCTTTTCAAATCTGTTTAAAAAATTTCTTTAAAGTGGCAAGGTTCCGCTAGAATCCTAAAACGTTTGGCTTAAGAGCTTCATCTCCTAACCATTGAACTATATTGTCTTTCAGATTAGCACATAAAGTACCGGTTATGTATTTTTATGGCTGTGTAATAGGTCATCGAATGGAACCACATATATTTATTGTTCCTTTCTGGTAGATTTGAGGTTGTCCGCAATTTTGCTACTGCAAATAATGCTGCAGTGAATAAACTTATGGAAGTGTACACTAACTATGTTTTCTTATTTTCTGTATTCTTGATGCTTCGACATCTGGGGCCTTACTGACCATGGAGGGCCTGCCCCTCCCAGGGCTAGCCAACTCTTGGAGCAAAGGGCTCCTCTGTGAGAGGGCTTTTCATAGGCAAGCTGAACAATCCGGAGTCCACATCTCCCAGCCAAGTCCCTTATTGAGCTCTG